>NW_028230437.1:20237054-20601641 GCF_043228905.1 Azolla caroliniana
GTTTTCAAAAACTTACGGCCACTATAGGTATGTCAATGTGCACTGACACTCTCGAGATGAAGAGGGATACTTTCGTATTGCTAGTTCTTAATTTGAGGGCTATTTTGCAAGATAACGCATGACTACTATATGTATGTCAAAGTGCACTGACACTCTCGAGATGAAGAGGGATAGTTTAGTTCTAGACAAGAGGTGTATTGGATGGAATAGCTTTTCATACCGGTCCTAATAGGATGGGTATTTCTTGCGGAATAGTTATCGTATGCCGGTTCTCAACCAAGAGAGGCATTTTTCGCGGAGTAGTTGTCATGTGTTATACATAGTTCTCAACAAGCAAGAGGTGTATATATTTTAGAACGCTTTCAATAAAAGTTCTCAATAGAAGAGGTTCGAAAATACTTTTTGAGTGTGAAGCCAAATCAAGGACAAAGGGGGGGAGGGGCAAGGGGATGTTTTTGCAGATTAGTTTAATACCCTGTAGTTGTTAACAAAGCGGCAATATTCTGGTGCTGAACGATTGGGGTTTGGAAAGGGGGGGGGGGATAATTCTAGCATTTGTGTGGGCGCTTGCGTGATTTACCGGGGACCGAAAGGAAGAAGTACAAAAGAAAAGCTGGTGGGCAATAGCAGAACCCCACCTGCGAGGGGCCCCCGACGGGACGGGACGGGACGGATCAGATAGGATCTGGCAGACAAGAGTCCCGAGAGCATGACGACACTATTGTTCGGGTATTCTGCCCAATAGGTATTATTGGCTAGTTTCAGTGGGTTCTTTTCTTTTGGGGTTGGGGGGGGGGGGGGGGGGGGAGAAACAGGGGAGAGGGGTATTTCTGGAATTTGTTTTTAGCTTTCATGAAGCCAGCCATTGAAGCTTGGAAGAGTTTGACTAAAAGAATATGAAAGCAACCAATGGAGGAGGGAGGGAACAGATAATGGTCTCCTCCTCCTCCTCCTCCTCCTCTGGTTTCAAAGAAGGATCTCTGCACACCCATCACAACAGGTAAGATCCGTTCCCATCCCATGGCTTCTAGATTTCCATTCCGATTTTACCTTCTATTGTCACCATTGTTTTTACAATTTTGTCTCTGATTAAGTCTTGCCTCCTTCTCCTTCTGTTTTCCACTACACCTTTCCTTGACTTGTTTTGTATTTGAATTAATACTTGCTTATCTATTAAACACTTTATTTTCTGTAAAGTATCTGCTTCTTTGATTGTAGCTGGACCTTTGCTGATGCAAAAAAATGCCACTTTAAATCTGTTGTCCCCATGGTGGCATTCTTTTTAACGCCTCATTAGTACATAATACTCACAGATCTTACCTATATTTAATTTGCTAGTTTTCATTAATTTTGTTTTTTATTTACTAAAAGAATGATCCTTTCATTAGACAGATCTTTTACTTGTTATGAACATTTTTCAGCGTTTTTTTCTCTGTTTACCCCGGTTCATAATTCTGAGTTTTCAGGGTTTATTTGTTGTCACACTTTGAATCAAAATCAGAGAGTTTCTTGGGCTATTCATTTCAGAACCATTGAGTGAATGTGTCAGCATCTGAAGCGATGATCTATTATTATGCTGAAGAACAAGTAAATTTTGCGCCTATAAGATTGAAATATTCTGGTTTAATCCGAGTCGGAAGATTTTGGGTTCATCCTAATTGAGATTTTTGGGTTGATCTTTTCCTTCTTCTCCTTTTGAGTTAGATCTTCATTTGAATTTCTCTCTAATATATAAGCATACAAAAAATACCCAATTTCATAGATCTCAAAATTTGCGGCGATTCTTATAAGATTGATGTGTTGAGTCCATTTTTCCCCACTTCTTGACTCATATATAGTTGATTAATTCTAGTCTATTCGTCACCACATATGCTCATTTTTAGAGTAATATGTTATGGGGCAATTTGAAATGTAATATTGTGTTCAAACATTCCAGTTATGCACAATGGACGAAACAAGATAGTGCTGAAATGCCCACAAGGAACACAAGTGAACATTTCATCTGCTTGCAATCAATCTTTTAAGACCAAATAAAACCTTGTAAAAAATATGCTGGTTTAATAAATTGTGTTGTGAATAGTATATATATATATATTCCCAATGATATGTTATGGAGTTTTACCTGCAAAAAGTACAATATGGTGTGAAAACGACTATGCGAATAATAAGCATCTGGTGCTAAAAGAGTTACAGGAAACTCGAATTGCCCTTACAAATTGATACCTTTTGAATCACAAACTCTCCCTTTTGACTGAACATGTAACCTCCTGTGTCCTTTTTTTGAAACACAACCACCCTGCGTGATGCTTCTTTACAGAAATTACATGTATTCTTAAGAGTTTATCTCTGGCACTCACTATTCAATGGAGCATTTGATCAAACATTTATCCAACATGAAAGCATATGCAAAGTGATATGAACGAAAGGACAAACAAATAAACGGTTCTTGTTTCATTGATAAAATGGATCTTGTCATCATTGTTCTTCATTTGCTTCTCATGACATTGTTGTGCACCCTTGTTAATAGTTTTTTGTGGAACGTTATCTGATCCATCCATAGAAAATATCACCAGTCATGCTTGTTTTATTATTCCCAGTGTTGCAGGAAAACTGTTTTAGCTATGCAAATATAATAACATGAAAAGTTTGATGATTGAAATGATATAGAAGAGCCATCAAGAGACCATAAATAGTGTATAAATAAGTAAAAGAGCCCTCAGAAACCCGGTGATTTTAAAGCTTTTGATGGCTGTATAAGCATTGAGTCAACATGCTGATTGTATCTTCTTGAAACAACCTTATCGTGATATATAATAATACTTTGTTTTTTATATAGAAAGAAGTTGATGTCATTCTGGTTTGTGTGCATGTCTATTTTTTTTGTTTCAAATATTTTATTTGTGAAATAAAAATTTACAAAAATTGAATGTAACTTAGAATCTTGCTCATTAGATTTTTTTAAGCCTCTTTCTCAATGTTTTCTGTGAGCTTTTAGAGTTACATATGTTTATGCACCAAACTAATACATATATGTTATTACTTGGGAGTGGTATGATTCATCTTCTCTTATTTGAGAACACATCAAGAATCTGGACGAATATGTGATTCAAGAATCTTGATGTGTATTGCCACTATATATATTCCGAATGAATATGTAGTTCTTTTAGATGTGTATTGAATGTCTCCATTAGAAAAACAGAATACCATAGACAAGGTTTCCAAATGGTCTGCAGTGGCAATACATTGGGACCTTAAGAAAAGAAAAAGAAAAAAGAAAAAAAGAACAGAAGAAGAAAAAAGAATCCTACCAAATATGTTTTTCATTTGGTTTTTTGATAAATAAATGCTTAGTTATTTCCAACATTGAGATCATTAGTTATCCTTCCAAATATGCTGTCTCATGTGCCAAAAAAAAATTCTTTTCTAAGAAAGGCTGATTTATAATTGCATTTTTCCATAAAATGAAGAAAGCTTGGAGGTTTGCCATCTTATATTATCTGTGGGGACATGATTTCTGCTTTCCAGGAATATTATTAGATGGCGAAACGGTTCTTCTCTGAAAAGAAACTTCAGAACCCAACCTTGCAGACTATTGTATATTTCCTTTCTAATCAAGTCTATGCTTGGCATAAGATATTGCTAGTCTTGACAATTCTCATATTGGCACCGGTATTCATTTTCGCTTCACGCCAGCCTGTGCCTTCACTAAAGGCATTGAGATTTGATAGACTTCCACTTGTGACACTGTCAGGTAATTTGGAGTACATAGAGGAAACACAAGTTGTATGGCAAATCCCAATCTCTCCAAAAGCAATTCTTTTCATCGCGCATGGATGCCATGGAAGAGCATCATTCTTTTGGGATAAAAGCCCTACTTGTGCAGAATGCTCGGGCCTTCCTGAAGAGCGAACCGTCACTCTGAACGCTCTCGCAAAAGGATATGTGGTCATCGCGATTTCAAGCACACGAGAGTGTTGGAGCTTATCCAACGATAGAACCAAAGTCCTGAGTATTCTGTCGGGTTGGGTAAGGGATAAAGGTCTAGAAGCGCTTCCGGTGGTAGCCTTAGGGGCATCATCGGGAGGTTCTTTTGTATCAGCTTTAGCCCAAGAATACAAATTCAAGGCAATAGTGGTCATGATTTCTGAGGGTTCGTTTCATAAGATGGAAATTGAGGAAAACTATCCTTCAACTTTGTTTGTGCATATGGTTAAGGATGTACGGAGAGCCACTTTAATAAAAAATGCAATGGACATGCTTCGAAGCAAAGGAATTGAAACTCATGAAGTGAAGTGCTACGAATCAATTGTGACGCCAGATTATTTCACTAAGATTCCTGGACTTGATTCAGAGACTTCCCATCAGATCCAAAAAATCTTCAAAGAAAATGGTGTGTTGGATGGGGATAATTTGATGACGATGGATGGCCGTGCAATGAATTGGATGACACCACTGAAAAAGAAACAAGTACTACCAGATGCCTCTTACAAACTTTGGGATTTGCACATGCAAGAGCTTCTCAACCTTGCCTATGGTTACCACGAAATGACTAGTCTTCAATCAACGGAAATATATGAATGGCTTGATGTGCAGGTTTTAAAGGGACATGGTTGATATGTTGTATGTATATATTTATGTGTGTGCATGATCATTAATTCATTTATTCTTCTTCTTAGATGTATTTTTCTACATCTCGAAAATATGCAAAATGGATGCTCAGGCAGTTTTGAATGTGTTCATTTCTAGTGAGATATACATGAATGGCTTGATGCTCTGGTTTAAAGGAATGCATGTTTAATTATGTTTGTATCGATATGTGTGCATCAACATCAACAATTCTTTATTCTTCTTCAATATAACTCTTTCAGGGTTTCTTGTGACCTAAAAAATCAATTTCAAAAGTGGAACCCATGGCAAGGCATGGCAAGGTGCAATCCTCGTGAGAACACATGGCGAAATCATAAACTCTCACTATGTCTTCTCATCTGACATTTGGGTGGTCGAGTATAAATTTGTATTTGATCTGTACTAGACATGCTTCTCATTGTATAGATGCATATGAGTGATTAAGTGTGCTATGGCTATATAGCATGAAGAATCGAAAGGGAAGTGTTCACAAACATATATAACTCTAATTAAAGCAAAACAGAGTTTTCAAATGATAATGACTTTTCCAGTCTTAACTTGGAAGTACCCAGTCAGAAGTAGAACAAATGGCAAGGTGCAATCCCATTGGAAACACTTGGCTGTGGCCTACAACATAACCTCTTACCATATCTTCACATCTGACAGCAATCATGAAGGCCAAAATGATGTTTGATATATTTTTTTGAATACGTTTTCTCATTTTATAGTTGAATATGAGTGTATGCAATCCCATTGGACACGCATGTAGCTAAAACGTTAACCTCTTACCATGTCTTCCTTCACATCTGACATTCATGCCTTAGGCCAAAATTATATCCAATCCTCCTTGGATACGTTTTCTTATTTTATACATGAATGAGTGAATGTGCAATCCCATTGGAAATGCATGGCTAAAATAAGGCAACCAATTCCTTGCTT
The DNA here is from genome assembly GCF_043228905.1 of Azolla caroliniana. Lineage (NCBI taxonomy): Eukaryota > Viridiplantae > Streptophyta > Polypodiopsida > Salviniales > Salviniaceae > Azolla > Azolla caroliniana. The sequence continues at coordinate 20,242,620 of NW_028230437.1, forward strand.
AGACCTAAGATAAGATAACCAATCACTTATTTCTCCAAAGTATAGAATAGACTTCCAAGTAACCTGGGAGAAATAAAAATTGTTTCTATCAATATCAAAATATAAATTCTAATTAATTTTGGGACCTGAGCCCAACTTTCACTTCTCTTGTGTTAGACTAGAGCATTCATATGCATAAATATCAAATAAAATGGAGAATAATAAGTCAGATAAAAGGTCAATATGCTTTGTCATGACAGTAGTAATCAAATTCAGTTCCATAAACTTGAGCACAAGGTTTTTATTGTTTTCCCAATAAACTAATAACCCAGAACAATAACAGAGATAAAAAAACAAGTGTCACTTTCAATTTCTCGCTTTTTATTGATTAAATGAAAGGTTATCTAGGAGATAAAAGTTCCTCAAGAAAAACATGGGTCTATTGAGCAAAAACAAGGAAGAGATATAAGCGAGAAACCAGACTTCTATGCATAACTCGCCCCATTCCAGCTTTTCACTCAAAACATATCACGTGTGTGATTTGTGAGGGCAAGTAGAAACAAACCGTGTATTTATATAGTTCCTTCAAAGGAATGAAAGCTCCACATATAATTTGTATGCATTCAAGATATTAGATATTATGTATACTCTGTCTCAATGAATTGAGCTGATTGATTTTCTCTGAGGTGAGTATCGTGTTTCCAACTGGAACCATGACTCCAACTTCATCATTTTGTTGAACTCCTCAAAAGTGGACAAATGCTTCAAATCATCTCTTGTGGTACCCTTCTCTTTCAAGGTCTTCAAGATATCGGTAAGTGCCCTAGCTGTAGCATAGAGTGTTGTGAGAGGATGCACAATAAGATGAAAACCCATCTCTTTAAGCTCCTCGGGTGTATGCAGTGGTGTGATTCCTCCTTCAAGCATATTGCAAACCCTATATCCTTTTGTTCTCTTTCCAATCTCCCTCAGTTCATCATCATCACGCGGAGCTTCTACAAAGCTAGCATCAGCACCAGCCTATGGAAATAGCATCAGTTTTTAGTGTCAAAATGCCTTTAATCACACTAGTTTCTAGTTTCTCGTTACAATTGAAACGTTTTTTATGTATTGTTCGCCTAGAGAAAATATACCAGTTTTTATTTTTAAGATTGAAACTATTGATGCTCTCACCTACCTCGTAAAGCTATGGAAATCACAGGACTTTTTAGTTTAAGATTGAAATTTTCAAAATTTAAGAGCTTATCTTTATTGTAAGACATGTCATACTTCCATATACAGATTGGCCCTTGCTATGGCTTCCTCTAAACCATTCTTGGCTGAAGTTGCACGTGCTTCGGTTCTTGCAACCAAGAAGAAATCCTTATCTCCAATTGCATCCCGAGCTGCTGCTATCTTCTGTGCATGCTCCTCTGCTGGAATGACCTGTTTCATTAAATACTATAAATTTACTTGAATAGAGAATATAATTCATTTTATTGGATAATATACATATGATTCAAAATGGTTTAATTATATCAGACTAAAATTCAAACCTGCTTTCCACGCATATGGCCTTCCATAATGCCATACACAAGAAACAAATACAGGGAGTTAGTTCAGCTACACACCAGAAAGCCAGTTTCTTCAAGCAAAATTAACCAGTGAATGACAAAATACGCATACCACATTTCTTGGGCCAGACTTGATCCTGTCAAAAGGATGCAAAATCAATTAGAGCATTCATATATATATATATATATATGGGAACTTTTATTTCCTAATCACAATACCCAAATAGACATTTGTAGAATGTGCACCTCTAGAAAGCAGCCAGCTGCACCAGCTGCAATCAGATCTTTGACAGTCCTCTGTACATTCAGTGCATTACCTCCTCCAGTGTCTGAAACAGAGAGAAAACATTTCAGAGGGAAGATTTCCCCTTATGTTAATCTTTTTATCGGGAATGTCAAGTCACACATGACTAAACTACTAAAGCCATTTTTTATGTCCTCTCCTGTTGTCACTTCATTTATGCCTCAGTTTAATGCCATTTTTTATGTCTCCTGTTGTAATTTGATTTATGCCTCACTAGTTTTATTGAGAATATTCACATTGATAGTGTAGCAATTCATTCTACAAAAAATGATTGCTTTAGAGACCCAAACAGTGCACCTATACAAATGAAACTATCCAAACATGGTAAAAACGAATCCACCTATCTTTGATCTTTTCAAACACCCAATCTAGCAACTACATAGATTTGGATATATGTTACAGCCTTCAGACACCTTCCACACATTCTTGTAATTTATGTACAGGTCTAAACCCAGATTCACACGAGCATCTTGTATGGAAAAACACAAAAAGACAAGCTATACATACCTTCATCATAAGAACAGGCGAAGCACTTTAACCAACAAATATGGGAAATATTGCAAGGAGATAAAACCGATAGGCAATGAGGACAAAAATGTTGAGGTAATGAGGAACTAAGTTCTTATAATTTTATGCCTTCTGTATTTCCGCTTTCTTCACTTATTTTATATTTTCATGTGAACACAAACATATCTCCAATGCTCATTTTTCACGTCTTCCCAATGAAAACATGCATAAACCATATATATCATGATCCTCTGAGTTGGAATGATGTGTGATAAAGGCAAAGTCAGAGAATAAAAAGAGAGAGAAGCAAGAAGGAATAAATGAGGCATGGTGTTTCTATGGCTTGCCCTCCCAACCTTAGGATATGCCTTCATATATTAGCCACCATGCACAGTGGCTAGTGTGCATGTCCACCCCTTGCCCACATAACTTTAGTGCTTTGTTTCCGCATCTCAGAATGGTCCCACTACACTTGGGGTGCTACTCAGACAGTTGCTCCATGAGAATAAAAAGAAGAAGAAAATTTTTAGTATGCAATTGTGTTTTTAGTCATTCAGGTGTTGGAACCATTAAGATCTTAAAATGTTGAAGAACCATGCCTCCAGTGTTCATTATTTTTCTTGAAGACAGTTTTTCAACCTGTTGGTCATAGCAATGCTCCATGACAACAAGAGCGTATCATCTTGGTTTCCTTCATATTTATATTTTCAATTTCCTATTGAATTTCATACATTAGACACTTTATGGGTTTTTCTACTCATTTAAAAGCCTAGATATAGAATTCAAAGAAAAAGCAATAGCAATAACCTTAACCTCACATGATGCATGATCATACAATACACCTGTACAGGATATTCTTTCATCATACACAGGCACCAGATGGTGCTGGAATGCATGGGTCATATAAAACGAGAGATTCTGGCTTGCCTGCATCTGCAATGATAGGTATTGTGGAAGCAGCCGCACAAATGAATCGAGCATTCATGGCCATTTCAGGAGGTCTGTGTAGCATAATAATGAAACCAAACAATGGCAATATCAATATCCCATTTTTTTTCAGCTGTCTGCATGAAAGTGTATTCACAATAATCACAAAAAATGTGTCCATCTTTTACACAAATTTGCATTTTGAGTGATGGATTGCCATTAGACACCCAGTTACAACTTTTGAGCATTTAAGGGAAAAAGTTGGGAAAAAAAGGATAGAATGCACGCATGTTTTAACACAGAAGCACAGAAAATCACTTGTACATGCCAATAATTATTGTAAACAATACAGAAGAAGAGAAAAGGGAAGATGCATACTTAAGTAGCATGGAAAATCAAGAATTGTGCAGCGATATGAAAAAGGGACACCTACCCTTTCATGAATCCATTATATTAAGGATTCATGGAAAGATAATTCAAGATAAATAAGTAGGGTCAAAGCTCAATTCAAGACTTGTGCATAATACATGGAACCTGCATATGCTGACAAAGTGCCCATGTCCAGCATGAAAATGGTTTCAAGAAGACTCTGATAAACACAATTTACATGTTGCAAGGTATTGAAAATTAATCTGAATCAAAATGGATATCGGGCATTAGATGACGGATAGGTGCACAGACTAAAGAAGGGGAGGAAGCAGGATCAATGAACAGAAGAAAGAAAGAATGAAGGATCAGTGAATAGAAAGAAGGAAACAGAAAGGACTAAGAGATAGAAAGGATGAAGTATCAATGAATACAAAGAAGGAAGGATCAGTGAATCGAAAGAAAGAAATCAAGAATGAAGGACAGAGAGTGTATGAGATTGTTGCTACATACGTCAAGAATCCGAAGTCTGGTTTTCCCAGGAGAGAGGCAGAGAGAGCATAACCAGAGATGAAGCCCGCATGGAAACCTTGATTCTCGACGATGGCGGCAGAAAGAGCATCATAACAACCAGGCATCAGAACAACACCAATTGTCTTCGATCAGGCGATGGAACCTGGTCTTCGTCGTCTTCGTCGCAGTGTGATGCTCTCCAGCACGCCCATTTCCTTCAAATGGTGTATGATCCCCATCCCTGCTTCCGCCAGTGGAGCTCAGAGCTCTGACAGCAGGGGGGAAGCTTCGAGCCGGAGCCGGAGCCTTCGCCACTGCATTCTTCGCCTGGTGGAGGAGGCAGCAGGAACATGAGGGGGAATGTGCATGCATCCACAGAGAAGGAGAAGGAGAAGGAGAAGGAGAAGGGGGTGTGGTAGTGGGAGAGGAGGGAGGCCATGGTGGGTGGGTGGGTGGCTAGGGTTTGTCCCTGATGCCATGGAATTTGGGGTGTCTAGGGTTTAACAAGCTTCTTCTTCTTCTGCTCTGCTCTGTTCTACAGCCTGCTCTGTTCTGCTTCTGCTTCTGCTTCTGCTTCTGCTTCTGCTTCTTGCTTCTGTGTGTGTTTTCTGTGTGTTTGGGGTTTCCTTTTTAGCCTGAGTTTTTGGTTATGGTGTTTGTTTTGATGGGGTGAAGGGGGGGAGAGGGTTAATGGTTTGGTTTGTGCCTTTATCGGTTTAATGGTTTCCCGTTTAGTGAACAGTTCGGTTTTCGTTTTTTTTTTTTGGGGGGGGGGGGGGGGGGGGGGTAGGGGGAGAGGGTTAATGGTTTGGTTTGAGGCTTTGTCGATTTAATGGTTTCCGGTTTAGTGAACAATTCGGTTTTGGTTTTTTTTTGGGGGGGGGGAGAGGGTTAATGGTTTGGTTCGAGCCTTTATTGGTTTGGTTTCCGGTTTAGTGAACAGTTCAGTTTTGGTTTTTGGGGGGAAGGGGAGAGGGTTAATGGTTTGGTTCGAGCCTTTATCGGCTTAATGGTTTTCGGTTTAGTGAACAGTTCGGTTTTGGTTTTAGGCGGGGGAGGGAGAGGGTTGATGGTTTGGTTCGAGCCTTTATCGGCTTAATGGTTTCCGGTTTAGTGAACACTTTGGTTTTGGTTTTAGGCGGGGGAGGGAGAGGGTTAATGGTTTGGTTCGAGCCTTTATCGGCTTAATGGTTTCCAGTTTAGGATTGACACTGCATATCAAAGTGTGATACTTAAAACTCCCAAACTTGTCTAGAGCAAAATGTGAACATTTGAAACTACTCTCAGCACTTATGTCCCAACGCTCCTCGCACATCTTAGTGATTGTGAGTTAAGCTATATGGAAGCAATTGTTTGGATGGCAAACAACGAGATGAGCTCTAACATGTCGTGGTTTCCTTGTTCGACGAAGAATATGGTTTTGTTGTTAGGTGCAACATATGTGGTATAATTTATGAAGTGTGAGAGAATCCACATTCTTCCCATGTCACTATACATTACCATTGCAAAAAGCCTCATTCACAAACGAATCTATTAATGTGTCATGAAGTGAGTCCATTTTTTCATGTTTAGCATCCAATTGGAACACAAAACTTTGATTTTACATGTTTTTTCAATCTTTTTTGCTTTCCTCCCATGCAAATCCAGGAAGTCAATGTGAGGGACTTATTTAAACTTTAAGCATGTATTCAATAAGCCCCCCATTCCATGGCCATGATCACAATAATAAGTGATCTTTGTCTCTGCGTTTGTTTGTTTAACTTGGAGAAACTCTGAAAGAAAATGTTTTTCAATACTCTTTCCTAGTGTACCTAGGGATGCTCTCACCCCATACATAAGCACCAATATCACCAAGGTGTCGAAAAGGTATTGTTTGAGGGCCTAACATTTAATTTCTCTACACTACATGTGTTCTCGAATGTATAATAAGTTCTATTTCTGGCCTCTAAGTAGCAAGTAGCACATTCTTCCCATCTATGATTTCGGTGAACTTCAAGGCCAAGGTATTCATAGCTTTCCAGAGTTTCAAGTAGCTTTCCATGGTATCTATTGGTTATAAATGCTAATAAATTACTCGAAACAAAATATAGCACTATGTAAAGCATTATGTACATATAGATTTTTTTCTACGTGAAAATAGAATCACTCTCAATTGTAAATAGACTCAAAAGGCATGCAAATTTCTTCTACCATGGCAAGGTATTTAATTCATTATGAAACTCTCGTTCATGAATGGAAAAAGCTCAAAAAATCTACAATTCTTCAAAGAGGATTATTGGATGCAAGCATGGTTGCCATTCACATTTAATATACAAAAAGTTATTTGATTTCTTCAAGAGATTAGGAGAGCTTTTCACTCAAAAATGTTGGCTCATTCAAGCTTTAAATGAATTGCGATCAAATGGTACAAGTGATACTTCAAAGATGTTTGTATAGTCTCACATGCATTTGCTGGAAATGATGCAGGAATAAACCTTCAAATATGAAAAATGATGCATCACAAGTAGAGATTCTAAGTGCTTGTATGTTCTCAAAACACGCTTTTATTCTTCCATATTGACATGTATGAAAAATGGGAAAGAGCAAAGGGTGGAGTATTGGAGGAAAAACAATGCATGTTATAAGACTGATGTTCATGTTTAAATTTTGACACCCACTTTTCCAGGACATTCCAACCCCTGAATCCTCACTATATAATATCAATAAGCGACAATAATCCAAATAACAATAAGAACTGAAATTCCATTTCCATTTCCCTTTGCCTGAAAGAGGACATCTTATGCTTGGATTCATATGCTTCTAATGTGAACACGACCTGAAAGCCTGGAGGGGATAGTATCATCTTACTTACTACCCATAAACTTTTTGAATCTTATGAACTATCAACTTTTCTATCATAAGCTTTACAAGAAATTTGGGTACCCTTGGATTTGATGTTATCGTTTTAATGAAAATAAACCTGTCGAGCTCCTCTTTTTTATAGTTTCGACTCTCCTACATCATGACGAACTCATCAAACTTGTCGAATATTTGTGAAAGACATTACACCTTTTTGGCTCACAAATATGATAATACCTTTTCCTTGTTCCATCCCACTTGTGACTTCATGTGTGGTATGTGCTGCGGTGGCCTTTCGAATCATCACTTTATACAAACTCTTATTTAGCTAATATTTACAACGACCTTTTTCCAAGTTCCTATATTGTGCCATCTTTTCTTTCATGATTCCATCCCGAACTTTTGATCGTCCATTCTTCTCTTCTCCTCTGGGTCATCCCTGTATCTGAGTTTTTGTACCAAGTTCCAAGTCCCGGCTTTTATATCATCATTTTCTTTTAAGCCCATCAAGCATGAACTTATCACCCGACCCACTCAACACATACTTCTCTTTAAAAACACCACTATCTTGGTCCATTTTCTTTTCTTTTGAAGCATTATTTGCAAGGTCATTCATAAGAGTTGATGCATCAACATCACCATTTGCGATTTCTTTAAGATGATCAAACTTTTTCTCTTTTGAGTCACTATTGGCAACATCATCAAACCCCATCATGAGGATAAGCTTATTAGCTGATGGGGTCTTCATAAAAGGACCCCCGGCTTTAGTCCAAGATTGATCAAAACCATCCTGACCACTTTCACCATCACTTTCACCATCGCTAGTATTCCATATAGGTTTCACCGGCTTCCTCTGAGGACGACCACCCCACGGACCACCCATTGGTAATGTTGGTTCTCCACCCTCATCCTCATTTTGACCCATTGTATTATCCATTGCTAAAGTGTTCCACGAAGGAATCCTCTTTGAGGAAATGGAAAACGTGGATCCAACACCAGATTGCGGTATGCCTTTTTCAGAGCTCTTCTGCATTTGGCGTTGTTGGTTCAATCGAATAACACACTCATCGAGCATGAGTTCGATCCCACAATTTGCTTGAATGGCTGAAAGCTTGGCCCATGTGCACATTCTTCCTTGCATCACGGCCTTGCGTAACTCCGTTGCTGTTGGATTCTGTATAAGCTTCGCAAACTGTTTCCACAAAAAATACGACCACAATATTAGATCTAATGAACTTCTATGTGAATTTCCCCATTTGAATTTTTTTGAAATTTTGGTTTCAATAAAACCAGGTAGATCAGTCTCACGCTCCAAAACAATGTTTAAACATTTCTATTGAGTTTATTCATTTTGAATTAATTTTGAGGTTCTAGTTTTTAGTCAATATCTCAACAAAAACAGGATCTATTCCTGAATTGAAGACATTGATAAAAATTCTCCAATGAACATTGGTAACTGTTACTTGTCTCTTTTTAATTTTTAATTTTGAGGTTACAGATTTCTGAGGTATTTTGGTTTTTACTATGTCACTCTTTAAGCGGAAAATAATGACTACAGACCGAGCTTAGGTAACGGTTTTAACAGAAACCATGTGGACAAATGCTAACTTTGCATTTTCCTGCTTTTTTGAGGTTCTAACTCTAATATGCCACACAGTGACAGGGGAAGACTAAGGCTTCTGAGATGTGCATTCGCAACATGTCTCTTTTTAATTTTAAAATTTGAGGTTACAGATTTCTGAGGTATTTCTGGTTTTTACTATGTCACTCTTTAAGCGGAAAACAATGACTACAAACTGAGCTTAGGGAACTGTTTTAACCAAAACCATGTGGACAAATGCTAACTTTGCATTTTCCTGCTTTTTTGAGGTTCTAACTCTAATATGCCACACAGTGACAGGGGAAGACTAAGGCTTCTGAGATGTGCATTCGCAACAAAAATCAGATTAGATCTACCTTGAAGTTCCCAGACATTGAATTTCTTTACATATTTCGTAGATAATATATACGACATCTTAGGCAGAACATATTTAGTAGATAAGTTTTTTCTTGAAGTATTTGGTTCAAATAATATATACCACATATGAAGGTCCAAGACAACATTCAAACATTTCTAGACATTAACAAGAATCACCTGAGCAAGAGTTGCAGGCATGACAATTGTGATATCACCTTCCCAATCCTGAGCAAAAAGCTTAGATATGCCCCCAAGAGGAAAACCTAATTCCAATGCTTGCCGACATCGATGCTTAACCTCCATCTCCACCATCTGAGCTAACTGAAAAAACAGGGAACGCTACATGTATCACAAGTCTGTCATAATGATAATGTATTGTCACATGATTAAAAGATAATAACGACACATCCATGCTATATATTATATAGTTTATTCTTCACACTTATTCTATACATCATGTGTTCCATACCTTCCCAGCAAAGTCTCCCCCATATGTACGCACAGCTTCCTTCAGACGAAGAAGAGGTGCGATGTGAGGGTTAGCTTGGCTAACAATAAAATGATTGACATTGAAAAGCTCCTTGAGATGCATCATAGGAAGATCACTTTCCAAGCTTCCATCTCGCCATCTCCTCCTAAAAACACCCACTCCCTCTTGCCCTTCATTCGCTAAATAGTGATATGGCACAAGCCGGCCTTGCCTATCTTTAGCCATGAGTTCTTGTGCCTCAAAAAGGCCTGGAAATGCACAAGATGCTGTGACTGCACTCCATACCACAACATGAGGAGATGTCAGATAGTTGAGACAACGTGGAGGGTCATGCCGACGTGGAGAGCAAACTGAGATGCCGAGAACACGACCCGATAGATCGTATGCTTCTTGAAAGGTTAAGTCTCCGATAAGTTGCCTCATCCCTCTTTGAAGCTGCCCTATGTCTTGGACTGCACCTCTGGTGATGAGCCTATGAGCAATGACAAAGATGTTGCCCATAGATTCAAAGAACCTCATAGGTGGATTTGGATCCTCGAAAAAGCTCTGGAGCTCGGGCCATGTCCTTGTGGCAGCAAACGAACAAATAATCGATCCTACACTAGCCCCCGCAATAACACGCGGGAAAAGTCGATGTTCTACCAAGGTTCTAACTACACCCAAGTGAAATGCTCCTAATGCTGCTCCTCCACTTAATAGCAATGCTGTCCGGCCAAAAGCGTGCCTAGTTTCATGAATAAATGCAATTTTCTCCTCCAATGAGAATTCATCAGACTCCATCTCACACACTGCATAGAGATGGTACCTCACTTCATTGATGTATTCTTGGATAAGTTTGGGTGTCTGGAGTCTACCACTGTGAAGTTCTGGGTTGCACATATTTCCAAGGTTTCGCACAAGGTCAGCCCGGAGACAAAACAGGATATCCTCAACACTCCCTTTAAGCCTCCTTTGTCTTAACTCAGCTAACTTCGCCTTCACTAGCTCTTCATCATAAAGATCTGAATCTTTCCTCCGATCACTATTTAGCTCAAGCATTCTCGCAGCATAAGCCCATTCTTCATATGTATTAACCACATTCATATGGTTTTTCCAGTATTTCCTGCGGTATGTGAGCTCGGCTTTGTGTTTCATCGTTCGAGCTCGTCGCAAGAGAAATGTTGCAACTATGATCATGGCGAGAATCATGCTTGGGTTGCGAGGGTTCATACATTCTAGTAGAACCTTGTATGCTATTGATAAGAACCTCTTTCCTCGGCGAGCATAATGTAACACAAAAGACCACAAATTGATGAAGATTTCTTTCGCAGATTTGCATAAAAGCACTCTGATTGCTAGTGTTTGGCCTACAACTGTTGAAGGACCAATGGCAAAAGGGTATAATACAGCGTCATCAGATGATTCCATAATTAAACAATCTCTTGATTTCCTGTTCTTCTTTTCTTTGTTTTATTTAGCAAGCACCTTTTCTAATTGTGTCAGATTGATTCTTCGTCTTTAACAATACTTTTCTGATTGCCTATAAGCCCTTTTCCCCATTTTATTTCTTTGAACACTTTTCGGGGTTGCTTTACGTCAATCCAAAGCTTTATTTGTAATAGCAAGAAGAAATAAATCTGTCCAAAATTACACAATTCCTTTATTACTACCTCTCCTTCTTCTTTCAAGTGGAATGAAGCTTTTGTTAAAAAACGAAAACGAAAACGAAAACTCTGTTTTTTTATCTAGGCTATTTTTGCTAACTCTCTTCAAACTCAGTAGTCTGTAATTAACAAAATAGATAAAAAAACTGAAACCCAAACCCTAAAGCATAAACTCGAGATAAATATTTCAACAGAAAATCGATGCAGTTGCAATAAACTTGAGATAATTCACAACCACAAACACAGCCTGAACATCATGATACGAATACAAGAGATCCTTCACCAGAAAAGCAATACAATTTGAATAAATCCAAGATAATTGTTAAAAAACGAAAAGCTATGTGAAGAGAAAAGAAGAAGATCTGTTTCATAATAAGAACAGAGGAAATAAAGCACAACACACCTGAATATGTACGTCTGACGAAGCAATTCTCTCTGTTTTCAGATGAATGGTTGAAGCTTTCAAATTAGATGAAATGAATCGACTAAATATGGTCTACCGTGCGGAGTCGGAATGGGAATGGGAATCAGAAGAAGAAGAAGAAGAAGAAAATGATGAGGACCTAAAATTGATCAAAATCAGAATCAGAATCAGAAGGAGATGAAGATGAAGATGAAGATGAAGAAGAAGAAGAAGAAGAAATTGGCCTTTAAAAGGAGAAGAATTCGGAAGAAGTTTTATTTATTTTTCTTTTATTTCCCGATGGTAATTAATTAAGTAATTAATTAGAGTTTAATTAATTGGGATATTTCGACGTGGCATCGTCGCCCTGCTGACTGGGCATCCACGTCATTCATTTCTTGCTTTTGGCTTTTTGGCTTTTTGCTTGTCTAGCCTTTTTACTTTTAAAAAAACAGGGCTTCGTATCTCGGGGGCTTCTCAGGCGCCCAACTCTTTCGTGCCCACCCAACTACACCCTCCAATTGTCCGCCCTCCCCCGTTCCCGACATTTTCTCAGTCTCATTTGGCCGAATCCAAGAAAATGTCAGGTTTCTTATAGTGCTTTTTTTCTTCAAGTGATCTTTATGAGAGAAAGGTAGAGATAGATAGATTCTATTGTCGTCTTCAGAGGAGACCAAAAATATTACATTTCACATGCTACATGTGAAAGTGAGTAGCGACGCTTGATGTTCAAGAACTTTACCGATGAATGTTGCAATCGAGAGTGCACATTGTGGTTGTGAGAGAGAAATTTGTGCAAGGATTGGGCTTGGTCGAAGATGACATGTGGAAAGTGAGTAGCAACGCTTGATGTTCAAGAACTTTACTGATGAATGTTGCAATCGAGAGTGCACGTTGTGGTTGTGAGAGAGAAATTCGTGCAAGGATTGGGCTTGGTCGAAGATGACATGTGGAAAGCATGATTGAATACGATCAAAGACAAAGCATTGTATCAAAGTGTGATACTCAGACTCACAAACTTGTTTAGGGGAAAGTGTGCATAATCGACCACTCTCATCACTTGTGCCCCAACGCCTCGTCTCACATCGTAATGCATGTGAGCTAAGTCGCATGGAAGCAATGGTTCGAATGACAAGTAATGGGATGGGCTCTAACATGTATCGATGTGTATGGTTTCCCCATTCTGCGAAGAATATGGTTTTGTAGTTAGGTGCAACATGTGTAGTATAATGTGTGAAGCGTGAACCTCCATATTTGTCTCATGTCATGATACATTGGTGTTGCAAAACGACCTCATTTATAAAGGAATCTAGTGATGCATTATGAAGCAAGTGTGTTGCATCCCATCTACCAAACCAAATTTCTATATCTTGCATCTAATTGGAACACAAAAATTTGCTTTTATGCGTCTTTTGGATATTTTTGCTTGCTTTCCATGCGATTCTAGGAAATCGATGTGAGGAACTTTTTTGAACCTTACGCATGTATTCAACAACCCTTTCCATGGCCATGATCTCAATGGGAAGTGATCTTCTCTTAAGAAGGAGGGTGTAGGGCGTTTATTTCTTAACTTGTGAAATTTTTTGGACATTTTCAAACTCTTTCCAAGTAGATTTAGGGATGCGACTGCCCCATACTTGCACCCCATAGAGAAGCACTAGTATCACCAAAGTGTCGAAAAGGTATTTCGTGAGGACCCAACACTTCATATCTCCATGATTGCATGTGTTCTCAAATGCATAATATGTTCGCTTTCCCCCCTCTAACCAACATGTAGCACATTCATTCCATCTATGATTTGAAGGAACTTCAAGGCCAAGATATTTGAAGCTTTCCACACAATCACGTGACTCAAAATTATACATAATGCATGGTTTATCTCTTTTTTGGCTCTTCACAAGCATAATATTTGTTTTAGAGCTATTGACACTTAATTTATTATGCATGCAAATTTTTTCCAATGCCTTCATGAGCTTTTGTGCATCTCCTAAAGTATTTGCAAAAAACACTACGTTAGAGAGAGAGAGAGAGCTTGACTTTCGATCTCTCTGGGGGACACACGACTTCTTCTGATTTAAAAAAAATGCCTACTAACCACCTAGACCAAACTCCCACTTCCCTATACTTCTATTCGACCCTTGCTTTCCTTGCACACATATTCAAAGGAACCGACCAAACCATACCAAAATGACGTCGTTCTGCAATTTCAGCTTTCTCTTTTTCTTGCACATGTTGTCCGGTTACAAACCGAAATACCATGTTTCCACATTTTTTGCTTTTTGCTTTTTGCTTTTGTGGTGTTGCCTTGTGACCATATGGAGACAACTACGTCACTTTGACTCACTACCTTGAAATATCACATTGTCCACATTTTACCTTTCTATTTGTTTCTTCTCCTCTTATCATATTAATTTAATGTTGGTCTCTATCTGTATCCATATCACATATCTTCATCCTCTCACCTTTCTTGACTAGACGCAATGCCACTTTTCCACCTCAGATCATCCACTTTTTGCCTTTTTGCTATCTCTTTTCTCACACTCGGTCCTTGCTCATATGTGACCTTTCATTTGAGGATTTTTGTCTTGGTGAATGTCTTTATCTATTTCTATGCCATGACAAATTTTATCTTTGGGTGAAGCACATCGCATCGACATGGCCATTCTAGTCCATCCCTCAAGCACATTGCTCTCTTGATCCTTGAGTTTGGTGGGCACACTAATTACTCGTATGGTCTTTTAACATGCATGTTACTCTTTCTTGCATTATTGATTATGTCTCATCTTATTGAGAGCATCCTCGGGTGTGGAAATTTTCATCCACATTTTCTAACAAGACTTCGAACCTTGCATATATCAATTCTGCATGTCAACTCGTCCATTTTTCCTTTCGTTTCATTTGTTTGCTTAACAAAAACAAACCATAAATATTCCTTTTTATCCTTAACTAATGATATTTAAATTGGGTTTCTCAAAACAATAATAGATTGTGCACTTTAAAGAGGAGTGCTAAGAAATGCATTCATCAAAAGTGACTTTCTTGTGTATAGACTACTATCCAATCAAAGGGCCATGTTGGCTCTTAGTCATTATGCTATTTTAGGACATCATCACATTCTATGTGCACATGCATTGATTTATACTCAAAGGCTAGTGTCAACATCAATTATTTATTCCCTTAGGTTTTTGTTTTTCCATAATGTAACCATAAGTCTTATTCATTCATTGTCTTTTAGCTCTTATTAGGCAAATCCTTCAAAATCAATTGTTTATCATGCTCATTGTATGATTCTCCAATTCTATTATGTAGTACAAGGATGAAAAGATAACGATGACACTATCCCAAAACAATGGCATAATTTAGACCCATTTCCTAAAACAAAGGCTTCTTTGAGGTTAGCATGACATAAGATCACATTATCCCGTTCATGTTATAGAATACGTTAAACTTCACTTCATTTTATCTCGTTTTATGACGTTGGAAGCATGGAAATTTTGATTTACAGAGATATTCTTGATAACACAAAGATTTTATATTTGCTGATTCCCCTCTTTGCACAACTATGTTTTGGGTAATACATTTTTAGACATAAGACTTACATGGCACCTAACACAATCCAACGTCAATAGATAAGTGGTAACCATGTCCTTAAACTCAACTGAAATGGACGTATACTTCCAAATTATGAGGCACTTGCAATTCACACATAGGTATATCCTAAACCTTCATTATGCCACATTGCCATGGCAAATGTAAAGCAATTTCTTGAGATGTGCTACCTTCTCTTTGATACCAATACCTAGCGATGGGCTCGGTTTGGTTTCTTGGCCTTGAAACCAAACCAAACCATTTATTCATAATAAAAACCGAACCAAATTGTTTAAAATTTATGAAGCGATTTAAATCGAACCGTTTAAAAAATAAGAGAAACCAAATCGTTTACGGAAAATTTAGAACCAAACCAAACCGGTTTATCTTAAATCAAAACTAAACTAAACCAAACCATTTTTTTTTTATAATGATCATTATACTGATAATTTATAAATTTGTGTGAGAAAATCATCATAAATTTGTTCATCATACTTATCATAAATTTTGCCATCATAGTTATTATAAATTTGGTCATCATTCTTATCATAAATTTGGTCATCATACTTATCATAAATTTAGTCATCATACTTATAATATTTGATCATCATAAATGAAAAGGAGACTCTACATATAATGCATATAAAATTTAATAAGTTAAAACTAGGGTTTAAAATTAAAAGTTGAAAAGTTAGTAACATTTGAAACCAAACCGATTAGTAACATTTGACACCAAACCAAACTATTTATTTATCTTCGAACCTATAAACTGTTAAGCCACAATTTAACGGTTCGGTTCGGTTCGAGCTGAAATCGGGCCCATTGCTACCGGTCTTAGGCTCAAATCGGTTACACCTTCTTGGGAAAGGGGTAAATTGATCAATAATGATATTATATTTGTTGTGAGAGTCTTAGAAAGGAAAGGTTAAAGTGAATCATACAAGGTCTTACATAATAAAGATCACCAATTGTATTGTTAATAGTGCATTTCTTTTACATGACAATGTCCTAGATGACATAGACATCAATTCCTCTATGCATGAGAGTCTTAGAAAGGAAATGTCAAAATGAATCATATGAGGTCACTATTCCTATTGAGGATTATACCCACCTTGTCTCATTTTTATGAAGACATTATGCATTACATTTTGATGAGGTAACTTATGTATATTATATCTTTAACTTTAAGTTGTGGCTAGCTCAAGTTTCACATAATTGGTTTGATAATTTATTTGGAGAAAATTTCCCTATATACATACATATACACATATACATATATTCACTATATTCTTTCAAATATTGATGCATGCAAGTTTTGGGACCATATATACCAGATGAGGTTTAAGTAAATAGGAAGGAAGGAAATAAAGAATTACAAGCTAATCAAGGGTTTGAGACTTTATCAATGAGAGTGATTTTTTTTGACTAATACTAGACTTCTATACTCGATCAATATGAGCCTCTAGTAGAACAACTTGAACTTTTTCAATCAAAATTGTTTCTTCGTGATTTTACCACAACATGAGGAGTTCATAAATGTTGATGTACGTTATCAATTTGTTCTTGAAAGTGTATTCACAACGTTGACATTGGCAAGTATTAATAATATATCAATTGAAAACGACTATAGTAACCTTTAACAAGTTTGAATGCTAGTAGTTATTGTGTTGAGTGTTGAGCGGACAAGCTCAACCTTATCTGGATCGGCTAAGTAAGCCAGAGCCAGATCGGTGTCTGGATCAATGCCCAGAATGAGAGCCGGATCGGTATCTGGAACGGAGAGCCAAATTTGTGTTCGGATTTGAGTATAACCGGTGGGCCGTTAGAGGCCTACGAACCTAGCCTAGTACATAGGCATATTTTTAGGAGTCATTCCCAGTTGCTTGGTATGAGCATTGAAGTACATATCAGTACATCTGTCAGTCCTTTTAAGGACTTGAATAAGTGCTCACTGAGCACATTGTATGTACAAAGTAATTTTTGAATTTGAGTTTATGCTATTATGTTCTCTTAGTGTTTTGTGAAGCGTCCATTAAATCTACACATATTATCAATTGATATCCGGTGAAGTCCGTTACGTCTACGAGCTTCCACATATTAACTTTCACATGATATCAGAGTGCGAGGGTTGAAAATCCTCTACTACCGACAGAAAGCGCTAAGTAGACAAAGACAACCTAACTTTAGGAAAAGAACAGGCCGAAGAAAGACAGACAACTCGCTTCCGACGGAGAAGCTCGATAGAAGCAACTATGCATCTTGGTCTTACAAGATGCACCAATACTTGCTCGGACACAGATACTGGAGCTATGTCAAAGGAGTGAATGAAGTAGCGTCAGAGACGGCATGCAAGGACTTCTCGACGTGGGAGCAAGGAGCGAGCAAGGTGTTGTACTGCCTTGTGTCTTGTGTGCATGATCAAATGCTCGGCTACATCAAGGATGCAAAATCGCCGAAAGAAGTTTGGGAAAATCTGAAGAAGATTTTCGCGGCAAGCACCACGACTTGGAAGTTGTAGCTCCCACAAGAGCTCAACAACATCAAACAATAGGATATGTCGATTACCGACTATACCACTAAGGTAAAGGAGATCTACGACGCGCTGGGGTCTATTAACGTGATGGTGGATGAAGACGAAATGGTTCAGATCTGCGGCGGTGGTTTAGTGCAAAGGTGTCGGCCTATCCGGACAACGATTTGCACCCGAAAGAAGCCACCGTCCTTCAACTTGTGATCGATGTTGTGGTCGAAGAAAACCAGGCGAGTGGGTCGAGGACCACTCAATCGGACAACCGGATGCAGTTCACGGAGGCGGATCGGCCCCATGGGCATGGAGGATGAGGTGGATCGACACGCGACAATGGTAGCCAACAAGAGCAGAATTGGAGGCTCGGAGATAGTGCCGATAGCAGTTCCGGGCCCTCCACGAGCAGGGGGAGTCAAGGCGGCGTTGGGAACCCCCAATCGAAAGCCGAAACGAAATGTTGGTATTGTGGCAAGAAAGGCCACCAGGAGAGCAAGTGTTGGAAGAAGCGCACTGATTCGGACAATCCGGATCCGGCAAGGCCGGACAAGGGAGTCGGCAACACTCGCACTACATCGAAGGATCCGGAACCGGAATGACCGAAAATGGATCGGGCCTAGCCTTTGTGGTGAAGCACAAGGTGAACTCGATGAAGAGGACCACCTCCAAGTCGAAAGAAGTATCAGGTATGTTGACTCTGGGGCATCGAACCATATGACGAGCCATGAAGATTGGTTCTCGTATCTAGAGAAACCGGGGCAACCGGGATTTGTCAAAACCGGAGACGACACCCCTCATCCAATCGAACATGTCGGAGAAGTCCCCTTATATCATATTGGACAAAAAGGGAAGCTGATGAACGTATTACATGTTTTGAAAATGATGAAGAACCTGGTGTCGATTGGATAGATAGTTGACTAGGGGATGCAAGTTTGATTCATGCATCTCGGGTGCTTCATCGAGGAGGAGGGCTAGATTATCGCGCAAGGGCGTCGGGACGGGAGGATGTTCATCCTCGACAATAATGATGTCGGCATCACTCTATTTGCCAAAGGACAAAAAGTCGGGTCAAACATTGACTTATGGCACAAGTGAACATGCCACATCAACTAAATCGAAATAGGTGGTTCTTGGATTGCCAAAATTTAGTGGCCGGAAGGCCCAAATTTGTGAAGCCTACTAGCTCGGAACTAACACGGGCTTCCGTTCCCCATCGAAAGAAACTGGAGCTGGAACAAGCTTGAATTAATACATTTGGATGTATGGGGACCGGCACAAAGTGTTAGTCTTGGTGGGAGTCGATACTTCGTTTCCTTCATCGACGACTACAACCGGCACACGTGGATCGATCTCATTGAGAAGAAAAGTGAGGTCTTCGACTGTTTCCGGAACCTGCAAAGTCTTGTCGAATGGGAAACGGAGAGGAAGATCAAGTGCCTGCGGTCGGATGGCAGGAAAGAGTATTTTTTTGGCCAATTCAACAACTATCTGCAACGGAAGGGAATTCGGCGAGAATTTAGTTGCAGATATACGCCAGTAAAAAATAGAGTAGCCGAGCGGAAGAACCGGTCAGTTGTGGAAGCAGGACGGGCAATGCTGGAGGAGAAGAGCATGCCGAAGTTCTATTGGGCTGAAGCGGTTCGGACGACCATCTACATCCAAAACCGGATCGGGGAGAAGGTGTTGACACACACGAGTTGTATTTCGGGCAGAAGCCGAACTTAAGACACCTCAGGGTATTTGGTAGCGTAGCCTATGTGCATATACAAGATGAGAAGCGGAGGAAGCTGGACCCGAAGTCGGAGAAGTGCATTTTGGTCAGCTACTCACATGAATAGAAGGGTTATAAGTGTTATAACCCCCGAACAAAACAAGTTCGAGTAAGCCGAGATGTCGAGTTTGATGAGACAACATCATGGTACTCATCGACTCTGACTCCGACCCCCGACAATTTCGACTACCCGATCGTGGAGGATGAGGCCAGTGAGCCCGAAATGATCTGGGTAGAAGAAGACGAAGAAGAGCTCGGTACTCTAGACGAGAGTCCGACCTCATTCCGGTTGAGGAGGCTGAATGAAGAGTTGAGTCGGAAAGACTAGCATGATGATGAGCCGGCGATTAGTGAAGACTTTGTCGTGCTCTCCCGTGCAAGGAACCGAGGAGATGGTTCACACGCAAAGAGAAGGGGAAGAAGAAGATGCCGGAATATGACACCGGCCTAGATGAGTCGGATAAGAATGAATCAGACTACAGGAAGAACGAGGACGGACCTTCGGAGATGAAGTCCGAGTCAGCCAAGAGAGGTCTTAAATCGGCTAACGAGAAGTGTTGTTCGTGGGCCAAAATAGTAACATATGTGAATCACAATAGGTATTAGGTAGCAGTAGGAAAACAACGGAAAGCAATCAGAAGCAACCAAAATAAACACAGCCATAAACGTGGAAGGAGAAGGAGTGTGCCAAGGAACATCTATATAAGGAACAACAGATCGAAGGAAGAAAGGAGAGACATATAGGAGAGAAGTCTGAGGTTATTACGTAATTAATAATACTACAGTGTATCTGATACATTCTGGTAGATAGTCGTGTAACTGCAATCATTACTCATTCCGTAATCTAAACAGTGTTGGGTCTATGTTGTGTCATTGTTCGCTTTTAATAATTGTTAAGTAATCTATCTCTCCCTATCGTGTATACATAAGCCGAGGCTTTCTCTTACGTAATTTGTAGGGTGACATCCCGTTTCGTAAAAGCGATCTGACCACCACGTACCACAATCCTTTGGTCCGATTCCGGTTAGGAATCGAAGGTGTAGCCTTTGGAGAGGAAAGCAACACAATTTGGCACGCCTGGTTCACGTTGTCTAGCACAATGAACTCACGTGGTGGTAATCCTAGTCGCTAGTACGACGCCCAACAGAAGTACTCGCTCTCGGCCACCGTCTCACCGCACAGAACCTGCGAAGGAGACGACCAATTTCGTGCTCACACATCATTCGTCCCCGTAATCGCGAGCTTCGCCACTAGTAATCCTAGACTCACAGTCACATATCGGTCCCGATATTGCTACCCCTCCATGTCCTTTGAAAGTCTCACCTCCACCAGAGCGCAACCGTTCTCGGCCCTTTCGGACGACCCAGATCTTGACACAATGTCGTATCACCCCTATGTCCACTACACGGATGGCCCGGATACCGAAGCACACATCTGCTCCTTTCTCAACATGTGGCAAGCCAACCATTCGACACAACGGCTCACGGACGTGGAGATCGATGCCTCCAAAATCACCGAATTCACTCTCTCCCTTGGCGGCCCCGATGCACGTTGGTATTCCCGGCACGATCCTAGGGAGTTCACCATATTCCAGGACGTACGCATGCAGTTTCTGGATTTATTCCACTGAGAGATTTCCAAACGGGAATTGCTTCGGCAATTTTACACAATTGCACAGGCACCCAACGAAACTGTATCCCAATTTGTTCTTCGATTTCAAGATCTCTACCGCCAACTGGCACATGATATCTCAGCAAACCATCTAAAGGATACGTTCCTGGCCGGCCTCCGTGAGCCTTTACGCACGACGTTGGCTCTCACAGATTTTTCACAACAAACCATCGAACAAGTGGTTGCCCGTGTTCTTGCGCTGGATAGGGCACATCATAACAATTAATTCGCAATGGGCACGCTTCAAACAGCCTTACCAACGACTGAGGAAACACAGTTCCAACAAGCGCTACAATGCACGATATGCGCCAGATCTGGGAACTCCGCCCTTGATTGTCCTTCATGACCACACTGCCCCATCTGCCATTCATGGGTCCACACGGTCGAGCAATGCGAATATAATATGATGAACCGAACGAACATGACCCCAATTCACCAAATTGAGCCTCATACCAATTAGGCGCAACCACCCCCACCGAACAGAGAGGCGACACGGCCGTGGGAAGAAAACCGGTCACAGTACAACACGGGGGGTACCTTTGACACAACGTGTTACAATCAAGAAAACCAATATCGTGTCGAGCCTTGTTGCTACCCCAATCAACCGCACCACACGAATGAGCACTGACACTATCATCAGGATCACCACCACTGCTGCAGGGATTACGACCACGATGCCCCACGGAATTATCGTGGCTTCTGAAATAATCGCGGTTTCCATAATTTCAGCAACTGTCGACACTTTGACAATCGTTGTCGTGATAATCAACGCGACAATAACTGGTGCAACCCCCCAATGGAGGCTTGGGGCAACCCTCCATAGGGATATTCCTTGCAGGGACGGGAGGATCAACCACAAAATCCACCACAATCCCACTTCGAGCACGACAACCCCAGTACCTCGACACCCATCACCTGCTTTAAGTGCAATCAACTAGGCCACTACGCCAACGAGTGCCCCACCAACAATAGGGGCAAAGCACCATCAGTAAACATGATCACGGTCGACGTGCATCAGGTGACCACACGCAGTAAGACCACGCATCAATCACAGTGGGACATCCAGGACTCTGTTCGGCAACCGGCTAAGGACTGGGTAGATGTAGCCAATAACGCCAACATAGACCGTTGTCGGGGTAGTTGTGGTTTGTGCGGCGAAGCCGCTGGGACTAAGGTTTAAAGGAGTTGGCTATATATTTTATAAGGCTGTCTCCCCTCTACCTTTTATCTCTCTTCTCTCTTACTTTTTGCAAGAGCTTCTATACATCCTTTCTACCCTTTCTTTTCCCTTTTATTTGCATATGCACAACTAATCGCTTTTGTGTGCACACACATTGCACATGCACATTTTTGACCCCCCCCCCCCCCCCTTCGCCGGTTTTTCCCACTCTCGAGCACGCCACATCACGACAACATAATGGACTAAAAGCCCTGTGTATGTAAAGGGCGGAAATCCTCTCTAAAGAGGGAGCGTGTAATTAGGGAGCTACCTTTTGTAATACAATACAATCTTCTATGATTCCCGTGTTTGTGTAAGTCGTCTACTGATTCAGTGTAGTACTTTGTTGGTAATTGTGGGCTAGTAAACGTAGGATAAGTGTGTATATGAAATCATGCACTGGTGAGATTCGGTTGTAGCCGTCTCCCTTCACGTCTAGACGATACGCTTTGCTTTGTAAGCCTGTTACACTTTGCGCACCTACGGATCTATTCCTTGCACCACAATCACCTTGAAGTCTACCTCGAAGGACTGAGAGTAGATAGTGTTCCTAATCGGTAACACTTTTGGCACGCTCAGTGGATTTGTGGTTCAACACAGACGAGTAGCAAGGTATGGATGACTAGCCGTAGACGAGCCAGAGAACCGACCTGACAAGACCGACCACTGACGAGGTTTATCACTCGCCAGACAGAAGAGCGCGCTACGCGAAAACCTCGCCTCAGCGACCACGACTGCT
The DNA here is from genome assembly GCF_043228905.1 of Azolla caroliniana. NCBI lineage: Eukaryota > Viridiplantae > Streptophyta > Polypodiopsida > Salviniales > Salviniaceae > Azolla > Azolla caroliniana. The sequence continues at coordinate 20,265,612 of NW_028230437.1, forward strand.
ACTTTCAGGAGTACATGGTAGAATCCACGCTCACAGATCAGAGCAACGTCACCACGAAGTCCTGCCGCCACATGACCAAGGTAGTGTGATTAAATGCCACAATAGTCCACATTGCGAAAGCAAGAGTCTTCCCCTGCCGATCGTCAACACAACGTCTGGAATGGGTTTCTCATACCCCCGCTTCAACAGAGAAACAGACGCTACTAGCCACATCCAGCTATTCCTCAATGTTTGGAATGCTAATCATGTGGCGTAGCGGTTTCCAGACGCGGAAGCTCAGGCTTCGAAGATCGCCGAGTTTGGGTTAACTTTGGACGGTCGGGTTGCACGCTGGCATTCCCAGATGGATTTGGCAGCAATCACAACCCTCGACCAACTGCAATCGGCGTTGTTGCGTTTTTTTCATCGGAGGGTGCCATAACGTGAAATAATCGGGCAGTTCTATACCATCAAGCAACTTCCCACAGAATCCGTGGCAGATTTCAGTCTACGTTTTCAGAGTCTACGACGGAACCTTACACGGGCCCCGACAGACGAAGAGGCCAAGGAAACGTTCTTAGCAACTCGAAGACGACCTCTCCGGATGACGCTGAACATGCACAGTGTGAAAGGGGAGACAACAGACATAGTCATTGAGCGAGCATTACAACTCGAATTAGAGGAAGAAGATGAAGGACCGTCCATGGCATCGCTACGGCAGGCATTGCCTCAGGACGAGGAACATCGATTTCGCTAGGCCATTCAGTGTACGGTCTGTTTAAACTCTGGACATTTTGCGGTCGAATGTAACATGTGACTACATTGCCCAATTTGCCATTCACGGGCACACATGGTGGACCAATGCGAGTATAATATGCTCAATAGGCCCACAACCGTAGTATGGCGTATGGAGCCACAACAACAATCTGGAAGGAATGATTCAGGACGGCAGGAGGAACATCCCCGGTATACAAATCGGAATCAACGAATGGAACACCAGTATCGTAAAAACCGTAACACCGACCCATACTCTGACGAAGAAGATCAGGAAGAGGAAGAATACCAGAGTACCAACCATTACAATGCGGGGGGGGGGGGGTGTTGGGCGTTGTTACGACAATCGATGACCTACAAACAATCACCAAGGATTCAACAGGGGTCGTCCAAACGGACACAATCGACAACATAAGGACCAACGCCGTTATGACAAAAGTTTAGAGGACAACCGTCGTCAAGAGCCATGACAAGAATACCGTCAACAACCCTGGAATAATAGGTGACTCCAACATAACCGGGACAAACAAGCAGTACAGGTGGAAACTAATACACCTCTGGAAGTGGAAAGAGGTGAGTCCAACGTACTCTATTTCGTGTGTCAACAGCTTGGTCATTACACGACGTAGTGCCCACGTCGAAAAGGAAAGGAGGCAGTCATGAATACCATCACGACATAAGTCCAACAACTCACATCAAGATCCTTCCTTTTGGTCGCCTTGGAGGGGTTTTGCAGACTATCTCGAATCTCGTTGGCGAACGCATTGGTCTTGGATGCATCAGTGATTTGTTGGAGTAAAGAATCATCCTGCAACATACAAGTGGCAAAAAGATGCAATTGGTCGGGTTTTTACAAACGTCTAGATTGTTGAGCATAAGCAGCATCCCCAGGGCGGAGTGCAAGGTCAGCTCGACGAGAAAGGGCATCAACCTTCCCATGTTGGCCACTAGGTCGAAATACAATCTCAAAATCGTAGTCGGCGAGAAATGTCGACCAACGGGCCTGCCTTCGATTCAAAGTACGAGTGGTGGAAATATAAACTAAATTTTTATGATCAGTCACTACCTGGACACAATGTTGTGTGCTGGCCAAGTAGGGTCGCCATTCTTCAAAGGCAACAATGATAGCAACAAGCTCCTTGTCGTAAATGGGATAATTGATTTCAAATGCCGTAAATTTTTGGGAATAGTAAGCCACTAGGTGCATTAGGTTGTTGTCGTCTGCCTGGGATAAGATGGCACCAATGGCAAAGTCAGAGGCATCGGTTTTGACTTGGAAGGGTTTTGTGGGGTCGGCATGTAGCAGCACTGGGGCAGTGATGAATGCGTGTTTGAGTGAGTCGAACGCATTTTGTGCCTCCGAGGTCCATAAAAATGGAGTGCCTTTATGGGTGAGAGCGAAAAGAGGTTGTGCTAGGGTGGAAAACCCTTTGATGAAGCGACGGTAAAAATTCGTGAAGCCGAGGAAGGATTGCACATCTTTAAGTCGCCTTGGAGTCGCCCACGCCTGAATGACAGAAATTCAATCGAGGTACGGTCGAACTCGCATTTCTCGCCTTTGGCATAAAGGCCATGCTCGTGAAGTTTGGCAAGAACTAATCGGACTTGGCGAGTGTGCTCCTCCATGTTTGGCGAGAAAATGAGAATATCATCGAGGTAAATGACAACAAAAAGATCAAGATATTCCCGGAATATATCGTTCATCATATGTTGAAAAACTGCGGGAGCGTTAGTAAGACCAAAAGGCATTACGTTGTATTCGAAATGCCCATACCGTGTTCGAAATGCGGTTTTCCATTCATCCCCCAACTTGATGCGTACTAGATTGTATGCTCCACGCAGATCAACTTTGGAGAAGACACGCGCAACTCGGAGCCGATCAAGGAGTTCGGGGATCAGAGGTAGCGGATAGCGGTTGCGCACAATGAGTTTGTTGAGACCTCAGTAGTCGACGCATAAGCGTAGAGAGCCGCCCTTCTTCTTCACAAATAAAATTGGGGCCCCGGCTGGTGACTTAGAAGGTTGAATAAATCCTTTCTTGAGGTTCTCATCGAGATACACACGGAGGGCCTTCAACTCTGGTGCAGACAACGCATATAGAGGACCAAAGCATGGACACACACCTTCTTGAAGATCAATCGGACAGTTGTAGAGCCGGTGTTCATGCAAACGATCAACATTATATTTTTCAAATACGTTGGAGAAGTGTTGGTATTTTTTGGGAATAACATGGAGTGTGTTAGAAATGGCGCCACAAACAAACCCATCATGGACCGATGATGGGGTAGTCAATTTGGAGTCGACCGTCTCCGAAGGATAGGAAACTAAATTTACCTTCATACTTTTGCACGAGCATCTTGGCTTGCTAAATGTGATCGAGCGGTTGCACCAATCCACTATTGGATTGTGCGCCTCCAACCACGTTAGTCCTAAGACAATCGGATGTCGAGGAGATGCGATCAGGTAAAAGGCGAGCTACTCCTGGTGTGAGCCCACCCGAAGCCCTAATGGGATTGTAGCTTGAGTAATTGCACCTGACGAGAGGACGCACCCGTCGATGGCTTCAACTGGAATGGGTTTTGAGAGGGCAAACACGACGTCAATGAAGCAAGAAGATGCCCCAGAATCAAGTAAAGCAACAGACTGAATGGAACTAGAGTTAAACGAAAGCCATACCTCCAATGTGAAATTGCTTGATGATCCGGCAATGGAACCAAGAGAATGTGGGCGACGGGAGATGTCCAGTTGCATGGCTCCTACTGTAACCGAATGATGTTGTTTTCCGGATGTTGGGGTCCGTTAGCTCGATGGAATTGTGGGCGAGTACTCCTAGGACAATGGCGAACGACATGACCGGAGGCGCCACAATACATGCACAAGCCATTAGCCCGCCGAAATTGTCGTTCAACATCAGTCAATGGACGAAATTGGGCTTGATCAATTTCCATGGGGATAGGAGCATCTGCCAAAGTAGGCGAGTGTGAGGATGCCTAGGGTTGTATGACCGGGGCGTGGCGTGGAAGTGAATGAGGTGGAACCCAAGTCCAGCGCTCTTCTTGGCGAAATTCGAAAAGAAGATTGTCACAATGGACTGCTTGTGAAATCGCTTGGGATAACGAGGTGGGCTCCGGAAAGTTTAAGAGAAGATTCTTGACATTGCTTCGAAGGCCGTGCCGAAAGTGATAAGCTAAAGCTTGATCATCCCCATTGACGTCGCATGCTAGTTGTCGAAATTCTGAAGCATAGACCGAAGCTGCATGCGAACCTTGTTCAAGTGCATAAATCTTGTTAAGAGCTGTACGTCGTCGGTCCGTCACTCCAAATGTGGCCTCTAACTCGGCGAGGAAGGCGGGAAAGTCCTCCAATAAAGGTGACGAGGTTTCTACCAATGGTGCAAACCAAGCTTGGGCCGGACCGGAGAGAAGGGTGCCCACAAGGCCGACTTGTCGAAGACCATCTCCATAACGTTTAGGTTGTAGCCGAATGATAAGTCGAACTTGGTTGATGAACCCTCGGAAATGCGACTTCGTTCCATCAAATTTTTCTGGGAGGCTAACCTTAGGCTCAAGAAACTGTGACAAAGCTAGGCTAGATGTTGGTAGAAGATCGGGCTCTAGGCTAGGTTGTTGTGGGAGACTAGGGTTCGGAGGTTGTGAGGATAGGGAGGTACCGACTTGAAGTTCTTGTAAAGAATTTCGAAGAGCTTCATTTTCAAGCTGTAGTTCTCGTAAGGCTACCATTATTTGGCCTAACTCACTAGTTGAGTCGGACATAGCTATGGCTTATGAGAGGGAGAGCTATGAGGATGGGAAGGTGAACAAACTGTCACGAATCATAAGCTCAAGAGACAAGCAAGAAGATAACCAAATGGACAAGAAAGAAGATAGTATCAAAAGAAAAGACTCCATAACTGGTGTTGTTCACCTTGAATTCCTTCAAGGTGAACTCCTCTATTTATATTACATGGCATGCATACTTGTTGCACGCATGTGAATCTACAATAGAGCATGTAGGTATGCATGCATGTGCCAAGTGTAAATACTACAAGGGAGCAACTATGCACATGATGCTAGCAAAATAATAAGGACCAATTACATACATAACTATGTACTAGATATCTTGGTTAACTCATAATACTAGATTATAACATGGTCGTGTCAAGAGTTCGAATCTTGATAGGCCGGACCATCGAAGACACCAGAGAGCTGGAACTCCGACGGAAGAGGGAAAGGAAAAACGATTCCGACATTCAAACTCGCTTCGGACATGGAGCAACGGACGGACATAAAGAAAGAGTTCGAGGAGAGAATCCTCGATAGCTGGTAGATTTTTCGCTTTGGGAACTACTCGGAATAGCAAAAAAGGAGTTCCATGATCTTCTTGTGGATCTCGTGAAAAGAAAAAGACAAACTACGGAGGAAAATGCGCCGATGGTGAATGCAAATACCGTTCTGATGAACGACACTGAAGTGGAGGACGAGATTCCGAATTCCCACTATACAAAGCCACACTGGGCACATGCAACTACCTAGACTCCGGTCCGAATTGGCAACATCAAAGAGCCTATGCTAGCATTGATTGATCACGGATCGGAGATCAATTTGATGTCTAAGGAGTTCTACCGGAAGGGGAAGTGGCCTATTAACACCAATCATGGATGGAAGATCCGGGCGGTCACTAAAGCAACGAAAGATCTATTTGTGGCTTGTCCGGATGTGACGGTGAAGATCGGGGATGTCGAGATCGACCAAAATTTCTTCGTACAAGATGAGGTCTCACATTCCGTGATCCTTGGGCAACCATTTATCACGGCATCATGGATGGAGACGAAGGTGGTCGATAGCGGTGCGGCTTTTGCATGAATTCGGAGCCAAAGTGGAGGGAAATCCGTCCAATTCCTAACTGTGCTGGCAAATCATGAAAGGAACAAGAGAGAGCTCTTGTCCCAAACAAGGATGGATTTTAGAGCGAACTGTTGTAGAGTGGGGAAGCCCTGATACCCCACACATGAAGAAAACTCTCGGACCAAAACAAGTACGAATCGGTCCGGATGGGGCATCCACGTACACGGCCGTAACCGGAGGAATGAAGAAAGAATACCGAAAAGTGGAGGATAAGTTACGGTCGGCATCAATAATAAAAGAAGACAAAGAAATCGTGGGAATAGTTGAAGAAGTGTTCTATGGGAGCATGCTACAACGGCTTGAAGAGCTCGCGGAAGATACAAGCCAGGGAAACCGGGTAATTCTGGTGGAATTGGTCGAGATGTACGAGATCATTGCGAAAATGGCGCCGGATGCGCTCCGCAAAGAAGAAGCAATGGTAAGTATGAAATACAAGATCGTGGAGAAGAAGGTGAAACCGGCCGTGGGACCACTACCCGCCGATAACGAACAAAAGAGGAAAGAAGTCTCGGGAGATCCGACACTTCGGAAGTCCGTGGATATCAGACATGCCTTCACGGATGAGACCCGGAAGAAACTTCGGATTGGTGGAGGTGGTTTCCTTTTACAAAATGAAGAAGAACGATTCCGTGGGATGTTGGAACAACATGGGAAAGAATTTGCATTCACATCGAAGGAGATAGGGTGCGTTGATCCGAAGATAGTGGAGCCGATGGTGATCTTCACGATTGACCATGTGCCGTGGAACCTGAAGTCGATTCCGGTGCCGCGGGCGCATATTCCGAAAGTCATCGACTTGCTCATGGAGAAGGTGGCGATGGGGATTCTAGAGCCATCAAACGCTTTGTACTCAAATCAATGGTTTACGGTTTTGAAGAAGAATGGGTCACTCTGATTTATCCAAGACTTGCAACCGGTGAACAAAGTCACGATCTGGAACTCCGGAGTCGGTCCGATAGTGGACGAATTTGCGGAAGCATTTGCCGGTCGTGCGATATATTCCATCGGAGACCTATACTCAGGGTATGACCAATTCCAACTACCCGTGGAGAGCCGAGACATCACTACCATGCAGACACCGATAGGATTAGTCTGAATGTGCACACTGCCACAAGGAGCGACAAACTCGGTTGCACATATGATGAACGCGATGAACAAGGTGCTTCGAGATTACATTCCGGAGATAACGATGCCGTTCCTAGATGACATTCCGATGAAAGGATGCGCGGTAGAAGAAAAAGATGAAACTATGGATGATCAAGGATGCCGAAAGTTTGTAGTCGACCATATTCGTGATTGCGAGAAAGTGCTTCTAAAGTTAGAAGATGTGCACCTAACACTTTCCGGGGAGAAATCGGCATTCGGGCAAGAAGAAATATTGGTAGTCGGACATCTATGTGGGCCCTACGGCCGAAGACCGTCACCAACCAAGATCAATGCGATTCAAGCTATGAAAGAAGTATGTGAGTCACAAACCGAAGTCCGAAGGTTTCTTGGAGCATGTGCATTCTATCACATATGGATTCCACATTATGCACATATTGCGGACCCACTCTATCACTTGTTGTGGAAGGGTAAGAAGTTCGAATGGAAACCGGAGCATACAAAAGCCGTGAAGAAGCTCAAGAAATTACTACACAGGGCAAAAGAACTAAAGAAGCCGAACTATGATCGACAGATCATAGTAACGGTTGACACAAGTCCAACCGGAATCGGATGGATCATCAATCAAGCCGACTCGGATGGTTTGCGACATCTGATCCGATTCGGAGCAAAGGTTCTCAACGAAAGGCAACGCGGGTATGCACAAGTCAAAAAAGAATTATGGGGATTTGTGTCGGCAATAAAATCAGATTGAGATTATTTGATCGGAGCCGAAGTAGTGATCGAAACGTATTGTCTTCCGATACTCGGGATGATGTGGTGTTGCACGATACCGGATGTGGCTATGCTAAGGTGGATTGCATATGTTAAGTCACTTAATCCGGAGGTATGACACATCTCCGAAAAAGACAACGCGGTAGCGGATATGCTATCAAGGGCGCGGTTCGGAGATGACATAACCAAATCTGATAATGAAGAAGTTTCCGAAGACTACTTTGCTTCGGAGCACATATGCCAAGTGAACGTAATCCGAGAATTTCGGGAAGAAGAATATGAGGGAGAAAGGTTGTTGATCGGGAAAGTGCTACAAGAAATCAAGGAATCATCGGACAATAAAGAGAAGAGAGCCGAGATCCGAAGTAAGAAGAGGCAAGTCCGAAAGTTCTTCTTGAAAAATGGATTAATATGGAGGGAGCCGAAAAGATCGGATGGCATACCACTTCGGGTAGTCAGGACGAAAGAGCAACGAAACCGGATAATGTTCGAGTTTCACGAATCCGATTGGGTTGGACATCGAGGAATATGGGCAACTTTTGTGAAAATCAAACAAAAATATTGGTGGAAGAAGATATAGTGGAATTCATGGAAAGTTGCAAGAAGTGTCAAATCTACTCCGGAGTTCGACACCAAGATGATTTACATCCGACATTCTCACCGACAATCAACTTCAAATGGATGGTCGACATTGTATCCATGCCAACCGGGATCAGACAAAAGAAGTACTTGGTGTTAGCTCGGGAAGATATCACAAACCAAGTAGAAGGTCGAGCACTACGAAGGAAAACGTGTTCTGCGGTATGCCAATTTCTTTTGGATGAGGTGTTTTGCAGGTACGGGTGCGTAGGACAAGTGATTGCGGAACAAACGCCGGTTCGATACAAAGCACCGACTACGACTGCGGAAGATTGAAGAAAGAGATTGGGTGATTGTCTATGATAGTAGTTTGGATCATCAACATACAACAATACGGAAGTTCGCTAAAAGGTGGTTCAGGCCATACGAAGTTCGGAAAGTTTTTGACAACGGAACTTACCGACTATGCGAGTTGGATGGAATAGTACTACGGGTGCCTATAGCGGGGAAACAGGTGAAGATTTTCAAGAAGCGAACTGACAAAGAACCTTATGTAAGCTTAGACAAGACCGACAACAAGGAGCAATCAGACAAAGATCGCGGTGATGCGGAAAGTGAAGAAAGTGGTCTTCAATTGATAATCGACATACGGGAAGAATCGGAGAGTGCTACGGATGAAGAGGAACAACGAGCATCGGGAACTTCGGCACATACCGGAGGATGTGCAGGTTTGGAGGGGGCGAGTGTCGTAGTGTAATTCGCACACTACGTGAAAATTATATTTTTGTCCCTTCGAATAGAATCGGCAATGAGGAATCGGTAAGGAGGAACTGGTGAGAACCTGATGAAGGATGGAATTGGTAAGGAGGAACCGGTGAGAACTGGATGAAGGATGGAATCGACAAGGAGAACCGGTAAGAACTGGATGAAAAGACAAATTTGTAAATAGAAGAAAAGATTATTACATGCATAGGGCAGGATTCGAACCTTGTACCTCCATGTTAACGATTTTTTAGCCTTACCATTATACTAACATATTATGAATTTTAAAGTTATATTAAACTTTATCCCATGTAAATATTCTAGATATGCATGGTACAAAAAGTTATTCATGCATACACACTCGAGTTAAAAGAAAAGATGGGATAGAAAGCTAATCATGCACATGCAGTGTGCATGAAAACTAAAGTTAGGAAAAGCATGATGCTTGCATGTGATAAACTTACACTCTTCCAACACTATATGAGGAAGAGAGAAAGATGTATCGAGGTTGTTGATTTTTGATAAGGATTGATTAATACAAAATATTCATGGGATTCACGATTTTACCATCTAATTCTCTCATACAATCTAAGTATCCATTAATACATTATACTCGTGGGATTCACGAGTTTCACATCTCCATCTTGTAATCTATTTGTAACAAAAACTATCTCATATTCTTCTTCTCCTAGTCCAAAACCTCAGTGGTTCCCACCCGACTCACGCAACGATCTGGCGCCGAAAGGCACGACAACGCGGAGGACACCGGGTATACGGCGTAGAAAGGGGCGTGGATATGGTCGATCAAGGGCCATGAGACGAGCATGCATACGAGAAGAGATCATGGCAAACAACCTGTCGACAGGTCGAACGAGCCTACGGAGAGGATGGAACCGGAGCCGACGGTTCAGACCGGCGGGGGCCAACACGGTAGCCGGGATGTGGATTACGGAAGGCCGGTTACTCACTACGGCCGGAATCACTCACCCTTCTCTAGATTTGGCATGTACCGATGGACGTGCGGTTTGGTGGGGCCGGATGTATTGAAGATTCACGACCATAGTGAGAAAACATGAGAAGTTAGTGGTATCGACGAAGTGCATCATGTGCACTTACCCTTGTATAAACGTGTGAATAATAGGGGTGCCTTTATGGTGCCGAATAGGAGTTAGGTTGGGACAGAGAACCCCATGTAATAAGGGATTTATCCCACATTGTTACGCATCCCTCTCCTTGCTCTATAAAAGGAAGAGAGTGTCCCTTGTAAAAGGGGTTGCCCATTTTGAGTTAGGAAGGGTATACCACTTAGGTCTAGGGTTTGGTAGTTTTCTTGGTCTTCATCTTATTCTTATTCCCTTAGGGTTTGTACTTTGGTCTTTTCACCCTATTTCGTTTAAGGGTTTCATTTTAGTCTTCTTCATTGTCTCATGGGTTTGGTCCATTCTTTCGAGTGGATGTTAGTATTCCGTTTAGGTTCTTCTTCTTGTGAGAGTTCGTGCGAGTTAGGGTTTATGCAGTTTAGGGTTTTGGGTGTTACTCTCCCTTCTTCGTGTGAGAGTTTGGTTTGGTTTGGGGGTTCCTACAATGGCGGCTTTAGGCATTCCAGTGGCAACACTTGGTGATTCGGCTTCCTCTCCTCGATGGAGAGCGTTTCGTGTGGCGGCCGGTTCGAGAAGGGAGGGCGAAGTGGCACAAGAACACTCCACCTTCTTCGAGGCGTGACCAACGGTGGACGTTGTGGTCCCGGAGGCCCACTTGACTCACCTTCGTCGGTTTCCATTCTTAACTTGTTGTATTAGCCTATTGATATGTAATAGCCACCGGATTCGGGGCATGTAACCGTCTTGTTGTAAAGATCTTGTAATATATATTCATGTTAGCGTATATCTATCTTCCTTGTAACATATTTGAGTCGGGTCCATATTCGTGGTGAACCGTTTTTGTGAAACCCTACATTCGTTGGAGCCGGAAGCCGATTCCGGTCCGAAACCCACGAAGCTCAAGGACTCCACCATCCGTCTCCCTAGTCCAAGACCCCTGCTGTCCCGCCTAAGATCCTACACGTACTCGTGGAAAACCGCGACAACGGCAATAGGCGAAGAATGCAGACTGGGCAGAACAAGATGAGATATGCAAGGTAGCCCATGCATGGGTAGAAAAAGCAAATGCGGCAAACGTGGAGCGTATGAAGCACGAGTCTGCAAATGACAGTTTGCCAATGAAAGGAAATACATCCTCACCGGATCCCATATGGCAAGCATTGGCGGATTGTGAGATACCAATGACCATGGAAAAGCTTCTTCGACTAGTGCCACGATTCCGACAGGTCGTGGAAAACCACATAAGGGGCACCACCGGATTAGATGTCTCAACAAATTTTGCAGAGTCTAGTATTGGCTCAACAGTTGTAGATCATCACAATCTAGCCATTAAGTTGGTACTGCAGGGACAGGAAATCTCGGTGTCACGTTGTTACGCGTGTGCGTGGAGAACGAAGCGGGACCATCGGGGTCTTGGATCGAGAAATAGCTGAGAAGGAGGAGAACGGAAAGACCACAGACGCACTTGCACACGCGCAGACACGGGAGCACACAGGAATCACAGTCCAACAACACAACAAAACGAGACGACTAGAAGTCCGAGTATATGAACATGTATGTATATAAATAAATAAATAAATATATATATATATATCAAGGAGGTTACAACTAACAGGCCGGCAAGGCGAACATCGACGTCTGTTCACTCACACACAGAAGAGCGAGATGGAGACTCTGCCGGAAGCACACGGGCATTCCACGGAGCAGAGTCAGCCTCCCGAAAACCTGCGCAAAATGGCTATGGAGAGTGGCAGAGGAGAAGGGCTCGGTCCCAGTCCGGCAGCACTTCGTCCTCTCTGATGCGCGATACATTTCCCATTCCTCTCCCTCTCTTTTATAGCCCAAGGAGGGAGGCCGTTATCATCCGTTACATCACATTAATTCTTTGTCCTTTCGGACAAAGATACACCTCGATTCTCTCCCCATTGATTGCGTGCTACTTAGGATTTCACTTCAGCTGACTTGTACCTACCTACCTACCATACAACAAAAAGTGTGCTCGCGTGTAAGGGCCAGTTTACACACGCTAAACTCAGTTTTCGCCTAGGGATGGTTTTCTTCACGACATCCGCCCCCACCTAACCGCGCATCCACCGGTATGCACCAAAATTGGGCCCATGCTTTACTCCTCTTCTTCCGGATCGTCGTCCGCCTCGGACTGCCCGTCGTCGCCGTCCATGCTTTCCAGATCCGGCTCGCACTCGTGTCGTTTCTTGAACGCTTTGACCCTCTTCCCCGCTACCGGTATTGCCATTCTCGTATCGTCGAGCTCCGCAAGATGGTAGGTCCCGTTGTCGTTGGCGCCTGTCACCATGTAAGGCCCGAACCACCTCCTTGAAAACTTCCGCGTTGCCCTGTGTTGGTTGTTGAGGCCGCTGTCATAACTAGGACCTAGTCGCCTTCCTCGATCTTTTTCGGTCGCAGTCGGTGAGTCCGGTCAAACCGCCCTTTGTTCTTCAACCTTGCCAACCGAAGCTTCTCCGCGGCTCGTTCCACGTCCTCCGGCCTTCGCTCGAGTTGTCGAATCCGTGCCGCTAGCAAATCCTCCCAGCTCATCTCATCTCTCCAGTCCACCGTGGCCCATGAGGAGATGGTTCGCTCTGTTGGCATGATCGGCCTCTGTCCGTACATAAGCTCTGTCGGCATGAACCCGGTTACCGAACTGTGCATAGTTCAGTCCGCCCACAAGGCATAAAGTAGCAGTCGCGGCCAGTTCCCGACTTGGCCTTCACACACCCGTACTAGCGCTTTGACGATCGGCCCGTGTCTGCGCTCCACCTTCCCGTTAGCCTCCGGATTGTACGCTGTGGTGAGCGAGAATTTGACCCCTAGTTGGTCAAACAGCTCTTCAGCCTCTTGCGCGTCCAACTCTCCACGGTCAGCCACGATCTTTCCTACGCTCCCATACCGACATATCACGTCCTCGATCAGAAACCGGCACACAGCCGCGGTCGTTTTGTTCTGTAGCACTCGGCCTTCAACCTGGTTCGTCAGATCCTCCCGAGCCAACACCAGATACCGCATTTGTCCCACCCCCATCGGCATCGTCACCAAATCCACCATCCATTTGAAGTGGATGGTCGGAGGGTAGGTCGGGTGAAGCTCGGCCCGGTGTCAGACTATGGAGTGCATCTAATAGCTTTCGCAAGTCGTCACGAACCGATGCACGTTCCGGTACAGTCCCGGCCACTAGTACTTCCACTTTAGCTTCTCGAACGTGGCCCACGTTCCGCGGTGTCTGGCCAAGGGACTCTCGTGGTAGGCCTCCAACAACTCCTCTTGTTCCTCCTTCTTCGCCACCACTCGGAGCGGGATGTCGTCCATCTTCTTCGGGTGCTTCCATATGTACCCGTCCCGAAGGAAGAATTGGTACATTTTCTTCCGGATCTGGTTGGTCTCTTCTTTTGTCCACGCCGCGTCTGGTGTCATTGTTTTCCGGAGCCCGCCAATCTGGAGCCACTCCCCCTCATACTTGCTCTTGTCGAATTCGTTAAGCGCCGGAGTGCTCCCCTTTCTGGTCGTCACGTATGCCGTCTCGAAGAATCTACGTCGACTTCCTCGTCCTCCAAAACCATGCCATCCTCGTTTTCGAACCTCGTCCTTGAGAGCATGTCGGCCATGGCATTGTCTTTTCTGGAAATGTGTCGTGTCTCCGGATTTAGGGACTTGATGTACGCTATCCACATGAGCATTGCCAGGTCCGGCGTCGCGCATCCGGAAACCATGCCGAGAATCGGCAGGTAGTCCGTCTCGATTATTACCTCTATCTCGATCAAATAGTCTTTATTGGCCTTCACCACCGAAACGATACCCCAGAGTTTGCGTTTAACCAGGGCGTATCCTCACTGTCGTTCACTGAGGACCTTCGCGCCGAACCGGATGGGGAACCTCGTGCCAACGTCATCCTCTTGGTTGATCACCCATCCGATCCCGGTCGGACTCGTGTCTACAGTTACGTAAATCAGAGTGTTTTTGCCGTAGACAGCCTTTCGGAGCGTTGGTGCCGTGGCAAGTGCTTCCTCTTCATTTTTTGGACTGACTCCGTATGCTCGTCTCCCCACTCGAATTTACGCCCTTTCTTCAACAACCTATACGGCGGCTCCGCGACGTGGGCGTAATGCGGGAGCCTGATATGGTAGAACGTGCATGCTCCCAAGAATCTCCGAACCTCCGTAACCGAATTGCAGTCATGCTTCATCGCGGAGATGGCTTCCACCTTGGCCGGACACGGTTTCCGACCATATGGTCTGCATAGGTGCCAGAGGACCATGATCTCTGATTACCCGAAGGCCGATTTTTCCCCGGAGAAGGTGAGCCTCGCGCCTTCTAGCCTCTGCATCACCTTCTCGCAGTCATCGATGTGAGTCGCCATGAAATTCCGACATCCATCCGGCCCGATTGTCTCGTTCTTTTCCTCCACCGGGCATCCCCTGATCGGGATGTCGTCTAAGAATGGCATGGTGATGTCTGGGATACAGTCCCTGAGCACTTTGTTCATCGCGTTCACCATGTGAGCCACCGAGTTCGTCCCTCCTTGTGGTAGGGTACACATCCGCACTAGGCCGAGGGGAGTCCGCATAGTCGTAATGTCTCTGCTCTCCATGGCTAGTTGGAACTGATCGTACCCCGAGTACAGATCACCGACAGAGTAAATAGACCTTCCGGCGAAGGCCTCCGCGAACTCATCTATGGTCGGTCCGATTCCTACGTTCCGAATGGTCACCTTGTTGATCGGTTGCAGGTCTTGAATAAAACGTAACGTGCCGTTCTTCTTTGGCACAGTAAACCACCGATTTGAGTATGGGGCACTCGACGGTTTGAGCATGCCCATCTCGACCTTCTGTTTCAATAGCTCCATCAGCTTCGGGATGTGAGCTCTGGGTACCAGAATCGGTTTGAGGTTCCACGGCACATGTGGTACCGTGAAGATCACCATCGGTTCCACAATTGTCGGGTCTACGCACCCGATCTCCTCCGGTGAGAATGCGAAAGCCTTCTCATGCCTCCCGAGCATTCTCCGAAACCGGTCCTCCTCCGTCGGCAGTAGAAAGCCACCCCCACCGATCTTGAGCTCTCGTAGCGTTATATCGGTGAACGTGTGTCATATGCTGGTCGGATCTCGCAAACTCGGCTCTGACGCACCCCCCTTTACTCGTATCTTGCTGCCCTCCGGCAAGGGTGCCGCTACTGGCCTCACCTTCCAGTCCACAGTCTTGTACTTTGTGTCTACCCGGGCCGTCCGATCCGACTCGAGCCCGTTACAGAAGTCGGCGATGACTTCGTACATCCCTTCTGAACATACCGGAATCGTCCGGTCCTCTTTAAGGCCTTCTCCGATCACCTCTCGTAACTGTCCCAAGGTGTCGTCGAAAGAGACCGCCTCCACGGCTCCGTTGGTTTCCTCTCCAGGGCCGAGGACTCCGCATGCCCGAAGTCGCTCCTCTGCCCTCTTCTTCTCCCGGCCAACGACGCCGACAATTGTACAACCCCCGCTGTCGGAGAACCAAAATTTCCTACCTATGGTACATTTGTGGGGTTTTTCCGGGGTGTCCGGACTATCGCGGCCCCACGCCTTGATAGCCCTCTCTAAAACTCCCCTCGGGTTTCGCCACCGAGGGTCTCGCGGTTACGCTCATGGTTTGGTCGCACCGTCAGGAACTGAACTGAGTGACGCCCGTCTTGGCTCTTGACTCTTGCATAGGCCGAACCGTTGTCTAGCACCTTGGTCTCCATCCGTGCCGCCGTGATGTATGGTTCTCTTAGTATAACCGAATGTGAGGACGTCTCCTGCACGAAGAAGTGCTGGTCGATCTCGACATCGCTGATTTTCACCCGTACATTCGGTTAGGCTCCATGTAGTTCTCCCGTGGCGCGCATCGTTGCCCGTATTTTCCAGTCGTGTTTGGTGTTGATCTGCCATTTCCCCTTTTTGTAGAAGTCCATGGACATCAAGTTGATTTCTGAACCGTGGTCCATCAACGCCACCACCGGCTCCTGGACATCCCCGACCTTAACAGGGGTCTCCGTGGTCGCTCTGGCCTAGTGCGGCTTCGAATAGTGGCTCTCCGCCAACTCGTCTTCTAGCGCCATGTCCTCTATGTGCCTCATTTGCACTTCCACCGGCTTCTCTGGCTCTGGCTCTGTCGACAGCCTCTTCCTCTTCACCAAGTCTACGATGGAGTCGTGATACTCCTTCTTTGCGATCCCGAGCACTTCCCTCAGCGACAACTCCACTTTGCTGTCGAGGATACATTCCTCCAGGACCTTTCGATTTCCATGCTTAACCAGTACCCGACCTTCTTGGCTTTATTCGGTGTGCCGATCGCACCGGCCTCATTCTGCCTTTGACCGAATCGGGTCTTCTACCGTTGCGAGGGCCCGGCCCCTCCGGTGTTACCTACTCACTTGTCTTCCACCAGAGCCTCGTAGTTCTGGCATGCGGCTTCAACGAAGCCCGTCTTCTCTTCGACTGGGTCACTCCACCCGGTTACCTCTCGGACCAGTTTTTCCGCGCAATCCGCTTCTTCTTTCCTTAGCTGTGTGCCAGCGAGGCCTTCCAGCATCAGCGGCCAGAATCCGGCTTCATTCGTCTTCCGGGCCTCACCACCTCCGACCCGGATCCTAGCCGACGCCGAGTAGTGGACGGTCTCCGCGTGGTGAGTCGTCACTTCTTCCATCAGCCGTTTCATACCCGCTAGTCCGACATTCAGGTCCAGGGCCCTTCGGGTCTCACTAGCGTGCACCCGACCAATCCATAGGTACACCACATTGGCTCTCATTGCCTCGGTGAAGTCCCCGCAGTCCTTCCGGACGTGGCCGACCGCGTCGCACCACAAACACCGGTTTCCTGCCAGAGGCCTTCGGTCATGGGCCGGTTCGCCGCGTGGTGAGTCGTCGCTTCTTCCATTAGCCGTTTCATACCCGCTAGTCCGACATTCAGGTCCAGGGCCCTTCGGGTCTCACTAGCGTGCACTCGACTGTTCCATAGGTACACCACATTGGCTCTCATTGCCTCGGCGAAGTCCCCGTAGTCCTTCCGGACGTGGCCGACCGCGTCGCACCACAAACACCGGTTTCCTGCTAGAGGCCTTCGGTCATGGGCCGGTTCGCCGCGTGGTGAGTCGCCGCTTCTTCCATCAGCCGTTTCATACCCGCTAGTCCGACATTCAGGTCCAGGGCCCTTCGGGTCTCACTAGCGTGCACCCGACCGTTCCATAGGTACACCACATTGGCTCTCATTGCCTCGGCGAAGTCTGCGCAATCCTTCCGGACGTGGCCGACCGCGTCGCACCACAAACACCGGTTTCCTGCCAGAGGCCTTCGGTCATGGGCCGGTTTCGCCGCCGTCCCTCCGTGCCTGTGCAATCTGACAGGAACTACACGTTGCCAATGAACAATGCTCGGCCACAACCGAGCTTAGAATCAAACAAAGAAAACGGGGAATGAACGCACGACACAATGGAGAGAAGAGTACACAAGATGTTTACGTGGAAAACCCAAACACGGGAAAAACCACAACAGTCCACTGACTGCTAACTATCACTATGTAACAATATACAATAGATGAACACAGAGGAAACGACCTCTTGTTCACTGTCTTCGCCACAAGCGGCGGTTACAATAGAGATACGAACTCTTCGTCTCTTTTCTCTCTCTCTCTCTCTCTGTACATTGTTGCGCTCTAATCTTGCTCCAAAAAGAATGACAACAACACAATCACTAAGTTTGCCCTAAGTCATATTTATACTAATATGACTTTTCGGCTATTTACAAATATAGCCCCGATGGACTCTCAAAAAACATATTTACGAATATGTCCCTTCATCCAGTGAGCACTTCTCACCGGGCCTTCACCATCCGGCTCTTGCCGGGTACTCGTCATCCGGTTCTCACCGGGTCTTCCGTAGCCGGGTACTCCACATCCGGTTCTCACCGGGTCTTCACCATCCGGCTCTTGCCGGGTACTCATCATCCAGTTCTCATCGGGTCTTCACCATCCAACTCTTGCTGGCTACTCGTCATCCGGTTCTCCTCACTTCCCATCCGAAGGGATCTGTTTCCTAACAAATTCCCCCTTCACTCCGGCATGGGATGTCTTACTAGTCCGATCCGCTTTCGGCACACATCTAGCTTGTCGGGTATCAGTACTTTGGTCAGCATATCTGACCCGTTCTCGGCTGTGTGGATCTTCGTCAGCGCGAACTCCTGGTCATCTACTCTTTCCCGGATCCAGTGATACCTTCGCTGGATATGCTTCGTCCAGGAATGGTAGGCCGCATTCTTAGCAAGGTGGATAGCACTTTGACTGTCACAATAGAACCGGTATTCATCTTGTCGGATACCGAGCTCTCCGATGAAGTTCTTCATCCATAATATTTCCTTGCCGGCTTCCACAACCGCCATGTACTCCGCTTTCATGGTTGACAACGCAACCGTCTTCTGCAGCCTCGATTGCCATGAAACAACTCCCCCTACATATGTCATTACATACCTGGATGTAGACCGGTTGGTATCCACATCAGCCGACATGTCCGAATTGGTAAAACTGTCAAGTTGAGGTTTACCGGAACCGAATCGGAGACACATGTTCGAAGTGCCCTTCAAGTATTGGAGTATCCATTTAACCGCGTTCCAGTGCTCCTTGCCGGGATTGCTCATAAACCGGCTCACCACTCCGACTGCGTATCCTATATCCGGTTGGGTACACACCATTGCGTACATTAAGCTCCTGACGGCAGAGGCATATGAGACCTTCATCATATCAGCCTTCTCTGCTTTCGTCTTTGGGCTTTGCTTACCGGATAATCTGTAATTTGCCGGGAGTGTCGATTCGAACGGTTTCGCTTCTAACATGTTGAACCGCTGAAGCACCTTTGTCACGTATTTCTCTTGTGACAGCCACAGTTGCTTCGTTGGCCGGTTCTGGATGATATACATCCCCAACATCTGTCTTGCCAGACCCAAGTCTTTCATCGCAAAGGTTCGGTTGAGAGGCTTCTTCAGCATCCGTATTCTGGCTTGGTTCCATCCAACGATCAACATGTCGTCCACGTACAGAAGGAGTATCAGGAAGTCACCTCCTTCGAACTTCTTCACAAACACGCAGTGATCGGCCTGCGTCTTGTGGTACCCTTGATCGGCCATGAAGGAGTTGAACTTCCGGTACCATTGTCGGGGAGCCTGCTTCAGTCCGTATAGGCTCTTCTTCAACTGGCACACCAGGTGCTCCTTCCCTTTCTCCACGAATCCTTCCGGTTGCTGCATGTAGATCTCCTCTTCGAGGTCACCGTGAAGGAATGCCGTCTTCACGTCTAGCTGCTCTACCTCGAGGTCCATTCTTGCCGCTATACTCAGCACCATCCGGATGGAGGTCATCTTTACTACCGGGGCAAATATCTCGTCGAAGTCCACGCCCTTCTTCTGCTGGAACCCCTTTACCACAATCCTGGCTTTGTATCTCGGGGGGTTGCCGACATCTCCCAGTTTTAACTTGTACACCCACTTGTTTCGGAGTGCCCGCTTCCTTTCGGCAACTCCACCAATTCGTACGTATGGTTCTCATGCAGGGAATCCATCTCATCCTGCATGGCACTTAGCCATTTGCGGCTGTGGGTGTCATCCTTCGCTTCTTCGAAGCTTTCCGGCTCTCCCTCATCGGTCAATAGCACATGCTCTGCATCCGGAAATTTCCGGGGGGCCCTTCTCTCTCTGAGAGGATATCTCCGTCTTTGGGCTTCGGTAACCGGCTCCTCCATTTGCTCTTCATCCGAATCCGATTCGGGGTCTTGGCCGGTTCCGGTTTCAACTTCCTCTACTTCTTCTTTTGCCGGTTTGGTATCCTCGCCGTAACCGGCTGGTTCCTCGAGTGCTAACCGGTCTCTTGCCAGTTGGGTCTGCTCATCGTAGAATCGATCCTTACCGGTCGACTCGGAGTTCATTATCTTCTTCTCCGAATCCCAGTCGGCGAGCGTCTTGTCCTCCATGAAGATAATATCTCGACTCCGGAATACCTTCTTGTTGACCAGGTCCCACACTCGCTAGCCGAACTCATCGTCGCCGTAACAGAGGAATATGCATGGCCGGGTCTTTGGATCCAACTTTCCTCTCCGGTCCTTAGCAACATGCATGTACGCAAGACACCCGAATACTTTCAGATGCCGGTAGGATACTTCCTTACCGGTCCAGACTCTCTGTGGCGTGTCTCTGTCCAAGGGTACTGAGGGTGATCTGTTTATCACATATGTCGCCGTCGACAGTGCCTCAGCCAAAAACTTCTTGGGCAATTTTGCAGTTTTGCCAGCATACTCGGGACCCTCTCCATTATGGTCCGGTTCATCCTCTCGGCCAGCTCGTTTAGTTCCGGCGTCTTCGGCACGGTAAATTCAAGCCGGATTCCCTTCGAGCGACAGTACTCCTCGAACTGCCCCCGGTATTCACCTCCGTTATCTACTCGAACCGCCTTCAGCTTCCGGCCGGTTTCTCTTTCCACTCTCGCGTGGAGCTCTTTGAAGACGGATAACACCTGATCCTTCGTCTTCAACGGTGTGGCCCACAGCTTACGGCTGTGGTCATTTTTGAACATCACGAAGTACTGCGATCTGGCATGTGACTTCGTGTCCATGTGACATACATCAGTATGCACCATCTCCAGTGGTGAATTACGTCTCATCGGTGGCCTCGATCGGAAGGAGGTCTGGTTTTGCTTACCGGCCAGACAATCAATGCACTTCTCCAAGTGCACGTTCTTCACTGGAATGAGGTTGTCGTCTGCAAGCCTCTTCATCCCCTTCTCGCTCATGTGACACAGCCTTTTGTGCCACAGCTCACCGGTAGTGTCGGATGCCACGTTCACTTCCTCCGGACATAATCGGGCATTCATCAGGTACAACGTGTTTACCTTCCGGGCCCGAGCCACAATCAGGCTTCCTTTGCTGAACTTCATAACACCGTTCCGGATGCTACTCGTGTAGCCTTCATCATCTAGCCGACCGACTGATATCAGGTTCAGACGAAGCTTCGGAACGTGTCGGACATCCTTCAGCAGCAGCTTGCATCCGGTTGGTGTTGTCAACCACACGTTTCCTATGCCGACAATTCGGCATGTACCTTCATTCCCCATCTGGACACAACCATGATCACCGGCTGAGTAGGATGAGAATCATTTCCGGTCCGGGGTAAGGTGGAACGACGCTCTGGAGTAGACCACCCAGGTCATCTTGTCGCCGGCAAGGTTTAGCTCACTCTCCTTGGTGATGAGCATAAACTCTTCTTCACTTGCCGCGATTGCCGTCGTCCCCTTCCGGTCCGGCCCCCTCCGGTCTTTACCGTTTCGGTTCGGTGTCCGCTTCGAATCGGTACCGTCGGTTTCCTTGTCTTTTCGGAAGTGCCGACAGTTCTTTTGGAAGTGTCCCGGCTTGCCGCAATAGAAGCAAGTAGGCCTCCCCCTTGACTTTGACCGTGTCCCCGACTTTTCCCGGTTCTGGGGGCTACGGTTCCTTTGTCTTCCGCGTTCCGATTCGGTAAGGAGCGCTTTGGAGTTGGAGTTCGTATCCTTATCTTTCCGACGCGCCTCCTCATCTAGCAAGCTCGACTTCACTCTTGCTAGGGATAACCGTTTCCCTTCCAGCCCGGCGTTGCCCAAGGTGACAACCAACGTCTCTCAGCTATCTGGGAGGGAACCGAGCAGGAGTAGTGCTAGTACCTCATCGGCAAGAGGTACTTCCAATGATGTTGCCTGGTGGATCAGCCCCTGGAAGGCATTCATGTGCTCCGCCATGCTGGAGCCATCTTGGTACCGGAGTCTTACTAGCTTCCGAAATACCGAAACCTGATTGACAGCATTTTTGTTCTGAAACATAATGCCGATCTTCTCCCAGAGCTCATGAGCCTTACTGTCTTCATTGAAGTTGTTATATAGACTCATGTCGATGAAGCACCATATGTACGCCGTTGTCTTTATGTGCATCACCTCCCATATCGTGGCGTCGATTTTGTCCAGTCTCTTGTCCCTGAACTGAACCGGCAATCAAAGATCTTTAACCACGAGCATGTCCCTCATCTTCGACTTCCACACTGAATAGTTGGAGCCGGTGAACTTGAACATGCCGCCCAACGATTCATCCATTTTCTGTGTCGTTTCGCTCTGATACCACTTTGACAGGAACTACTCCCGATGAACAACGCTCGGCCACAACCGAGCTTAGAATCAAACACAGAAAATGGGGAATGAATGCATGACACAATGGAGAGAAGAGTACACAGGATGTTTACGTGGAAAACCCAAACACAGGAAAAACCACGGCAGTCCACTGACTGCTAACTATCACTATGTAACAATATACAATAGATGAACATAGAGGCAACAACCTCTTGTTCACTGTCTTCGCCACAGGCGGCGGTTACAATAGAGAAACGAACTCTTCATCTCTTTCTCTCTCTCTCTCTCTCTCTCTGTACACTGTTGCACTCTAATCTTGCGCCAACAAGAATGACAACAACACAATCACTAAGTTTGCCCTAAGTCATATTTATACTAATATGACTTTTCAGCTATTTACAAATATAGCCCCGATGGACTCTCAGAAAACATATTTACGGATATGTCCCTTCATCCGGTGAGCACTTCTCACCGGGCCTTCACCATCCGGCTCTTGCCGGGTACTCGTCATCCGGTTCTCACCGGGTCTTCACCATCCGGCTCTTGCCGAGTACTCGTCATCCGATTGTCACCGGGTCTTCCGTTGTCGGGTACTCGTCATCCGGTTCTCACTGGGTCTTCCGTAGCCGGGTACTCGTCATCCAGTTCTCACTGGGTCTTCACCATCCGGCTCTTGCCGGGTACTCGTCATCCAGTTCTCCTCACTTCCCATCCAGAGGGACCTGTTTCCTAACACAATCTGGAGGTCCTTTACCATCCTAGTCAACTCCTCTAGAGCTGCTCCTCCGGATGAGCCTTTGACCATGTCGGTCGAAGTCGATCCGATCTCGACCAGTCTCGGGTCTCTTCCCTTCGCGCTGGTGGGGTTGGCTCGAGTTTCCTTGCTACTATAGAGCCCGCCCCTATTGATCCTTTATCGACCCACTCTCGTCGTTTGTCGAAACCGCCATAGACTCTCTTCACCACGGCCCAGTCGGCCGTCAGCCCGTCATCAGTCTCCAGTAGGAGACCCACTTGACCCCGGTCCCTCGCATCCACCGACTTAACGAACAGCAGGACGCGACATGTGTCTAGTACGGTCCGATCGAGCGCCGAAAGACGCGCGAAGTATTCTTCAAACTCCCGGAGGAGCACCGACGAGTTTCTCCCCTTTTCGGGGGTCTCTACCCATTCCATGAAGTCCCATTTCGAGAGTCGAAGCGCATCATCAAGCCTGTATTTTTCGAGGAGCCGACCTTCAAACTCTTCCCAGGTCCGGCTCTCAACCCATACCTCGAGCACCTCCGCATAGATGCCCGACATCGCCACCCGAGGGAATCTGGTCAGTCGCCTTTCTTCCGGAATGTCTCTCATTATTATCTCAGCCCGATAGGCCTCCAAATAGCTCGTGGCATCCTTCCCACCGAACCAGCCTATCGTGCCGACGACTGCTTCAATAGACCTATCGAGGGCACCTGCGCCTTCGCGCGCACTGACTATCTGATCCACAGTCGAAGCAATGGATTCCGCGAGATCCGACCCCCTCATCTTTCTATTCCTCTGCTGCCCGTTTCACGTCGGGTTCACCAAATAGGTCGCGTTGTTACGCGTGTGCGTGGAGAACGAGGCGGGACCACCGGGGTCTTGGACTGAGAAATAGCTGAGGAGGAGGAGAACGGAAAGACCACAGACGCACTTGCACACGCACAGACATGGGAGCACATAGGAATCACAGTCCAACAACACAACAAAACAAGATGACTAGAAGTCCAAGTATATGAACACGTATGTATATAAATATATATATATATATCAAGGCGGTTACAACTAATAGGCCGGCAAGGCGAACACCGACGCCTGTTCACTCACACAGAGAAGAGCGAGATGGAGACTCTGCCGGAAGCACACGGGCGTTCCACGGAGCAGAGTCAGCCTCCTGAAAACCTGCGCAAAATGGCTATGGAGAGTGGCAGAGGAGAAGGGCTCGGTCCCAGTCTGGCAGCACTTCGTCCTCTCTAACGCGCGATACATTTCCCATTCCTCTCCCTCTCTTTTATAGCCCAAGGAGGGAGGCCGTTATCATCCGTTACATCACATTAATTCTCTGTCCTTTCGGACAGAGATACACCTTGATTCTCTTCCTATTGACTGCGTGCTACCTAGGATTTCACTTCAGCCGACTTGTACCTACCTACCTACCATATAGAAAAAAGTGTGCTCACGTGTAAGGGCCGGTTTACACACGCTAAACTCGGTTTCCGCCTAGGGACGGTTTTCTTCATGACATTGGGATGTATCATTGATGGGGGATCCGGTATTAATGTGATCAGTACACATACATGCGCACGACTAGGAATTACAGGATGGACACCCACTTTGTCAGACCCCTAGGGTTAATTCGGAAATTGGGCATTATCGTTGGTGGCCATCGCTTCGACATCTCTACGGTAGTGCTCACCCTAGACGCTCCGGGAGCATACCCAATATTGCTCGGCAGACCTTGGCTACGCTCAGCCAACATCAAATAGAATTGGCAACATAATCGTATCAGTTTCGGGCGAGGCCGAAGCAAAGTTCATGTGCCCTCTTAGGAAACGGCGACGCTAACCAAGGGCATAGCGCCATTATACGTGGAAGATATAAATATGTTGGAAGGGGTAGATGATACAGAGCTTGAGGAGTACCTAGAGGACCACCCGCGGATCGTTCCATTATTCGAAATTGACATAATAGAAACCGTTGCAGAATACGCCCCACCTAATACGCTGCACGAAGCTGAATACGAACCAAACCCAGAGTCGCTAATGGAGTTAAGTAGAGCACACACAACGTTCAAGAGAGAGATGGAAATCTCACGGAGGGTCACTGCTTTGGCATTAGAAGAAGTCAATATCGGAACTACGACGGAACCTTGACTACTGTCAATTGCGAAGGACTTTGTCCCAAGTGAGAAGACGACAATGATCGAGCTGCTCAAGGAATATAAGGATGTTTTCGCATGGTCACATGAGGACATGCAGGGGTTGGATCCAAAATTCTATCAACACAAGATCAACTTGTCCATCGACGTGAAACCGGTGCAACAACGTTGCTATCAGATGAACCCAAATTACACGGTTCGCGTAAAAGAAGAGATTGACAAACTTCTAAAAGCAAGGTTTATCCGGCTGGCGAAGCAGGCCACGTGGTTGAGCCCGATTGTTGTGGTACCAAAGAAAAATGGTAAAATCCGTTGTCGTGAAGATTTCCGGCTTTGGTGTGAAATTGGGATGGAATGGGCAAGTCGGCAAGGTGCAACATGTGCACATGTATAGTAGGAAAATAGTGTATAGAATAAGGGGGAGAATTTATCCCACATTGTAACGTCTCTCCCTCCTTGGGCTATAAACGGAAGGGAGGGTCTCTTGTGAAGGGGTTACCTATTTTGAGTGAGAGAGGAATACGACTTAGGTCGAGGGGTTCTATTCGGTTTCGGTTAGGGTTTCTTCTTGGGTTTCCGTTAGGGTTTTACTATACTTCTTGACTTGCTCATCCGGTGAGGGTTTTCTTGTAGTCGTTTTTGGTGCAGCCTATGCAGCCTTGGTTGTAATCTTTTGTGAACTCTTAATATAGCATGTTGATTTTCTTGTCTTGTGGGTGTATCTTGCCTCCATCTAATCT
Organism: Azolla caroliniana; assembly: GCF_043228905.1. Classification (NCBI taxonomy): domain Eukaryota; kingdom Viridiplantae; phylum Streptophyta; class Polypodiopsida; order Salviniales; family Salviniaceae; genus Azolla; species Azolla caroliniana. The sequence continues at coordinate 20,291,384 of NW_028230437.1, forward strand.
ATTCTATGTTTATGTGCTATTCTTCCTCTTCTCCTCTTGAGCTAAGCTTCCATTTTGTGTCTTATTCCTTCTCCTCTACTTCCTAGTCCAAGACCCCCGTGGTCCCGCCTTGGATCCTACACGTACTAGTGGAATATCGCGACATATTTGGTGAACCTGACGTGAAGAGGCGGCAAGGGAGGATGGAGATGGAAGAAGACTTCGACTTCATGGAGATAATGGCTAAGATCGTGATGGATGCCGAATGGAAGAAGGCGAAGTGAGATGCGGCTCAACAAGTCGTCGAAAGGGTGGTCGGTTGAGTCGGCCGGTTCAACGGGGATGATGCCCCAAAATTTTTGGGAGCTTACAATGCTAAAATGACGGAGAGGGGCGTGGCCGATGTGATGCGGTTAGAATTTTTTTGTCGAGTGGCGGCCGTATTGACACACAAAGAGGTCAAGGAGCTTCGAGAAGCTCACGAGTCATGGGAGTCCTTCGAGGGAGCTCTATTGGAGGCCTACGGGTACAAGAAACCGGAGGGGTGAAGTCGGCAAGAGTTCGATCGGTGGGTGGCGTCGGCGAAACCCCATCGGAGCACGATGGAGGCATTCCGAGAGTTCGAGCGTCGTTTCTCTCAACTCTCGGAGCGGGATCGGAGATTGGTGGGGGCGGACAAAGTCCTCCTATTTTTGAAGACGGTCCATCAAGAGAAAAGAATGGACCTCCTATTCGAGCTTCAAGATGATTACGGAGCACATGGTCTCATTGAGGAGTGGTCCGAAGTAGAGTGGGTGTGCCGGCAACATGATGCGAGGCGGTTGGCCACAACACGGACCGAGAGTGGTGGAGAAGGGAGAGCGGTGAGTGACTACGCACTACCGCAGGAAGAGAGCTTGACACGTAATGATATGGAGGAGTGTGACCTAGAAGCGTTGATATGGGAGGCATACGAGATCGTGAGGTCAAAGATCGAAGCCGAAGAGGGGCTTATTATGGAGTCGGGCCGGAGACACTCGGAGGATGCGGAGGAAGAAGCCTCCCTACGCGTGGAGGATGGGGCCTATGCGGAGGTCGAAAGAGTGTGCGACGGTGATGAGGGAGAGGTTGCGGAGCAAGCGACCCTCTCATCTTACGGTGAAAGGACGGCCATGGAAGAGGCTAGTGACTACGGAGCGTGGAGTGCCACTTCGAGATTGGGCAGAGGATTCGGGACACGGTGGCCCGAAACATCAAGCAGAGAGGAGACGAGCGGCGGTGCCGGGACCTTACCCACACCAGTTCTAGAGACTTTGGCGGCCGGCTCGAGTGCCAGCGTGAGACTTAGAGTGACGAACGGTGGCAGCGGCAAGGCGGGCAACCAAGACGATAACAAGGAGAACGAGGAAGAGGAGGAGGCAAGCGTAATCGAGGCTTGCGTAATCGGGGACGGGGTAGCCCCGGACAACGAAGTTCGGACGGAGGTGGCTACAGACATGACGGGCGGCGGTGCCGGGACCTTACCCACAACGGTTCTAGAGACTCCTATGGCCGGCCCGAGAGTCGGCATGAGACCTAGAGTGACGGACGGTGGCGGTGGCAAGGCAGGTGACCGAAACGAGAACGAGGAAGATCCCTCGACACCGGGGCCAGAGACTTTGGCGGTTGCATACCAACATAAGACTGGAGAGATGGGCAGTGGCCGTGAGGATGTGAGGCCCGGAGTGGGCACGTGCGGAAGGACCGAAAGGGAGGCCGGGAGCGGCAAAGAGGAGAGAGTCGGGAACCGACCCGACCGAAAGATGACGCGGAAGAAGATTGGAGCGGGGTCCGGTCAACCGGGCCTGAACTGAAGAAGAGCCAGCAAGGCCAGGATTGTTTGGTCAAACCCGTATCGTTCAGTTACGACCATGGAAGAGAGCCGACTGGAATGCAGTGGGGCTATGCCGGAATGATTGGAGGTCAAGGTACACGAGCCACGACACGCAGTGAGAGTCGGTGAGCGTGAGAAGGAGGCCAAGCGGACGCAACGACTACGGTCATGTGGAAGACTGGAAACAAGTGGAAGACTGGAATCGAGACGAAGTGGTAACATGAGCTGCAAAGGATGCCGAAGCGGGGTACACCGGCACGGATGTCAGGATGGAGGTGCGCTCTACCGCGAGAGAGCACGACAAGCAAGGGAGAAACGAGGAGCGCGTAATGGGGTCACGTAAGGACCAAAGAACGAGCACATATTCGGAGGACAACATCAACGCACGCCGAGGTGTTCGGGATGCGGAGACGATTGAACCGAAGGAAGGACATATGCGGCATGCGACGGGTGGAATTTGGCGTGCGATCGGAGAGATCGAGAGTGCATCCGGAGGATATATGAGGCAGACAAAGGAAGAGAGATAGGGTCGGCAATGGCGTTCGAGAGGACTGATTGAGGAGGAAGGCACGAAGGTCGGATATGGTGGATCAGATGGAGTCGGTGGTTAGGGGACACGCGGTGGACGTGGCGAATCGGATGGATCTGAGGGATTGGGGTCAATAGGAGCCGGCAAGGCGGTCGGGTGCCGGGATGACAGAGGACCCGGTTGATTACCGTCGCCGAAATCTCTCACCCTTCTCCTCTTGGCACAAACCGGTGGATGTGCAGTTTGGTGGGGGTGGATGTCATGAAGATTTTCGGCTTTGGTGTGAAATTGGGATGGAATGGGCAAGTCGGCAAGGTGCAACATGTGCACATGTATAGTAGGAAAATAGTGTATAGAATAAGGGGGAGAATTTATCCCACATTGTAACGTCTCTCCCTCCTTGGGCTATAAACGGAAGGGAGGGTCTCTTGTGAAGGGGTTGCCTATTTTGAGTGAGAGAGGTATATGACTTAGGTCGAGGGGTTCTATTCGGTTTCGGTTAGGGTTTCTTCTAGGGTTTCTTCTTGGGTTTCCGTTAGGGTTTTACTATACTTCTTGACTTGCTCATCCGGTGAGGGTTTTCTTGTAGTCGTTTTTGGGGCGGCCTATGCGGCCTTGGTTGTAATCTTTTGTGAAATCTTAATATAACATGTTGATTTTCTTGTCTTGTGGGTGTATCTTGCTTCCATCTAATCTATTCTATGTTTATGTGCTATTCTTCCTCTTCTCCTCTTGAGCTAAGCTTCCATTTTGTGTCTTATTCCTTCTCCTCTACTCCCTAGTCCAAGATCCCCGTGGTCCTGCCTCGGATCCTACACGTACTCGCGGAATATTGCGACACCGCGTTTGCATGGATTATCATAAGCCTAACGCCGTAACGATAACGGACACGTTCCCCTTACCCTTCACTGATAGTGTACTAGACGCGATCGCGGGCCATGACATGTATAGTTTTCTAGATGGTTTTAGCGGATACAATCAGGTACGCATGCACCCTGACGACTAGGAGAAGACGACATTCGTCACAGAGTGGGGTGTTTTTGTCGCTGTGGTCATGATGGTAGGGCTAAAGATGGTGCCTGCCACGTTCCAGCGAACAATTACAGAGATTGTTGGGGAGTACATACCTGCCTTTATGCAAGTCCTTCTCGATGATTTCGCGGTATATGGAACACGAGGCAAACATTTGGGCTATCTCCAAGTTTGTTTGGAGCGTTGTCGTACATCACACCTCAACCTTAATCTGGCCAAATGTGCATTCGGAGTCACCAGTGGGGCACTTCTCGGACACATCATAAGCAAGGAAGGGATAGCGGTGGATCTGAACAAAATCACGACCACCATTGAAGCAAAGACTTCGACTAATGCCAAAGCCCTCAACTGCTTCCTGGGTCAAATACACTGGCATAGCCGCATGTTACAGTACTTGGCGGATTTTGCGACCCCATTACACGCCGCCGTACATCGAATGTCCTTCAAGTGGACGACAATAGAAGAGAAAGCTTACGACGCACTCAAGGTAATGTTAACCCAAGCACTGGTCGTACAACCACTAGATTGGACTAAACCGTTTCACGTCTTTGTGGATGCTTCAGATATAGCAATAGGCAGCGCATTAATGCAACTCTCAGAGCCGAGTTGGTATAGACCAGTCTATTACGCCAGTGGTAAACTATCAACTGCCGAGAGGAACTACTCCACAACCGAGTGTGAAGCCTTGGGGATGATATATAACATCAACAAATTCCGGCATTATTTGCTAGGGTGCAGATTTATGTATCATCTCGATCACGCAACATTACTGTATCTAGTTGAGAAACAGGCACTGATAGGGAAGTTGGCCAGATGGATGCTGCTGCTCCAAGAGTTCGATTTCGCAATTTAGCATCGGCCGGGCACGGAGCATGCCGTAGCTGATTTCTTAAACAAAGTGGATAATGGCGATAATGCGGTGAGGGACGATGACGACTTTCCTAACGCTGATATTTTGAGGATCGCGACTATGGCCTCATAGGCAGAGATGAATTTTCCGGATCGTTGGCTAGTGGAAATGACGTATTTTCTGACCATGGGACTGCCACCTCCGCAACTAAGGACGGATGAAAAGAAACGCCTACTTGTTCGTAGTCGTAACTTTTGCCTGGTTGAAGGAGTACTTTACCACTAGGGCAGCGATGGGATCTGGCGACGCGAGATATGGCATGATGAAAAGGAAGTCGTTCTGTGTGAAGCTCATTGCGGTACGGCCGGGGGACATTACGTGGGCGATGTTACGGCCCGAAAAATATGGCAAGCAGGTCTAATGGTGGCCAACTACCCAGAAAGACGCATATCAATACTATAGGCAATGTGATCTATGTCAACGGTTGGGGCAACCTACGGAGGTCGCACGGATGCCACACCAACTGGTTCTTCCGTTGGATCCATTCCAGAAATGGGGTATGGATTTTGTCGGTCCCTTTACGCCGGCAGCGGCGTGAACCATCAATAAGTACATTCTCGTAGCTACGGATTACTGCACTAACTGGGTAGAAGCAAAAGCGTTACAGGATAATACGGTGGCATCCACGACAAAATTTCTTTACGAATACATTTGGTGTTGGTTTGGTTGCCCAATCGAGCTCATAAGTGATTAAGGGAGCCACTTTCTAAATTCGGTCATCTACGAGCTAACACACCATTACGCCGTAGTGCATAAGAAGAGCACGCCATATTACCCGCAGACGAATGGGTTAGCGGAGTTCACGAACAAGACCTTATAGACCATAATGAAAAAGATCGTGAATGAGAATAGAACAAACTAGGTGCCAAGTTGCACAGCGCCTTGTGGGCATATCAGACGAGTTACAAAACTTGTGTACAATCCACACCTTTCTAGCTAGCATTTGGGTTAGAAGCTGTAATGCCCATCGAATTCCAGGTGCCCAATTTGAGAATTCAAGTACGAGACCGACTGTCAGAAGGCAAGTCCGAGCAAATATGGCTACAACAACTCCTCGAATTAGGCGAGGCTCGGGTCCATAGTATGGCCATACTCGAGCATGAGCAACGACGGTGTAAAGCGTTCGTGGATTGACATCGGGGCACACGGGAGAAATGCTTTGCAATTGGGAAGGCCGTATTGGTCTTTCAAACATGCATGGGTCAAATGCCAGGTAAGTTACGGTTCCGCTGGACAGGGCCGTATTGGATAGTTGGAGTGGAAAATGGGACCTTCCAATTGGGTACCCTCGCTGGAGTTATACTTCGGCAAAAAGTAAATGGGTTTCGATTAAAACCTTATCTGGGACCTACGCCCCTGAACCCGTTTCATGCCATAACTAACACGGTAGAGGGGTCCCTTCACTAACCAGTAGCTAGGACCCACGTGTAATAAAATGTAACAGTAATATTGTACTTTACCGTTAAAAAAAGAAAAAAGAGAGAAGATAGTCACGACTATTAAAAGGTGTTATGCATGCACAAACTTCAAGATCAAGCACACACGACACCACGATGTCACACAGGCCAATAAACCCTAGAGCACAAAAAGAGGGAAAAAGAAGGTTTTCTGCACACTACAGAAAACAGACTAACTCTCGTCGCCCTCGTCGCTCCCCTTGCTCCCCTTGCTCCCCACCATACCATAGAGTCCATGATCACCGTAGTTTGAGAGCTTCACCTATTCTATATGAGCCTCTTCTGCCCACGATGCCAGTTCCCATTTCTGCAGCTTTACGCAGGTGGCTCCTAGAAAACGGTTTTGAGGGGTACATCAGGGTTACCGAGGCACCATCACACCCTGATGCTCTCGACATCGCCAAAAAGCTCAACGTGGACACTGTGACAAATGCCACCATTCGGAAAAAATTGGACCTATCTGCGATTTGGGAGAAAAACTTCGCCATCCCCCCTACAAAAACCCTAGAAGAATATTTTGGGGAATACTCCGTATCAGCCAAGGCATATAGAATGGAAAAAATTGGACCTATCTGCGATTTGGGAGAAAAACTTCGCCATCCCCCCTACAAAAACACTAGAAGAATATTTTGGGGAATACTCCGTATCAGCCAAGGCATATAGAATGAAAGACATCCTGAACCCATTCTTTCGGGAAATAGCCAAGTTCCTACTTGAGGTTGGTTGCATGCATGTCAACACATACGGGATGTCGAAACAGAAGGCATGCATTATCATTGATACATTCGAAGGGCGCGCAGTAGATTGGGGAGTGATTACGGGACCAACGCTAAGAGAGGACCTGCACGCATACCAGGCCGCCAAAAGGCTAAGGCCGATTTGTTAGGAAACAGGTCCCTCCGGATGGGATTGGAGTACCCGGCAACGGAAGACCCCGGTGAGAACCGGATGACGAGTACCCGACAAGAGCTGGATGGTGAAGACCCGGTGAGAACCGGATGTGGAGTACCCGTCTACAGAAGACCTGGTGAGAACCGGATGACGAGTACTCGGCAAGAGCCGGATGGTGAAGACTCGGTGAGAACCGGATGTGGAGTACCGGCAGCACCTCCAACCTACTCTTTCCCCTCTGTGCGTTTACGAGCAGGTATCGGCATCTGTTCGCCGGCCTATTCGGTTGTAACCGACTTCGTGTTTGTTGTCTTCGTGTTCTTGTTGTTTGTCTTGTCAATACATACATACTTTCGTGTCTTTTTGTGTCGCTGTCCCACTCGCATCTTTGCGTCGAAGGGCCGTGTCCCTGTGAATCTACGCTCGCACGTAGTGGGTCTCTTCTCTTTCTCTCTTACTCTTCGGTACAGGACCCCCGAGGTCCCGCCTCATTCCACGCATCCGCGAGGAATACCTCGACACCGTGGTTTTTCCCTAGTTTGGGTTTTCCACGTTAACATCGTGTGTACTCTTCTCTTCATTGTGTCGTGCGTTCATTATCCGTTTTCTGTGTTTGACTTTAGACTCGGTTGTTGCCGAACGTTGTTCATCTGAGTGTGTAGTTCTTGTCACAATTATACAACAATACCTTACAATATTGTTTCCGCCTCGCGGTCTGCCCGCCCCACCACCCAGTAAACCTACGCCTCCGCCACGATCCGCGAAACATAGGAATGGGAAGAGGAACCACAACCTTCCCACCCCATAGCGCAATCATTCCAGCTGGAACAACCAACAAGGCCGGTTGAAGCACCAACAGCAACTGAGGAAGAAACGGAACAGAATCAAGAAAGTCCTAGGCCAAAACGACGAAGATTAGATCGGAAGGATGGCCATGGACTAGTCAAAGATACAACCGCACCAATCGAAACTTCCGCCCCTACGGAGCACATAACTACATTGGAGATAATCTGGGAACCACAACCGATCATTACGGCTTAGTCGTAGCGTGGCAAAGGAGTGCTCATAACGGAAAGCAAAGTCCTCAAGTATCCAGACATCCCGGATACGGCCCATGAGTTCGGCGCGTTGTTACAGTTTGGGACGACTTACGAACTCATGGAATTTTTGGCAACACAACAGATCAAGGTGTGCTAGAGAATGGCCGAGGAGCACGCAGAACAACAAATGATTGAGCGTGCGTTGACGAGAACGACGGAAAGCGATGATGAGGGACCCCTTGCCAAGATAGGCAAACAACAGAACGTAGGGATTCGCCGCATGGGCATTGAATTACCCCCATTGAATATGGCCCTCGTCGAAGTACATAGGGAGTTGGCCACAGTCAGTATGGGAGCCAAAGACATGGCTATCAAAAATAAGAATGTCTGGAAAACAGTCAAGTTGACTCAAACCCAACTACAAAAGGCCCAAGAGCGCATTGCAGAATTAGAATGCAACGCAACTACGGCGCAACAAAACCCCGGATTGGCATCCAGCAATGACGCATCGACGACTTTACGGGAGGAGGTTAAAGCACAAACCGCCATCGCCGCAAAAGCAAAAAGAGCTACGCAATTAGCTGAGTCCGAGATTGACCGCCTCCGCGCGGAACTGCGCCAATCATCAGACAGAGAAAAGAATGTCCGGGCAAAAGGACGAAGGGCAGTGAAAGCAGTGGAGGATAAGATTGAGGCAGAGACATCAATGCATACCCGCACAAAAGAAGAAAATAGGAAGCTGGGTGAGGAAGCCCAAAAGATAGAAGCCGTTATCACGGGACTCCGAGAGTTATTGGAAAGGAAGACAACGTGGTACGACGAGCAGCTCATGTGGGAATAGGAACTGAAGCATCAGGTAGAAGTTCGCTTGAACAATGAAATGGGCCGGCTTGAGGAACTACACTTGAAAGAATCCCATATATGGATGAAGATGAAGAGCCTCTATGAGGAAACGGCTATGGCCAATAAGCGTAAATTCAAAAACCTCAAGAAAGCCTTGGACAAAGGGCACACCCACTCCCAAACAATAACGGACAATGTACGCATCCTTCTTCAAACAAATCACGAGTGGTTTACGACACAATTGAAAGTGGCATTGGACAAAGGATGGACGACGTGGGCAACGCAAGAAACAGAATTGCACACCTACCGAGCAGACTAGGAGAACCGATCAAAAGAAGGAAGAGGCTTCTACAAGCTCAATGAGGAAAGAATTGCGGCAATACGCAAAGACCTCGTGCAGGACTATCGCACGCTAGCGGACCAACACTCAGAAGCACTCACACAGCTGTTGGAAGATTTCGGGGAAAGTCACGAAGACATTTTCCGCGAGCTAATGGAGGTTAGCAACGAACAACAGAGGACAAAGACAATTGCGGTACCAGACAATGATTCCGCCGAACAAGATGAGCTTCAGCCCAATTTGAACAACCCTCCGGAGGTGACCACTATGTCTGTCAACGCTACGGAAGAAACGAACAAGGAAGAGCCCCGTTCGACTGCTTGCCCACAGACTGAAGAGCCCACGCCAGAACCTTGGAGGAATGATCTGGACATCGAACCAACGGAGCCAACCTTGATCATGCGGAGTACAGATGACAACATGGGAACTCACACACTGGCCGATCGTGGTGAAGTGGACGACACGCAATTGCAGGAGCCGGTCGAGAAGAACGACGAAGCACCTACGGACGTCACGTCGTTTCCGAACCAGGCCGTACGGACGGAGCCGAACATCCTGGACATTTTGAACGATGAGTAGAGGGACGGGTCCGACATGCCATGGCACTGTCCCACATGCGTGCCAAGTGTTGTCCGTCGGTGTTGTCCGCCAGACCTAACGCTTAGACGAATAGAATATATTATTAGAAGCGTTAAAGAAACGCATGTAATGGTTCACCCTAGGAGCGTAACCGACTAATGGAGGTCAGCAACGAACAACAGAGTGTTGGGAGACAGGTCCCTCCGGATGGGAAGGGAGAAGAACAGTGCCGATGAACAAACTCGGTCGAGGCCGATAGGGCCGGTATGAACCGTATGAGGAGGACCCGACTACGGAGAGCCGGATGGTGCAGACCCGGTATGAACCGGATGAGGAGTACCCGGATACGGAGAGCCGGACGGTGCAGACCCGGTATGAACTGGATGAGGAGTACCCGGCTATGGAGAGCCGGATGGTGCAGACCCGGTATGAACTGGATGAGGAGTACCCGGCTACGGAGAGCCGGATGGTGCAGACCCGGTGTGAACCGGATGAAGAGACATATTCATAAATATGTTTCTGAGAGTCCATCGAGGCTATATTTGTAAATAGCCGAAAAGTCATATTAGTATAAATATGACTTAGGGCAAACTTATACTGATGGTTGTTGTTGTTGTCATTCTTCTTGTTGGTGCAAGAAAAGAGAGAGAGTGCGTAACTGTATAGAGTGTGAGAGAGAGAAAGAGGTCGTTGCCTCTGTTGTAACCGCCGCTTGTGGCGAAGATCTGTGAGCACGAGGTCGTTGCCTCAATGAACTCACTGCTGTACATACTAACCTAGTGGTAGTTTGCAGCCTGTGGATTGCCGTGGTTTTTCCTTAGTTTGGGGTTTTCCACGTTAAACATCCTGCAACACCGGGACATTTGAAACAGGTAATATGTCGCATTTTGAAAACTGTCCATCAAAAAATGACACAAATTAGGGTGATTCACAAAAAGGGGTGCCGCATGCGTAAAGGAATTTTAAAAAGGACCCAAAAATATATTGATTTTTAACATGTACGGAAATTTAGGTGTTCAAAAAAATGCCTAAATAATGGACATGCCAAACTTACAAATGAATGTCCAAAATGACTAACCCCAATATTTATAGAAATTCTGAATCCAAATCTTGATGTGCAATACAATATTTATAGTTAACGTATCAGGACAATCATTTTTCAAGTTTATGTCATCATCTTCATACCCATTAGATGAACTAGTACGAGTTTATGAGGTCTCATCCTCATCATCAATGGCAACTAATGCATTGTGTTGATCCAATTGCAATCCAACCTCATCGAGTTTATGAGTCATGCTTCTTGTTTGTCTTTGTGTTGTGTCTGAAGCCACATTCCAGATCCTCTATTAGTATCTTCATTGTGGTCTGTCACAGATAACTTGTTTTGGTCAAAGATAAGTCATACACTAATATATAAACATTATCCAATGTAAGAGTAGATGTGCTTGATGCATCTTTCCTCCTCACTTTTTGGTTATGATATTTCATTATGTACTTTCCATTTACAAGATTAGATTATGTGAGAGAAGCTTTCTACCAAAATCATTAGAATCTAAAAAATGTCTTAAAGATGTTTTCCATTTTTCTTAGATTCTCATAGTAAGCCTTTGATGTCATACAGAAATCCGATTCATTCCATCTAGATTTGACGCAACATGTCGAATTTTACTCTATACATCTAGAATTGGATATAATGCATCAGATTCCTGTAAGTCTTGGAATTTTTTAAAAAATTTCCATTAAAAAAATACTCTTGCATTTTAATGCATTGCATTGAATTCTAGCTACATAGACTAAAATATGATACATTGCATGGATTTCCCGAAAATATATAAATAAATACAAATTGAAAAAATAAAACATTTTCCCATAAATAAATAAATAAACATTTTTTATTTTACTCGTAAATAAATAAATAAAAATTGAAAAATTAGATTTCAATGGAAATCCAATTCCGTGCCTTGGATTCAATTGAAAATCCAATTTCTCTTATTTTTTTGAAAATTTTCTTATTTTTTGAATTGTTTTTGAATTTGTTTTTATTTTTCCCATAAAAAAATAAATAAAAATTGAAAAAATGGATTTTCAACGGAAATCCGATGCACTGCATCGGATTTTGGTTGAAAGTCCACTTTTACGTATTTTTTTCCAAATTTGCTTTTTTTTTTGAATTTTTTTGAATTTTTTTGAATTTTTTCTATAAAAAATAAATAAATATTGAAAAAATAGATTTTCAATAGAAATCCGATGCACTGCATCGGATTTCCGTAGAAAATCCACTTTTTCTTATTTTTTTCCAAATTTTTATAGTTTTTAGAATTTTTTTGGTATTTTGTTTGTCTATTTTCTCATAAATAACTATATAGAAATTGAAAAAATGAATTTTCAAAGGAATCAGATTTCTATTGAAAGTCCACTTTTTGCTATTTGTTACCAAATTTTCATATTTTAAAATATTTTTTTGTATTTTTTAAATTTTTTTCATTTTTTCCCATAAATAAATAAATAAAAATTGCAAAAAATGGGTTTTCAACAGAAATCCGATGCACTACATCGGATTTCTATTGAAAATCCATTTTGTCTTAGTTGTTTCAAATTTTTCAGATATTTTGAATTTGTTTTTGTATTTGTTTTTAATTGTTTTTGTTTTTATCATAAATAAATATATAGGAATTGAAAAAAATGGATTTTCAACGGAAATCCGATGCACTGCATCGGATTTCCATTGAAAGTCCACTTTTTCTTGTTTGTTTACAAATTTTCTTATTTGTTTATATTTTTCTCTAAAAAAGTGTTAAAAATAAACAAATTGTGATTTTCTCCATTTAAAATGATGTGTTTTCAACGGGAATCCGATGCAGTGCACCAGATTCCCGTTGAAAACAGATCATTTTCAATAGGATTTTCAATGGAAATCCGATGCACTGCATCGGATTTCCGTTCAAAATCACTGAGTTTCAACAGAAATCCGATGCAGTGCATCGGATTTCCGTTGAAAGTCCAATATTTTTCTTATGTTTTTTCATAAAACATTAATTTGCAATTGAAATCCAACTCAATGGTTCAGATTTTGTTGAAAATGTAATTTTTTTTATTATCTCATTGTTTTATGAAAAACCTAAAAGAAATTTGGATTTTTAATTGAAATTCGATGTAGTGCATTAGATTTCAGTTGGAAATCCACTTTTTTAATATATTTTTATTTATTTTTTGAAAAAATGAAAAACAATTGAAAAGAAAGAGGATTGCCAGCTAAAATCTGATGCAATGCATCAATGTCTAGCTGTATAGACTACGATCTGATGTAGTGTATTGGATTTCAGTTGAAAAGCCGTTTATTATTTTTTTATATGGAAAATAAATAAATAAATAACATTGGAAAAAGAAAAGAAAAAAAGGATTTTCGACTCTAATCCAACGCATTGCATTAGATTCTAGCTATATATACTAAAATATAATGTAGTGCATAGTATTTTAGCTGAAAATCCATTTTTAATTTTTTAATGGAAAAAGTTTTAAAAATTACAAAAAAAAAAAACTTGGATTTTCAACTGAAATCTAGTGCATCGCATTGGATTCCAATTAAAAATCCACGATTTTTTATTTTTTCAAATTTTATTGTTTCAAATCTTTAATGGGTTTTAGATTAGTTTTCTGATACAGGTATATAATATAAAACTTACATCAATTTAGATTAACGTTATATTCTATTCTTCAGTTTGATGTTACCTGTGCAATTTCATTCTACTGTCATGTACTACTAAAACATACGCCTTAAAGATTATCAGGAACTCTGTTGCATTAGAGAAGGACCTTGAGCAAGTTAATGTCATCAAAATGAGGATCCAAGGTATCTGGGGTTGTCCTGATGAAGACCAAGAAGTTGGGGCAAAGCATATCAATAAAACTTAGATGTTCCAGATGACTTTTAGAAAACTTGTGGAACTATAGATGAAGACGCAGGGCAACTTGTTGAATTAGAAGACGTTTCAGAGTCTGAACATACTAACAATTCAACTTAGCGTACTGACGAAGCCAATGAGGACAATCTTGATGAAAGAGCTAATCCTGAGTAGACGGCTTTACTAGACTTATTATTCGATTGAATGGTTATGGCTTATTGTAAATTTTGAACAATATGAATTGTTAAATTTTGACGTAATATATAAGTTGAGCTTACTTATAATTTTCGTGTAACAATCATTGAACTTAGAAATTAAGTATACTTCTATGTGTACATGTTATCTAAACTCTCCTTTATCATTTGGGGTTTATCGGAGATAAGTTTATACTCTATCATTTACTCGTATGATTGGAATGTTATTGTAGACTAGTTTATTTATACATTGACAGTGTCATGTATCACGTGTCAATGGAAATTTTCTCTTGACATAGTAGTATCTCTTAATTGCAAGGTTCACAATTTGCTTTAAGATGTATTATATTTAAATATACACACATAATTAGAAGAAGTCACTTATTCAATGGGGCATGCTTTTTAGAATATGCACAAGGACCCGTGTTACTATTATACTTGTGTTGACAAATACACCCCTGTCTAAGATTTGGACAAAAACATGGTAGATAGAATATACGTCGGATGATTTTGTTGACGTGATATTAGTTAGTTCTTTTTTCGCTATGTTTTCATAAACCACATACACATGCGTCGTGCCTTGTTGAAATTCTACTTAAATAAGGCATTTTTTAACATCTCACTAAGATATGAAAAAGAGAATGCGACATATTACCTGTTTCAAATGACCCGGTGATCTGCGTACTTTTTCTCTTCCATTGTGTCGTTCTTTATTTCCCATTTTCTGTGTATGATCCTAAGCTCGGTTGTGGCCGAGCGTTGCGTATAGCGGAGCGTTTTAGTTCTTGTCAAGTGGTATTAGAGCGAACGACACAGAAAAATGGACGAATCGTTTGGTGGCATGTTCAAGATCATCGGCTCCAACTATTCAATGTGGAAGTCGAAGATGAGGGACATGCTCGTGGTTAAAGACCTCTAGCTGCCGGTTCAGTTCGGGGACAAGAGACCAGACAAAATCGACGCCGCGATATGGGAGGTGATGCACATGAAGACAACGGCATACATACGGTGCTTCATCGACATGAGCCTGTACAACAACTTCAATGAACAGAGCAAGGCTCATGAGCTCTGGGAGAAGATCGGCATAATGTTTCAGAACAAAAATGTTGTTAATCAGGTTTCGGTATTCCGGAAGCTAGTAAGACTCCGGTACCAAGATGGCTCTAGCATGGCGGAGCACATGAATGCCTTCCAGGGGCTGATCCACCAGGCAACTTCATTGGAAGTACCTCTCGCCGATGAGGTACTAACGCTACTCCTGCTCGGTTCCCTCCCGGATAGCTGGGAGACGTTGGTTGTCACTTTGGGCAACGCCAGGCCGGAAGGAAAACGGTTATCCCTAGCAAGAGTGAAGTCGAGCCTGCTAGATGAGGAGGCGCGTCGGAAAGATAAGGATACGAGCTCCGACTCCAAAGCGCTCCTTACCGAATCGGAACGCGGAAGATATAGAAACCGTAGTCCCCAGAACCGGGAGAAGTCGGGGACACGGTCAAAGTCAAGGGGGAGGCCTACTTGCTTCTATTGCGGCAAGCCGGGACACTTCCAAAAGAACTGTCCGCATTTCCGTAAAGACAAGGAAATCGACGATACCGATTCGAAGCGGACACCGGACCGGAACGACAAAGACCGAAGGGGACCGGACCGGAAGGGAACGACGGCAATCGCGGCAAGTGAAGAGGAGTTTATGCTCATCACCGAGGAGAGTGAGATAAACCTTGCCGGCGACGAGATGACCTGGGTGGTAGACTCCGGAGCGTCGTTCCACCTTACCCCGGACCGGAAATGCTTCTCATCCTACTTAGCCGGTGATCACGACTGTGTCCAGATGGGGAATGAAGGTACATGCTGAATTGTCGGCATAGGAGACGTGTGGCTGTCGACACCAACCGGATGCAAGCTGTTGCTGAGGGATGTCCGACACGTTCCGGAGGTTCGATTGAACCTGATATCAGCCGGTCGGCTAGATCATGAGGGCTACACGGGTAGCATCCGGAACGGTGTCATGAAGTTCAGCAAAGGGAGCTTGATTGTGGCTCGGGCCCGGAAGGTAAACACACTGTACCTGATGAATGCCCGGTTATGTCCGGAAGAAGTGAACGTGGCATCCGACACTGCCGGTGAGCTGTGGCACAAGAGACTGTGTCATATGAGCGAGAAGGGGATGAAGAGGCTTGTAGACGACAACCTCATTCCAGTGAAGAACGTGCACTTAGAAAAGTGCACTGATTATCTGGCCGGTAAGCAGAACCAGACCTCCTTCCGACCAAGGCCACCGATGAGACGTAATGCACCATTGGAGTTGGTGCATACTGATGTGTGTCAAGTAGACACGAAGTCACATGCCGGAGCGCAATACTTCGTGACGTTCATAGATGACCACAGTCGGAAGCTGTGGGCCACACCGCTGAAGACGAAGGATCAGGTGCTATCCGTCTTCAAAGAGCTCCACGCGAGAGTGGAAAGAGAAACCGGTCGGAAGCTGAAGGCGGTTCGTGCAGATAACGGAGGAGAATATTGGGGGCAGTTCGAGGAGTACTGCGGCTCGAAGGGAATCTGGCTCGAATTTACTGTGCCGAAGACGCCGGAACTAAACGGACTGGCCGAGAGGATGAACCGGACCGTAATGGAGAGGGTCCGGAGTATGCTAGCGCATGCAAATCTACCCAAGAAGTTTTGGGCTGAGGCACTGTCGACGACGACATATGTGAGAAATAGATCACCCTCAGTACCCTTGGACAGAGATACGCCACAAAGAGTCTGGACCGGTAAGGAAATGTCCTACCGGCATCTGAAGGTATTTGGGTGTCTCGCGTACGTGCATGTAGCTAAGGACCGGAGAGGAAAGTTAGATCCAAAGACCCGGCCATGCATATTCCTCGGTTACGGTGACGATGAGTTCGGTTACCGAGTGTGGAACCTGGTCGACAAGAAGGTATTCCGGAGTCGAGATATTATCTTCATGGAGAACAAGACGCTCGCCGACTGGGAGTCGGAGAAGAAGATAACGAACTCCGAGCCGACCGGTAAGGATCGACTCTACAATGAGCAGACCCAACCGGCAAGAGACCGGTTAACACTCGAGGGACCAGCCGGTTACGGTGAGGATACCAACAGGCTGAAGAAGAAGTAGAGGAGGCTGAAACCGGAACCGGCCAAGACCCCGAATCGGATTCGGATGAAGAGCAGATGGATGAGCCGGTCACCGAAGCCTAGAGACGGAGATTTCCGGATGCAGAGCATGTTCTGCTGACCGATGAGGGGGAGCCGGAAAGCTTCAAAGAAGCGAAGGATGACACCCATAGCCGCAAATGGTTAAGTGCCATGCAGGATGAGATGGATTCCCTGCATGAGAACCATACATACGAATTGGTGGAGTTGCCGAAAGGAAAGCGGGCACTCCGAAACAAGTGGGTATACAAGTTGAAACCGAGAGATGCCGGCAACCCCCCGAGATACAAAGCCAGGATCGTGGTGAAGGGGTTCCAACAGAAGAAGGGCGTGGAATTTGATGAGATATTTGCCCCGGTAGTAAAGATGACCTCCATCCGGACGGTGCTGAGTATAGCGGCAAGCATGGACCTCGAGGTAGAACAGCTGGACGTGAAGACGACATTCCTTCACACCTCGAAGAGGAGATCTACATGCAGCAACCGGAAGGATTCGTGGAGAAAGGGAAGGAGCACCTGGTATGCCGGTTGAAGAAGAGCCAGTACGGACTGAAGCAGGCTCCCCGACAATGGTACCGGAAGTTCGACTCCTTCATGACCGATCAAGGGTACCACAAGACGCAGGCCGATCACTGCGTGTTTGTGAAGAAGTTCGAAGGAGGCGACTTCATGATACTCCTTCTGTACGTGGATGACATGTTGATCGTCGGACGGGACCAAGTCAAAATACGGATGCTGAAGAAGGCTCTCAACCGGACCTTCTCAATGAAAGACTTGGGTCCGGCAAGACAGATGTTAGGGATGCACATCATTCGGGACCGGTCAGCGAAGCAATTATGGCTGTCACAGGAGAAGTACGTGACAAAGGTGCTTCACCGGTTCAACATGTCAGAGGCGAAACCAGTCGGATCGACACTTCCGGCAAACTGCAGGCTATCCTGTAAGCAAAGCCCGAAGATGAAAGCAGAGAAGGCGGATATGATGAAGATTCCATATGCCTCTGCCGTCGGGAGCTTGATGTACACAATGGTGTGTACCCGACCGGATATAGGATACGCAGTCGGAGTGATGAGCCGGTTCATGAGCAATCCCGGCAAGAAGCACTGGAACGCGGTCAAATGGATACTCCAGTATTTGAAGGGCACTTCAAATATGTGTCTCCGATTCGGCTCCGGAAAACCTCAACTGGACGGTTTCACCGATTCGGACATGTCGGCTGATGTGGATACCAGCCGGTCTACATCCGGGTATGTAATGACATATCCAGGGGGAGCTGTTTCGTGGTAGTCGAGGCTACAGAAGACAGTTGCATTGTCAACCACGGAGGCGGAGTACATGGCAGCTGTGGAAGTCGGCAAGGAAATATTATGGATGAAGGACTTCATCGGAGAGCTTGGTATCCGGCAAGGGGAATACCGACTCTATTGTGACAGTCAAAGTGCCATCCACCTTGCTAAGAATGCGGCCTACCATTCCCGGACGAAGCATATCCAACGGAGGTATCACTGGATCCGGGAAAGAGTAGATGACCAGGAGTTCGCACTGACGAAGATCCACACGGCCGAGAACGGGTCAGATATGCTGACCAAAGTGCTGATACCCGACAAGCTGGATGAATGTCGGAAGAGAATCGGACTGGTAAGACACCCCATGCCGGAGTGAAGGGGGAGTTTGTTGGGAGACAGGTCCCTCCGAATGGGAAGGGAGAAGAACAGTGCCGATGAACAAACTCAGCCGAGGCCGAAACCGTATGAGGAGGATTCGGCTATGGAGAGCCGGATGGTGCAGACCCGGTATGAACCGGATGAGGACTACCCGGATACGGCTAGCCGGATGGTGCAGGCCCGGTATGAACCGGATGAGGAGTACCCGGCTACGGAGAGCCGGATGGTGCAGACCCGATATGAACCGGATGAGGAGTACCTGGCTACGGAGAGCCGGATGGTGCAGACCCGGTATGAACCGGATGAGGAGTACCCAGATACAGAGAGCCGGATGGTGCAGACCCGGTATGAACCAGATGAGGAGTACCCGGCTATGGAGAGCCGAATGGTGCAAACCTGGTATGAACCAGATGAAGAGACATATTCGTAAATATGTTTCTGAGAGTCCATCGAGGATATATTTGTAAATAACCGAAAAGTCATATTAGTATAAATATGACTTAGGGCAAACTTATACTGATGGTTGTTGTTGTTGTCATTCTTCTTGTTGGTGAAAGAAAAGAGAGAGAGTGCGTAACTGCATAGAGTGTGAGAGAGAGAAAGAGGTCGTTGCCTCTATTGTAACTACCGCCTGCGGTGAAGATCTGTGAGCACGAGGTCGTTGCCTCAGCGAACTCACTGATGTACATACTAACCTAGTGATAGTTTGTAGACTGTGGGCTGTCGTGGTTTTTCCTTAGTTTGGGGTTTTCCACGTTAAACATCCTGTGTACTTTTTCTCTTCCATTGTGTTGTTCTTTATTTCCCATTTTCTGTGTATGATCCTAAGCTCGGTTGTGGCCGAGCGTTGTGTATAGCAGAGCGTTTTAGTTCCCGTCACAGAGGACAGAGACAATTGCGGTACCAGACAATGATTCCGCCGAACAAGATGAGCCTTAGCCCAATTCGAACAACCCTCTGGAGGTGACGACTATGTCTATCAACGCTATGGAAGAAACGGACAAGGAAGAGCCTTGTCTGACCGCTTGCCCACAGACTGAAGAGCCCACGCCAGAACCTTGGAGGAATGATCCGGACATCGAACCAACGGAGCCAGCCCTGGTCACGCGGAGTACAGATGACAACATGGGAACTCACACACTGGCCGAACGTGGTGAAGTGGACGACACACAATTGCAGGAGCCGGTCGAGAAGAATGACGAAGCACCTACGAACGTCACGTCGTTTCCGAACCAGGCCATACGGACGGAGCCGAACATCCTGGACATTTTGAACGATGAGTAGAGGGACGGGTCCGACATGCCATGGCACTGTCCCACATGCATGCCAAGTGTTGTCCACCGGTGTTGTCCGCTAGACCTAATGCTTAGACGAATAGAATATATTATTAGAAGCGTTAAAGAAACACATGTAACGGTTCACCCTAGGAGTGTAACGGACTAAAAGCCCCATGTATATAAAGGGCGGAAATCCTCTGTAAAGAGGGAGCGTGTAATTAGGGAGCCAACTTTTGTAATACAATATTGTCTTCTCTGATTCCCGTGTTTGTGTAAGTCGTCTACTGATTCAGTGTAGTACTCTATTGGTAACTGTGGGCTAGTAAGCGTAGGATAATTGTGTATATGAAATCACGTACTGGTGAGATTCGGTTGTAGCTGTCTCCCTTCACATCCAAACGATACGCTTTGCGCACCTACAGATCTATTCCTTGCACCACAATCACCTTGAAGTCTACCTCGAGGGACTGAGAGTAGACAATGTTCCTAATCGGTAACATCCGCATTCTTATGGAAGAATAGACCCCGACTCCTCCTCACAACAACCCATTATACAGTGAAGGAGTCCATATGTTAGATTGTCTCATGGACGATGAGATGAACTCGTTCCTGGATGAGCACCCTACGATAGTTCTGATTTTTGAAATCGACGTCCTTTCGGTCGTCGAACCTTACGTAGCCAACACCATCGATCACGAAGTTTCCCACGAACTTGACCTGGCATCAATAAAAGAACTTCAACAAGCCCGTGACGCACTTGACCGCAAATTAGCAATATCGTAGCGTGTAAAAGCCTCCACCTTAGAAGAGGTCAACCTCGGCTCACCTTCCGAGCCACGTACCGTAAAAATTGCCAAAGACCTAGCAACTAGCGATAGATTGGCCTTAATAGGACTGCTTACGGAGTATCAAGACATGTTCGCGTGGTCCTACAACGACATGAAAGGCCTAGATCCTCAATACTACCAACATCAGATACACCTTCAAACAGACGTATCACCAATTCAACAATGACGATACGGCATGAATCTCAACTATGCGACGAAAGTAAAAGACGAAATAGATAAATTACTACGTGTAGGATTCATCCGGTCGGTAAAAAGGGCCACATGCCTAAGTCCTATTGTGGTTGTCCCGAAAAAGAATGGAAAAATCCGGGTTTGTGTGGATTACTAGAAACTTAACGGCGTTACGGTCACGAATGCCTTTCCACTCCCATTCACTGACAACATTCTCGATACGGTGGCTAGCCACGATTGTTATAGCTTTCTCGACGACTTCAGTGGCTATAATCAAATTTGAATGCACCCAGATGATCAGGAGAAAACAACCTTCGTAATAGAATGGGTGTCTTCGTAGCCGTGGTTATGATGTTCGGCTTGAAAACAACCCCCGCCACATTTCAACGCATAATGTCCGAAATCTTCGAGGACTTCATTCCCTCCTTTATGCAAGTCTTCCTTGATGATTTCTCTATTTATGGACAACACGTGGAACACCTTGTGTAATTACGATTATGCCTCAAGAGATGTCGACATGCACGACTCAGCCTCAATCCCGCTAAATGTGCTTTCCAAGTGACAAGCAGAGCTTTTCTAGGTCACATTGTTAGTAAAGAGGGTATCGCTATGGACCCAGACAAAGTGCTAGCCATTTTGGAGGCCCCAACCCCCACTACAGCCAAAGCACTAAGCCGATTTCTGGGCCAAATACGATGGCATAGTCGTATGCTCCAATACCTTGCCGATTCTGCGACCCCTTTACACGCAACAATCCATACAGTGCCCTTTTGGTAGAGAGAACGAGAGTACACGACATACCAATCACTAAAAGTCATGTTGTCCCAAGCTCTAGTAGTCCAACCCCCAGATTGGACAAAGCCCTTTCACGTATTCGTGGACGCATCTGATATCGCAATCGATAGTGCTTTAATGTAGAAAACCCCACCAAATTGGTATTGTCCAGTCTACTACGCCAGCCGTCGACTCTCGACAACAGAAAGGAATTACTCCGCTATGGAACGAGAAGCACTCGACATGATATATAGTTTTACGAAATTTTGGCATTATCTGCTTGGCCGGAAATTCACGTTCCACGTAGATCATTCAACACTACTTTACCTTGTAAATAAGCAAGCTCTGTCTGGTCTGTTAGCATGATGGATGTTGCTCCTTCAGGAGTTCGATTTCGAGATTCAACACCGACCAACAGTTCAACACGTGATTGTCGATTATCCTAGCAGCTTGGAAATGGGAGAACCGCCGCACCAAGAATACAGTGACTTACCGGACACCAGTCTATTCTCCATTGACACAACACCCATCAAGTTTGATCCTAACGACACTTGAATCACCGAAATGACACAATTCCTAAGTACGGGACTTCCCCCGGACCACCTCACACTTGATGCTCAAAAATGGTTTGCAGTCCGAAGCCGTAATTTCTGTTTATTCATGAATACGCTGTATCACAAAGCCTCGGATGACATCTGGAGGCGCGTGGTTCAAGAATTCAAGAAAGACGCCGTACTTCGGGAAGCTCACCACGGAATTGCGGGCGGGCATTATCCAGGCAATGACACAACCCGAAAAATCTAGTAGAGCGGGCTCTAGTGGTCGACCACGAAAAAGGATGCTCACTATTTTTGTAAACAATGTGATCTCTGTCAACGGATGGGACAACCAAATGAGCAAGACCACATGCCTCACCAGCCAATCCTTCCCTTGGAACCATTCCAAAAATGGGGCTTGGATTTCGTAGGCCCTTTTAAACCCCCCACCAAACGCACCGGAAACAAATATATACTAGTAGCAACCGATTACTGTACAAAATGGGTCGAAGCAAAAGCGCTTCGAGATAACACGACATCATCCACCGGAAAATTCATTTACAAAAATTTATGGTGCCACTTCGGTTGTCCAATCGAGCTAGTAAGTAATCAAGGAGGACACTTCATCAATCGAATCATATGCGAATTAACCTCCCACTACGCCGTCGTACACAAGAAAAGCACCCCGTACTACCCCAAGCTAATGGTCTGGCCAAATCCACAAATAAAACCCTTCATAACATTCTTAAGAAAATCGTGAATGAGAATCGCACGGATTGGGTCGATAAATTACACACTGCTTTATGGGCTTATCGCACGACTTTTAAAACAAGTATTGGCTCAACGCCTTTTCGGCTAGCTTTCGGATTAGAAGCCGTAATGCCCATTGAATTCCAGGTACCCAGCTTACGAGTACAAATAGCCAAATGATTACTGGAATCAGAATCCGAACACCAACGTCTGGCCCAATTGCTCGAACTCGGAGAACAACGAATTACCAGTCTGGCTCAATTAGACCACGGCCAGAGACTCAGAAAGCCTTCATCAACAGACATTGTCGGATACCGGACAAAACTTTTGAAATCGGGCAGCCGGTCCTGGTTTTCCAAACAAAACTTGGGGCTATGCCCGGCAAGCTTCGATCCCGGTGGATGGGGCCTTTTTGGATCATTGACACGTACAACAACACCTTTCAACTCGGAACATTGGCCAACGAAATGCTGCCGCATTGGGTCAACGGGTTTTGCTTGAAACCGTACCGTGGAACGACACCACCTAACCCCTTTACCAACCAACGACACAATTTCGACCATACGATGGTAGGTGGAATAGAAGATTACAAGGGCATCACGCCTCGATTATGGTAACAACCCTACCTACCATCCACGTGTACAATATTATTTTGAAAAAAAAGAAAAAAGAAGAAAAAAGAAAAAAGAAAAGAAACCCACTCACTATTTAAAGACGAGATACGATGTTCAAGAAAGCAAGTACAAACGGTTCACACGACGTGTGGCGCTTAACTCCTAGCATGGTAGGCTAGATTTTGAATCTAGGGCACATGGGCACGTCTCGAGAATCGAGGCACCCACACAAAAACATCACCAATAGCCAGAGCCACCACACTTGCAAGAACTCTGAAGCTTTCGCTCCTTTTGCGCAGAACTGCTCTCACTCGCCTACTCTCTCTAACCAAGATTTCTCTCGTTCTCCATCTCCACAACCTTCTCCCTATCTACTTGACTCTCCAGCCCTCACCATGCCGCTCGAAGTATCTAAAGAACTCTGCACCTGGATGTCCAGAGACGGCCTCTCAGGATATCTCAACATCCACGATGCACATCCCCACCCAGAAGCTCAGGCCATCGCCAGAAGGATCGACCCCGACACCATCTCCGACAACATGATCCGAGCAACGCTTCATTTATAGAGGGGGGGGTGAACACGATATTGATGCGCCACCTCAACACATCTTGGAGTAGCATTTCAAAGAATATTCAATCTCGGGAAAAGCTCATCGCACACATGGAGGTGCCAATGAGTTCTTTGGGAACCTAGCCCATTTCCTCCTCGAGTATGCTTGCACCCACACAAAACCCTATGGCATGCCGAAGAAAAAAGCAGGATTGATTATTACGGCTTACCGCGACGGAACAATCGATTGGGGGATCGTCACCGAGGAAGGTGTCTGAGCGGCCATCACTTCTTTTTAATTGGGGAAACCATTTTTACCCATACTAGCACAATATACTGTCGTGTTGTACCCTCCCCAAGAACAACCTCCACGGCAGACATTGGCGCTCCCTGCTCCACCTCCTAGGGCTAAACGACAACGAACGTTGCAGTTGTCGCATGAAGAGTTGCAGGATGACAATACCCAAGCCCTCTGCACAACCCACGACGAGCAAAACACCAAAGACAGGGACAACATTAGTATACGAGGTCGTGATAAGACGACACGGGCAATACCCTCCCCCCGACCGACACCACCCTAAAAACCAGCCAAACATGCCAAACAACCAAAGTCTATTCTAGATGTCCCACGGTTAGTGGTGACCGAACGACAACAGGAGCGCACAAAACAAGCATCCCTAGAACTTGATCCGGTCGCAAAACGCCGCCACACCAACACTAGCAGCACCACACAGAGTAAGAATGGAACGACGGATGCCAACAAACAATTGGTCACCATCCCGAAGGTAGCTGTCGCGATCATGACAATCACCACACTGGATCCCAACAAACCTATTGAGCAAGGCCAACAATCATGATTTTCAGAGGATGAAGTGTTAACCTTCTGTGATCTGCTAGGGGAGGCATTCAAGCTCGGAGAAATTTTGCAACGCGGCACGACATACGAGCTCATCGATTGTTTGGCTCGTCTCCAAGTAGCTGTCGCAGCCCACATGGCCCAGGAATACGCCGAACAACAAGTCATAGAGAGGGCCTTAGAAAATGAGCCGTCTTCAGATGATGAGCTAAAATTACGGAAGGTTGGACGCAAACATGCCACAAAGAATCACCAAACACGCATTGAGCTTCCAGAGCTCAACACGACATTGGTCGAAGTTTACTAGGAATTGGACAGAGCGACGTGTGCCGCCAAAGACTTGGCTAACCGTAACAAAGAGGCAAGCAAACAAGCAAAAGTTGCCACAGACCTATGACAAGCCTCTGAAGCACAACTGGCCGAATTAAAGCAGCAGATTTGAACACGGGATCAACCACACCGCTCCCTCTACCGCCTCCCCCTTCTACCCCCAATGACCAATCAACGCAGACAGACTTACCACATCGGTCCAAACAGACCAGCATGGAAACATAGAAGGAATAGCCCAATGCGTGTGAACGAACCGACATGGCTGTTTAGACCATGCTGCCTTGCCCTATCGCTCTGGTGACAACGACCGTGCAAACTGACGAAGATATTGGCGAAACGCTTCGCGAGTACGAAGAAGAGATCGCCATGCACAAAGCCATTGCAGAAGAAGCAAAAGAACGCTATGAGCACGCACAAGCGGAGGCCGTCAAGAGCAAGGAGCAAGCCATGCACAAGGAGGCCAAACTTACGAAGGCGCTACAAGAACAGACGGTTAAGGTCACAGAGACAGAAAAAAAACGACCAACTCTATTACGTCCTTATAGGACATTGCGTCCGCACAAATCACCTCACTAAACAAAGAACTCGTGGAAATGCAGGTATGCTCGAGTCAATGTTTGTAAAAATTCGAAGACGCCAAAACGCGCGCATCCGGTTATTTGACGAGCTCGACAAACACCAAATGGATAGTATCAACGAACGCGAACAGACGCACGCAAAGCACATAAAAGAATTGGAGAAGGCTCAAACACAGTCCAGCCAACGAATTGACAGAGTAACGGAGGAAGTAGTGGCAAGGGTCAAGTCAATCAATACATCCTGCAAACGTCTTATGGCGAAAGTATGGCTCAATATAGAAAAAGCCAAGCACGAGACGTTGGCTCTTCAAACAATGTACGACACACGAGAGGAACGCATCAATGCGTTAGTCATGAAGCAATGATAGATATTAAACAAAAAGGTCGATGAAACATTAGCTGCAGGTTGGCTCAAGCAGCCGAATTGCAAGTCCTACGGGTAGACGCCGAAAACCGAAGGAAAGAAGGAAAAGGCTTCGACAAGATGGACGACAACAGCATACAAATGATCCGAGAAGACCTCACGGAGGATTTTCATGCCTTAGCCGATGCCCACACCAAAGCTATCACCACCCTCCTTGAGGAATTCAATGACGATCAAATGCTATTGATGATCGAAACGGAGCAAGCCTTGAATGATAACGCCCCGAAACAACTTGCCGTAGTCGACGAATGATCGATGAGGCCGGACAGCCACATCGCAACCTCACCAATAATCCTGAGCTGAGCTACGACAACAAGGAGCTTGCAACAGACACTTTGGCCGAAAACACCAACGCACCACGACTCGACCCCGCAACCATTGCAAAGGACGAACCAGCTGAACCAAACTAGACGGAGGGAGTCCTCCACATTTTGACCAAGGATTAACTGTAATATATACTAAATTAATTTCACCAAAGTTTTTTACGAATGGGAAATTTCGATTTGTTGGGTTCGACGTGGCAAGGCACTGTCCCATGGGTGTGCCAGGTGTTGTCTGTGGGCCAAAATAGTAACATATATGAATCACAGGAGGTATTAGGTAGCAGAAGGTAAACAACCGAAAGCAATCAGAAGCAACCAAAATAAACACAATTGTAAATGTGGAAGGAGAAGGAGCACGCCAAGGAACATCTATATAAGGAGCGACAGATCGAAGGAAGAAAGGAGAGACATATAGGAGAGAAGTCTGAGGTTATTACGTAATTAATCATACTACAGTGTATTTGGTTCATTCTGGCAGATAGCTGTGTAACTGTAATCATTACGCATTCCGTAATCTAAACAATGTTGGGTCTATGTTGTGTCATTGTTTGCTTTTAATAATTGTTAAGTAATCTATCTCTCCCGATCGTGTATACATAAGTCGAGGCTTTCTCTTACGTAATGTGTAGGGTGTCATCCCGTTTCATAAAGGCGATCTGACCACCACGTAATATAGTCCTCTCGTCCGATTCCGCTTAGGAATCGAAGGTGTAGCCTCCGGAGAGGAAGGCAAGAAGAAGTTACACCGATTGACCTGCCCAAAGAATCCCGTGATACGTTATGGGTATAATGAGTACATGGCGCATCACTATGTGTTGGCATAAAAGGCACTCCTTCCAAGTTGTATCCATCCGTGTGTGAACTTGTTAATAAGTTAGGGCTTAGTATATAAGCGAATACCTAACACTGTAATGAAGGAGACGATGACGAGCAGACGATCGTAATCTCTGAGACAGAGAGAAACACATTGTGCAGAAATAAGAAGCTTTCCATTAAAGCTTGCAACTGTGTAAGTCTATATCTGCCTTCTCCGTCTTCTGTGTGTATGTTGTTTGCTGTTCATAGCCATAAGATCTGAACACACACTTCCGCATAACTGTCGAAATTAACCAACAACTGGTATTAGAGCAGTGTTCTGCTGTGCAACGGCAACAGATAACAGAAGAAGAAGCTAAAAGAAAAGACCAAGTCAGAAACATCAAATCCACAGAAAGAATATGGCTTCAACATCCGCTACAGGAGCTAAAATTAGAAAGTTCGATGGCAAAAACTTTGGCCTGTGGGAAGAGATGATGCAGGATGTGCTGATTATCCGAAGACAGGTCGAAGACATTCGGCATAACAAAAGGCCTACTTCGATGACAACAGAAGAGTGGAGATCAATGGACGAAATAGCACGCTCCACCATCCGAATGGATCTGGCTGAAAACGTCTATTTCAGCATGGCAAAAGAGATGACAACGTTCTCATTGTGAGAGAAATTACAGGCCATATATGAGAAGAAGTCCTCATCTTCAAAACTTATCTTGATCAAACAATTGTTCAACATGAAGATGAAAGAGACTGATCCGGAAACCTCCCACATCAACTCCTTCAGCCGGGTGTTGTCAGAGCTCTCGTTCCAAGGGATCAACTTCGAAGAAGAAGTGAAAGACCTTGCCCTCCTATCGAGCTTGCCGGCGTGTTGGGAGGTATTTTGTACGACATACGCCAATAGCCGACCGATCCTAAATCTGGACGAAACAACCGGCCAAGTCCTCATAGAGGACATCAAGCGAAAATTAATGGCACTAACCATCGATGAGTCGGCAGAAGCCCATCACTCGACCGAGTCGTTTGACCGATAGAGTCGAACGAAAGAACAAGCCGACAGAACCGGTCGTTGCTAAACCAGATCAATAACAAGGGGTGACTGACAGCGGTCAAAGTCGAGAACAGGCCACAATGTTTCCGACTGCTGGTTGATAAAAAGAAAAGAGAGTGGTCGGTGATCCGAGCCGAATCGGGGACGTTCTGACTCGGAACACTCTCCAGTCGGCAACCAGATCAATGTTGCTGACACCCGATCCGGAGAAATCCTCTCCCTAGAGGATTCGATGATCGGAGAAGTCCTCTACAGTGCACAAGTTGTACACACGTGGCTACTAGACTTTGGTGCCACATTTCACGTGATCCCTAACGTTGAATGGTTCTCGAACTATTCAGCCGAGGCCAACAACACAGTTCGACTGGGAAACGGGTAGGAGTGCAAGATAGCCGGAATTGGGGAGGTTCTCATCAGATTGCCAAATGGCAACACAATAACCCTACACCGAGTTCGGCACATACCCGATTTAAAGAGGAGTCTGGTCTCCATCGGCATGTTAGCCGAAGATGGGTATCGAATGACTCTACATGAGTCGACATGGGTGATTAGCTGAGGAAACCTAAAAATCAGGAGTGGGTACAAGTACAACAATCTGTACCCATTGATGGCGATCAACCCTGAAGGGGCCGTGAACGTAGCCGAGAAAACCGACCCGAACTTATGGCATGGCCGACTTGGCCACATGTCTCAAGCCGGACTTGATCGGCTGATGTCGGTCGGTTACATCCCGAAACTCTAGGCAAAGACGGACTTCTGTGAGCATTGTCGATATGGGAAATAGACCCTAAGTCTGCACTCTCTCCACTATGAGATGGTACGACCACCCCTAGAGCTCGTGCGCACAGACATATGTGGGCCCATGCCAGAGCGATCACTAGGAGGCTCTCGGTACTTCATCACATTCGTAGATGACTGTACACGGAAGGTTTGGGCATACTCCATCAAGTCCAAAGATGAAGCGCTCGAGGTCTTCACTCGATGGGTATCTGAAGTGGAGAACTGGTTGGGACACAGAGTGGAGACACTCCGATCTGACAACAGAGGTGAGTACACCTCCAGAGCCTTCTAACAGTACCTGTTCGAAAAAGGGATCCGGCATCAAAATACCGTTCCTTACACACCCATGCAGAATGGGGTGGCTGAACGGATTAACCGAACGATCCAGGAGAGGGTGACGACAATGCTCTAGCAAGCCGGACTGAAGTTGTAATTATGGTCCGAGGCATTGCAGATGGCAATGTACCTGATAAAGCTAGCGTCGTGAAGAGAAATTAGGCTCGAAGTGCCACAGGCACTATGGTCAGGCAAACAACCGACCTACAATAGGCTCCATATATTCGGATGCGAAGCCTACGCGTTCATCCCCAGGGACAAAAGGAGAAAGTTGGCACCCCATGCAACAAAGTGCACATTTCTCGGTTATGGAACCTATGGGGACTTCGGCTACCGGCTATGGGACCCTGAGAACCGGAAATTGATCTGGAGCAGCGACGTAGTCTTCAATGAAGACTCTATCTTCTCTTAGCGGAACCAACAGAAAACAGTTGGCAAGAAGGTATCCTTCCACGATGACAGGACTGTCGTGGAAGGACCGACCAACCGGGGTGAATCGGAGACTCGACAAATAGTCGAACTCCAACAAGCTGCCAACTTCCCTATCGACACCGAATTGGCAACAAGTCCTATCGTCGAACTCAAAGACAAAGTCTTCAAAGACACAGCCGAATCGACAAGAGTCGACAAAGGCAAAGTCACTAAGAGGCAAGTCAGAACCGAGTCGACAACAACCACCACAAGGGAGAACAACCAAACACCGCCGAAATCTCAAACCAAGGGCGGGACACCTCACCAGACTCTTGACACAACTGGTTCAACAAACACCGATCTTCAATTGGAACCGATCAAAGAATCCAAACCAGATATTACGGCACCCAGGAGATTTGGATGAGCTCGAAGGTCAACAGAGTTTTATCAACCGGGCCTCGACTCTGTCAACTACACGGATGCAGGCGAACCAAGCACGTATGACGAAGCTATGGCCGCATTGGATGCTGAAACATAGCTGCAGGCCATGAAATCCGAAATGGACTTGATTCATCAGAATCAGACATGGGAGTTGGTTGAACTACCAGCACGAAGAAAGTTGCTACCTTGCAAATGGGTGTTCCGATACAAGTATGTATCCGACTCAGAGAAACCCAAGTACAAAGCTCGGGTTGTCGCGAAAGGATTCAAACATGAATACGGGGTTGACTACGATGAGATATTCTCACCAGTAGTCAAGATGATCACCCTCCGACTCCCACTAGAAGTCGTGGCGACAGAAGATCTAGAGCTCGAGCATATGGACATAAAGACGACATTCCTACACGGAGATCCGGAAGAAGACATATACATGTCTCAACCGGTAGGTTTCATGGCGATGGGGAAGGACAATCACCTCATATGCAGACTAAAGAAAAGTCTATATGGCCTCAAACAAGCGCCGAGAATGTGGTACCAAAAGTTCGACTCCCACATAAGGCAGCTTGGATACGACAGATCAGACTCTGACCCATGCATGTATGTTCGGCAACTGGCTGATGAGTCCAGGATCTATCTGATCCTCTATGTCGACGACATGTTGATTGCAGGGAGAAATCAAGCAGAGATCGGAAAGCTCAAGTGGAGCCTTCACGCAAAGTTCGCGATGAAGGAACTCGGACAAGCCCGACACATACTGGGCATGAGGATAGAGCGAAATCGGACGACCAAAACTCTCCGACTCTCCGAGTCCGAATACATCCGCAAGGTGTTGAAGCGCTTGAACATGGACAATGCGAAGCCAGCACCAACGCCGCTTCTGACGTCGATCAGACTATCAGACATAGAATCTCCTACAAACGACAAGGAGAGAGAGCTTAGTGGAAAGATACCCTACGCATCAGCAGTAGGAAGTATCATGTACGCAATGGTGGCGACCCGACCCGACCTAGCCTATGTCGTAGGGGTGGTCAGTTGGTACATGTCAAACCCAAGAAAGAAGCATTGGGAGGCTGTCAAGCATATCCTTAGGTATTTGAAAGGAACCATGGATGCACAACTAACATTCGGTTCGACAACATCAACCAAACTTGATGGCTACACCGATTCCAACTACGCTGGAAACACAGATAATCGGAAATCGACATCAAGCTACATCTTCACCTATAGTGGCGGTGCAATATCATGGAGGTCGAAAATTCAAGAGTGCACAACTCTGTCTACCACAGAAGTCGAATACATAACAGCATCAGAAGCAGCGAAGGAAGCGATATGGCTGCACCGACTGTCTGCTGATTTCGGAACTGCAAACCGAACAGACCGACCAGCGCCAACCATCTATTGCGACTCACAGAGTGCAATACACCTCATAAACAATCCCATCTACCATGTGAAGACGAAGCACATTGAGGTGCAGTATCATCATATCTGGGAGCTCGTGACTGAGAAGAAACTCAAAGTCCGGAAGATCGACACTGAGGTGAACATTGCCGATTGCCTGACAAAGCCAGTCCCAGATCAACGCTTTGGAACGCTAAGGACGAAGATGGGGCTACGACAAGTGACCGAGCAGAAGAAAGCCAAACGAGGAGCAGAAGGTAAGAGTTGACCGACACTCATACTATACCTCTGTCGACTTGGCTACTTGCCGACAAACTAGTAACATAAGATCTACTTAAATTTGTAATCTAGGTTTACGGGGGAGATAACCCCAAGCACTTGTACATGCAAGAAAGAGAAGTCCTTTTACGGGGGATTTTGTTGGCATAAAAGGCCGATTCCTTCCAAGTTGTATCCGTCCGAGTGTGAACTCGTTAATAAGTTAGGGTTTAGTATATAAGAGAATACCTAACATTGTAATGAAGGAGATGATGACGAGTAGATGATTGTAATCTCTAAGAGAGAGAGAAATGCATTGTGCAAAAATAAGAAGCTTTCCATTAAAGCTTGCAACTGTGTAAGTCTATTTCTGCCTTCTTTATCTTCTGTGTGTATGTTGTTTGTTGTTCATAGCCATAAGATCTGAACACACACTTCTACATAACTGTCGAAATTATCCCACACTATGCATACATGAAGAAAGTGGCGGATGTGCATGAGTCGGAGAGCTACGCAGAAGCGGTGAAAGGTGCGAATTGGTGTGCTGCAATGGAGGAAGAAATGTGGCACTCGATGCCAACGATGAAGAGAATAGACGTGGAATATTGCTCGGCCACAACCGAGCCTTGAATCACAGGAATGGGAATGAAACATAGAAATGGGAAGTGGAGAGTACACAAAGGAAATACAGAGGATGTTTACGTGGAAAACCCAAATAGGGAAAAACAAGGAGAGCCCACGGACTCCAACCATCACTATAGGAGAAAGGTACAATCAGAGCGTCGAAGGCAACGACCTCGAGCTCTATATCTTTGCCAATCGGCGGTTACAACAGAGTATCTCTCTGTATCTCACACTCTCTCCCTCTCTATCGCTCTTTGTACAATAGTTACAACGATATAAACAACAACACTCTCTCACTTTCTAAAGCGATTGCCCTAAGTCATATTTATACTTATATGAACTTAGGGCTATTTACAAATATAGCCTCAATAGGCTTACTCAAAACATATCTACAAATATGTCTTCTCTTTCGGTTCTCACCGGCTCTCTTCCAGTTCTCATCGGGTCTCCTCTGGTTTCCAGATCTCTTCCGGTTCTCATTGGGTCCTCTTAATTCATCACTGGGTCCCATCCGGAGGGACCGATTTCCCAACAAACGACACATGGGACCTGATTGACCCGCCCAGACATTGCAAACTCATCGAATGCAAGTGGGTATACAAGGTGAAGTACAATGCTGATGGTTCAGTCAACGAATACAAGGCCCAGTTAGTGACCAAAGGATATGCGTAGACCCATGGAATCGAGTATGACGAGACCTTCACTCTAGTAGTGAAGATTACGATGGTTCGTGTGGTGTTGGCAGATGATGGGACAAGGGGGTGGCATCTTAACCAAATGAACGTGAAGAATATGTTTCTTCAAGGCGACCTTGAAGAACAAGTCTACCTGACCCAAACCCTGGATTTCAGTCGGAGATGAACTCGTCAGCAATGTGCCGACTCAAGAAGTCGCTCTACGGCTTGCAGCAAACCCCCCGAGCTTGGAATTCGAAGATAACACACCGGTTGCGTAAGATGGGGTTTGTGGCATCAAAGTCCGACTCTTCCTTGTTCATCCGTATAGGTCTGAAAGGTTTGGTATGCATTTTGTTATATGTCGACGATTTGGTTGTTATTGGGCCCGACCTCACAAAAATTGGCCAAATGAAGTCCCAACTGTCGAACACATTCGAAATGAAGGACTTGGGGGAACTTCATTACTTCCTCAGGATCTAAGTGATCCATACCCCCGATGGCATATTGCTATCTCAACGACACTATGTGCTGAATATGCTATATAAGTTTGGCATGACCGGCTTGCAATGAGAAACGGTTCTGACAAATTGTTGGAAGCTTTATCTATTTAACAATAACCCGACTCGACATCAGTTGTTTGGTCAGAGTGATCAATCAATTCAGACAGAGGCCGACCATCGAGCACCTTCAGTGCGTGCATTGACTCTTGAGATATGTGAGCAGCACTAAGGATCAGGGACTGTTATACCGACACGGTATAACCGAAAAGCTAGTCGGTTATACAGATGCCGATTGGGCCGGTGATGCGTCAAATTGTCGGTCCACCTCCGGTTTCATGTTTTCTCTCGGGAGCGCGAATGTTGCATGCAGCAGCAAGAAGCAACTAATAGTGGCTCTATCGAGCACTAAGGCTGAGTATTGGGGCGTTATCGTCGCTACTTGTGAAGGCATTTGGCTTCGGCGGCTAATGCAAGACCTCCGGATCGAAGTACCGACTTCGATCCCGATCTATTGTGACAACATGAGTAGCATGCATTTGGCCAAGAACCCTATATTCCATGCTCAAACAAAGCACATAGAAGTGCATTACCACTTTGTGCACGAGCGGGTCCTGAGTGGTGAGGTCGAACTCCGGTATGTTCATGCGGATCGACAGGCTCCTAACATCTTCACCAAGCCACTCAGATTGGACAAGTTGCAACATGTTTTGGAGATGCTTGGGCTACAACATCTCGACATGCCACACTTGAGGGGGAGAACCGGAACAAGATTCAGAGAGACGGGTAAAGGCATCGGAGAAGTAGTCGGGAAGGAGGAGAAGGCCGACAGTGGGGGAGACAAGAAGAAAAAGGGAGCCGAGTTGACTAAAGAAGTCTGCACATACAAAAAAGTCGGAACAAGAGGTGACAACGGTAGAGTCCAGAAGGACAAAGTTGACCGGAAGAAGAAGGCCAAGACCGGGACATGGTTTGATGTGATAAGGGCTTGAATATTGAGGACGAATTGGAGATAGCCAATTCGGACAAGAGTTAGAACAAAACAGAGGCATCCGATTCGAAGAAGTTGAATCAACAGAAGGCCAAACGATGAGAGGGTAACAGAAGTCAACGCCGACATGGAGGAACCGACTGGTCGTGAAGCGCCGAAGTCATAGTAACGAAGTGGCAGGAACTGCATGCTCCCTATACGCAACGCTCGGCCACAACCGAGCTTAGAATCATACACAGAAAATAGGAAATAATGAATGACACGAAAAAGAGACGAGTACGCAGGATGTTTACGTGGAAAACCCAAACTAAGGGAAAAACCACGGCAGCCCACAGGCTGCAAACTATCACTATGCTAGAATGTACAACAGTGAGTTCACGGAGGCAACGACCTCGTGCTCACGATCCTCGCCACAGGCGGCGGTTACAACAGAGGCAACGACCTCTCTCTCTCTCTCTCTCTGTACACGGTTTCACGCTATCTCTCTCCTTGCACCAACAAGAATGAACACAACAACAGTAATCTAAAAGTTTGCCCTAAGTCATATTTATACTAATATGACTTTTCGGCTATTTACAAATATAGCCTCGATGGACTCTCAGAAACATATTTACAAATATGTCTCTTCATCCGGTGAGCACTTCTCACTGGGTTTGCACCATCTGGCTCTCCGTAGCCGGGTACTCCTCATCCGGTCTTCACCGGGTCTGCACCATCCGGCTCTCCGTGGCCGGGTACTCCTCATCCGGTCTTCACCGGGTCTGCACCATCCGGCTCTCCGTGGCCGGGTACTCCTCATCCGGTCTTCACCGGGTTTGCACCATCCGGCTCTCCGTAGCCGGGTACTCCTCATTTGGTCTTCACCGGGTCTGCACCATCCGGCTCTCCGTAGCCGGGTACTCCTCATCTGGTCTTCACCGGGTCTACACCATCCGACTCTCCGTAGCCGGGTACTCCTCATCTGGTCTTCACCGGGTCTGCACCATCCGGCTCTCTGTAGCCGGGTACTCCTCATCCGGTCTTCACCGGGTCTGCACCATCCGGCTCTCCGTAGCCGGGTACTCGTCATACGGTTTCGGCCTCGGCCAAGTTTGTTCATCAACACTGTTCTTCTCCTTTCCCATCCGGAGGGACCTGTCTCCCAACACGAAGGAGCTGAGATGGGCTTGATGAGCAGACGAGCCAACCAAGAAGGTCGAGGAGCGCTAACCCGTTGGGTCGAGGAGTGCGAGCAAGGTGGGAAGACGCCAGGAGTGTCATATCGGGTGCGATTTGCGGAAACGTATATGGATCTGTTGTCGGTCCTGAACAACAAACAACGGAGGCAGAAAATAGAATAGGCGTGGACTTACAAAATGCAAGCTCTAATGGAAAGCTTTATTGCTTCGTTCTCACTCTCTCTTTGAGATACAATGCACATACCCTTCGTTTCTCTGTGACTCGTGTTTGTATACAATGTTAAGTATTTGCTTATATACTAAGCCCTAACTTATTGACGAGTTGACACTCGGACGGATACAACTTGGAAGGAGCGTCCTTTTATGCCAACAAAATCCCCTGTAAAAGGACTACTCTTTCTTGCATGTACAAGTGTTTGGGACTATATCCCCCGTAAGCCTAGATTACAAAATTGATCTAAGTTTATATGTTACAAGTTTGTCAGCATGCAACTGAGTGGGCAGATGTATAGGACGTGTGGTTATTGTTCCGATCAGATCTTACCTTCTGCTCCTCGTTCGACTTTCTTTTGCTCGGTCGCTTGTCATAGCCACATTTTCATCCTTAGTGCTCCGAAGCGTAGATATGGGAGTGGCTTCGTCAGGCAATCGGCGATGTTCACCTCGGTGTCGATCTTCTGGACTTCGAGTTTCTTTTCGTTTACAAGCTCCCTGATATGATGATACCGCACCTCAATGTGCTTCATCTTTGCTTGATAGATGGGATTGTTGATGAGGTGTATTGCGCTCTATGAGTTGCAATAGATGGTCGGCGCTGGTAGGTCGTTTCGGCTTGCAATTCCGAAGTCGGCAGTCTGTCGGTGCAGCCAGATCACTTCCTTCGATGCTTCTGATACTGCTATGTACTCAACTTCTGTGGTAGACAAAGCCGTGCACTCTTGAAGTTTCGGCCTCCATGATATCACCCCGCCGCCATAGGTGAAGATGTAGCCTGATGCCGATTTCTGATTATCTGCATTTCCGGCATAGTCGGAATCAGTGTAGCCTTCGACTTCGACTTCGGCAAACCGGAACTGGAACCAGCCGGAGCAAGCAAAATCGAAAACCGGCCGGTAATCAAAACCGGAATCTGGAAACCGGCCGGTAAGCAAAACCGGAACCACAGCCGACAAGCAAACTGGAACCGGAACCGGTCGGCAAGCAAAATGGAACTGGCCGGCGAGGGATTCGGCGATTGGGCGGAACCGGCTACCGAACGAGGTTGGACGCAGACGGACGGAAGATTGGATCATGCAACAAACTAAAGTAAAGTGAAGAGAACTAAAGTAAAGGCCATGTGGACGCAAGCAACTAAAGTTGGAGTGCATGCAATAAGTAAAGGTCATGTGGACGGTCACATGCAACTAAACGAAAAAGTCATGCAACTAAAAGAAAAAGCTAAGCAACTAAAAGTAGAGGCCATGCAACGAAAAGTGGACATGCAGATGATCAAGGGAGAACTCCATATAAAATTCCATTTTTTTTTCCTACACTCGGGCTCTGTCCATATATTATATTGTTTTTCTTTTCCTTCTAGGCTCCCCTATCTTATCGAAGCCATATCTCTCAAGAAAACCCTAATTTTCTTATCGAAGCCATATCTCTCAAGTAAACCCTAATTTCCTTACGGAAGCCATATCTCTCAAGTAAACCCTAATTTCCTTACAGAAGCCATATCTTACTCATAACCCTAAATTTCCATACGGAAGTTATTCAACTCATAAAACCATAATCTCTTATCAAAACCAAAAACCCTAATTTTCTAGAGAATTCATATCTTAATTTCCTCTAATCTATTACTCTAGCCATCTCCATTAGCAAACTTTTTGTAATCCCAATCTTGGGATTAATTGTAATCTTTCTTTCTACTTGTTAATGAAATTTGTTAAGCTTTCTCATTTCGGTTAATTCTTAGTACATAATACACGAATTTGATATCCTCTAGTCAAAGGCCCCGAGGTCTTGCCTCAACGTTCACGTATCCTCGTCGTATTTTCGCGACAGCAGGACCATGGGGGTCTTGGACTAGGGAGTTCAAAGGGGAGAGGAGTATAAAGGTTCACCTTGGATGGAGAACCCTTGAACTGTCAAAGGCTCGTTGAGCTTTTTTCATTGAGCTTTAGGTCGTCAAGCTTTCGCTCGCCGACCTTTGCATTGTCGACCTTTGCCTTCTCCGCTTTGTTGCCACATTCACATTTAATGAATTTAACACGTTTGCGTTCAGAAGTGGAAGGATCGGGCATTCCATAATTAGATTCCTTTCATAAATGTGCAATTTTAGGCAATATATAGAAACTTGATACACCAATATCACATGTTCTTCAACCCATATAGAACCCGATAAATTATTAAAATTTAACAATTACAATACTCGAAATAGGTATATTTTTGCTAATTTCTAAAGTTGATTATCTCTAAGACAAACTTTAATTAAATTCTAGAATATGTAAATGGTTGTCTCACTTGACGTATTGATATAGTTTCAAACCTCTAATACTAAATTTAGAAAGTTTTTTGAAAACTTAGTGTGATCTCAAGCAATGGATCTCCAGGTTTAACCATCAGGACGAGGTGTAGGTTATAGAAGTGGAAGTGACATCCATAGTTTGTGATTTATGTTTTTTTCTTTTTTTCAAAATGAAGCTACTTTCCCATTAGTTAGGACGGAATTGTGATTTATGTTTTACACAGTAAGGATGTAATACGTATAACAAATGAAAAGTCAATGCATCTCAAACTTATGGATGATAAAGACAAAAATTTCATCTAAAATATCATGACACTCTTGGACACTCATGACAATTTCGTAATTAAAATCATTCAAACAATAAAGCTAAGATAAAAACCTTAAATGTAACATCCCAAAAGTAATGTTATATAAAAAAAGGATAAAGTGTAGCAACAAGTGAAAACAATCAAGGTTAAAACATAATCTAACATTCCAAATGTAAGGTGTCTCTTAAATGTAAACATTAATTATATACAACAAAAAGCTTAATATTCGGTTCAAACAATTGTTTATTCAATATTCATAAACTTTTGTGAGCTCCAAAGAAAAGAGAGAAACTTAATAACTAGATCAATTGAACATTTGATTAAAATGGTAAATATGTAAGAACATGAAACTTAAATTACATTGTTCACTTATTAACATCCCAACGTAATGTGGTCCCTTTTCTAAAGGATAATACGTTTGGTATTAATACCACATTTGCGAAGGAATAAATAATTACAACCTTACAATAATCCAATTGCTTGGATAACAAAACTTTAATTATAATGTTTGGGATAAAAAACAAAATTGTCATATAAATTACAATTCATTACATGCCTATAAGATTATCTTCATCATTCTCTTTATCTTCCTTTTGAGAGTTGTCATCAAATTTTTGTGCATCGACATCCACTCCAGATAGGCTAGCTACTGTGGGGTCCTCGAGAAGCTCATTATCCAGTTCTATAAGCTCCCTAGGTTCACCAGGGAAGGGAGGAATAGGCTCACGAGGGGCAGTTTGAATCCTCTCTGTATTTGCGATATGCTTTGCCCCTACCTCCTCGTCTTGATTTGGGCACTCCCATCAGGATTGTCCACTTGGTCCATACTATAAAAGACCACTATTCTCCACAAACTCGTTGTCATGTGAATCTTCACACACTATGTAAAAAATAATGAAAAATTTATTTTAGATTAGATTAGTAGCTTGTTATAGAAATATGGATGTCCTCAAGAGCTTCAAAACATATTTTACTACATACAAAATAGAGAACTACATATCAAGTTAGGTGGAGATGAAGCTTGAGAAGATAGAGAAAATACAATTTTGAGGTATCCCACATAGATAGGAAATTTAAGGCCCTGGCTATATAAGCACATTGAGATCCCTCATTTTCATTTGTGCTAAAAACACTTTGGCCACCTTGTCTTGATGGATGATGGTGGCCAAGTTCCCAAAAACCGGAAACTGGCCAGTAAGCAAAACCGGAACCGGTTGGTAAGCGATCCAGAACCGATTGGTAAGCGATCCAGAACCGGCCGGTAAGCAAACCGGAATCGAGCGGAAAGCAATCCGGAACCGACCGGTAGCAATCCGGAACTGGCCATTAAGCAATCCGGAACCGGGCGGAAAGCAAACTAGAACTGGTCAATAAGCAAACTGGAACCGGTTGGGAAGCAAATCGAAATCGGCTGGTAAGCAATCCAGAATTGGTCGGTAAGCAAATCAGAACCGGTCAGTAAGCAAATCGGAACCGACGAAATCGGCAATTGGATAGTGTTGGAGACCGGGCGGATCCGACAACCGGCGACGATCGAGACGAACAGATGATAGGATCATGTGGCTAATTAAAGTGAAGTGGAGAAAACTAAAGTAAAGGTCGTGTGAACGGTCGCATGCAACTAAAAGAAAAAGGCGTGCAACTAAAAATAGATGTAAATAAAAGGAAATGCCAGGCAACTAAAAGAAAAAGCTATGCAACTAAAATTAGAGGCCATGCAACAAAAAGTGGAGATGCATATGATCAACGGGAGAACTCAATATAATTTTCCATTTTTTTTTTTACTCATACTCTCTCTCCATAATTTTTCTTTTCTTTTCCTTCTCAGCTCTCTTATCTTATCGAAGCCACAACACTCATAAACCATAATTTTCCATACGGAAGCAAGATCACGCATAAACCCTAATTTTCCATACAGAAGCCAAAAACCCTAATTTTCCCTACAGAAGCCATAACACTCAAAAACCCTAATTTTCCCTATGGAAGCGATATCTCTCAAAATCTAAAATCTCTTATCAAAGCCAAAAACCCTAAATTTCTATTGAATCCATATTTAGTTTCTTCTAATCTATTATTCTAGTAATCTCCTTAAGATAAAACTTTTGTAATCCCAATCTTGGGATTGATTGTAATTTTTCTTTTCTATTTATTAATGAAATTTGTCAATGTTGCTCATTTTCCATTAATTGTTTAATATAAACATACGAATTTGATATCTTCCAGTCGGAGGCCCCGGGGTCTTGCCTCAAAGTTCACGTATCCTCGTCGTATTTTCGCGACATCGTTGTGGTCAACTCCGTGAAATCCTTCACCATTTGTTTCGTTGTGGTCATACGAAGATCCAACCATACCAAAACCATATGGAATACAATGAGTAACGTGTACTCCGTCGGCAGCTTCTGGATCATGTCTGCCACATCACCGCTGTTGTGCCTTTCGGTGCCAGATCATTGCATGAGTGGGTGGAAACTGCTGAGGTTATGGACTAGGACGAGGAGAATTTTAAGGCTAATAAGAATACGAATAGGTTGTAAGAAAGAGATGTAGAAAACCTCACGAATTTCACGAGTGTATTATATTAGATTAATCAACCCTTAGAACCCTAATAGTAGATTGGAATAGATAGATTGAAAAATCGTGAATCACATGAGTATAGTATATTAGATAAATATTTAGAAAACCTAATAAAACCCAAGAATCTGAAGAGAATAGACGCGGAATATTGCTCGGCCACAACCGAGCCTTGAATCACAGGAATGGGAATGACCCACAAAAATGGGAAGTGGAGAGTACACAAAGGAAATACACAAGATGCTTACGTGGAAAACCCGAAATAAGGAAAAAAACCATGGGAGCCCATAGACTCCAACTATTACTATAGGAGAAAGGTACAATCAGAGCCTCAAAGGAAACGACCTCGAGCTTTGTATCTTCGCCAACCGACAGTTACAACCGAGTATCTCTCTGTATCTCACACTCTCCCCCTCTCTCTCTCTGTACAACAGTTACATCGATATAAACAACAACACTCTCACACACTTTCTATAGCGATTTCCCTAAGTCATATTTATACTTATATGAACTTAGGGCTATTTACAAATATAGACTCAATAGGCTTACTCAAAACATATCTACAAATATGTCTTCTCTTCCGATTCTCACCAGGTCCTCTTCATTCATCACCGGATCCCATCCGGAGGGACCGAATTCCCAACAATCTCCCTCTTCACTCCGGCATGGGATGTCTCGTCAGCCCGATCTGCTTTCGGCACGCGTCCAGCTTGTTGGTTGTCAACACCTTGGGCAGTATATCCAACCCGTTCTCCTCCGTGTGGATCTTCGTCAGCACGAACTCTTGATCTTCTACTCTCTCTCAGATCCAGTGGTACCTTTGTTGGATATGTTTTGTCTGGGAATGGTAGGCCACGTTCTTTGCAAGGTGGATGACAGTTTGACTGTCGCAGTAGAGCCGATATTCCTCCTGTTGGATTCCTAGCTCTCTGATGAAGTCCTTCATCTAGATTATCTCCTTGCCGGCTTCTACAGCTGCCATGTACTCCGCCTTCGTGGTTGACAATGCAACCGTCTTCTGCAGCCTTGACTGGCACAAAACAACCCCCCCTACATAAGTCATGACATATTTGGATGTAGACCGGCTGGTATCCGCATCACCAAACATATTCAAATCCGTAAATCCTTCAAGTTGGGGATTACCGGAGCCGAACCGGAGGCACATACTCGAGTGGTAAGTTAATTGTCTCTTATCTTGGAGGTGCGAGGTTCAAATCCTACTTGCACCCCTCTATATGCACTCAATGCCATTAGGAGAAGAAAGGAAAGGACATTTCCTGATATTGCTCCTGTACGTGGATGACATGTTAATTGTCGGACGAGACCTAGTCAAGATACGGATGCTGAAGAAGGCCCTTAACCGGACCTTCTCAATGAAAGAATTGGGTCTGGCAAGACAGATACTGGGGATGCACATCATCCGGGACTGGTCGAAGAAGCAATTGTGGCTATCACAGAAAAAGTATGTGACAAAGGTGCTTCAACAGTTTAACATGTTAGAAGCAAAACTGGTCGGATCGACACTCCCGACAAACCGCAGATTACCCGGTAAGCAAAGCTCGAAGACAAAGGTAGAGAAGGTGGATATGATGAAGATTCCATATGCCTCTACGGTCGGGATCTTGATGTACGCAATGGTGTGTACTCGATTGGATATTGGATACGCAGTCGGAGTGGTGAGTTGGTTCATGACCAACCCAGGAAAAGAGCACTGGAATGCGGTAAAATGGAAATTCCGGTACTTGAAGGGAACTTCGAGTATGTGTCTCCGATTCGGCTCGGGTAAACCCCTTATGGAAGGCTTTACCGATTCGGATATGTCGACTGATGTGGACACCAGTCGGTCAACTTCTGAATATGTTATGACCTATGCAGGGGAGCCGTTTCGTGGCAGTCGAGGTTGCAGAAGACAGTTGCGTTGTCAACCACAAAGGCGGAGTACATGGCAACCATGGAAGCTCGCAAGGAAATATTATGGATGAAGGACTTCATCGGAGAGCTAGGGATCCAGAAAGAGGAATATCGGCTCTACTGAGACAGTCAAAGTGCCATCCACCTTCCAAAGAACGCGGCATACCATTCCAGAACGACGCACAGTCAACGCAGGTACCACTGGATCTGGGAGCGAGTTAAAGATCGAGAGTTCGTGCTGACGAAGATCCACATGGAGGAGAATGGGTTGGATATGCTGACCAAGGTACTCTGGACGCATGCCGAAAGTGGATTAGACTGACAAGACATCCCATACCAGAGTGAAGGGGGAGATTGTTGGGAAATTGGTCTCTCCAGATGGGATCCGGTGATGAATAATGAGGACCCGTAAGAGAGATCTAGAAGTAGGAGGAGACCTGGTGAGAACCGGAAGAGAGCCGGTGAGAATCGAAAGAGAAGATAGATTTGTAAATATGTCTTCAATAACCCATTGAGGCTATATTTGTAAATAGCCCTAAGTTCATATAACTATAAATATGACTTAGGGCAATTACTTTATGTGTGATATGTGTGTTTGTGTTGTCATATTGTTGTAATTGTTGTACAGAGAGAGAGAGGGAGAGAGAGAGATACAGAGCGATACAGAGCGATACTATGTTGTAACCGCCACTGTGCGAAGAAACAGAGGTCAAGGTCGTTGCCTCTGAGTCTCTGATTGTACCCCTTCTCTTCATAGTGATAGTTTGGAGTCTATGGGCTCCCGTGGTTTTTCCCTATTAGCCAACGTGATTGAGGAGGTAGCCACGAGAAATGACATCGAGTCGGAGATGGCTATGGACAAGTCGATGGCGGATGGTTGTGTCGTGAATTTCCCAACACTTGATCTAGAGACTTGGCCAATTGCGTTCGAGAGCCAACATGAGACCCAAGAGACAGAGAGTGGTAGGGAAGCAAAGATTGAAGCACATGTGATTAACAACGTTGAGGTGAAGATGTCCATATGAACGAGTCGATGGCGTATGGCCATGTAGAGACTTTCCTAACACTTCATCTAGAAACTTCGGTAGTTGTGACCGTGTGCCAACGTAAGACCAGAGAAACAGAAGGTGGCGGCAAGAAATCAAAGGACCCAAAAGGTGATGATGAGGAGGAGGAGGATGACCACAGACAAAGGGATCCCTCCACACTAGTTCCGGAGACTTTGGCAGTTGTGCTCAAGAGCCAACATAATACTGGAGAGATGGAAGGTGGTGGCGAGGAGTTGAGGGTCGAAGCCAACGCATACGGAGGAACGGTGGTCAAACAAGGAGGCCAAGAACAAAGCTACAATAGAGTTCGATGAAGAACCAAAGAGCGGCAAGAAAGGAAGAACCGGAAGTCAATCCGGATAGAAGATAACGTGGTTGGTATTCCGACCCGAACGGAACCTGACCCAAACGAGAGTTGATCAACCGGGCCTGGCCCAACTAAAACCCAATCTGGTCAAACCTGATCGGTCAGACTCGATCCAGAAGGGAGTAGACTAGCTTGAAGGCGATCATCTGAGTCTGATTCAGATGAATGCAAATTCGGATGAAGGCCAACCATACGAGAAACT
This sequence comes from Azolla caroliniana, assembly GCF_043228905.1. Lineage (NCBI taxonomy): Eukaryota > Viridiplantae > Streptophyta > Polypodiopsida > Salviniales > Salviniaceae > Azolla > Azolla caroliniana. The sequence goes on from NW_028230437.1 coordinate 20,336,163, forward strand.
GATTGGTCGAGACTGATCCAGATAGAAGTTGAGTCGGCCTAGCCGGAGGTGGAAGCAGATGAGCCACGAGACCCGGTCAAGGCTAGTGAGCCTGACGAAAGTGTTACCCGGCCGGCAAAGAAGGCTTAAGGATGTGCACACCAGAGTGTGAAAGGAATAGTTTATTCGGGAACTGTTGTAATTATTTTATTAATATGGACGAACGGACCAGAATCGGTATGCCGATCCGGATCTGGACCGATTCCAGATAGGTGCCGGTTGGCACCGTTTTGTACTTCGCACCGGAGACCTATATAAAGGCCCGGTTACAATGTAATTGACAACGGATAATTAATAGAACTTATTGCCTTAACCTTTCAGTATTGATTACCGTTCTCTACTCATTGTTATATCTTACGTGTGTTAATGACGTATTGCTAAGTAACCAATTAAGGTCTAATTAAGCGTTGTGTCATAAATCATCTGGCCGTAGCACCCTTTGGTGAAGTGTCTTAAGTGGACACCCTGTGTTAGGCTGTTGTCCGGCTCTAGGATTAACACAGTTTTTGCCGACCACGATTCTTGCACAATCGCAGTGAACAACGGTGGGAATGGATGACTAGGCCAACAGACGACCCGGTTACGGAGAGAGCACAAAGACTTGCTGAACAACGAAGGCGGCGAGAGGCTTTCCAACAAGCAGCGGAATAAATCCGATCGGATCGATCATTTTCCAAAGTGATCCGGATAGTGGCGGAGGAGTCGCTCTGTCTGCAACAAAACGCCTACCCGGACGAAGGAAGTAGCTTAAGCAGTCTCCGGGAAGCGAAATCCCTTCTCCAGGCCTTGGCCAGAAGAGACGGCGAATCCGAAGCATTTTCAGCGTTGGAATCGGATTCGGAAGGGGGTTACAGTGCGCACACGAACTATTGCAGTAGTAACGACACCCTACGAGGACCGGAGGACGAGGAGTCGGATACATTACCGACATCGGAACCAGAGTTGTCAGACCGGGAACCCCTGGCACTAGACGTGGAACAACCTCTGGAGACGGAAGAAGACAAAGAAAGACCTCTGACACCGGAAGTCGAGCCGGCCACACCAAAGGAAGACCGGCAAAGACCTCCGATGTTGACGGAACAGCAGGAAAGACCACCGACACCGCCAGCCCGCGTACCGACATCGGACGACGACATGCCGTTCCAGTACTCCAAGTATAGGGATGACCCGGACTCCGAGGCTCATGTTCACGCATTTCAACAAACATGGGAGACGAACCATGTGTCAGAATGGTTAACCGCGGCTGAAGAGGAACGATCTATGATAGCCGAATTCAGCGTGACATTGGAAGGACCGGCCGCCAGATGGCACCGGACACAGGACCCCAGCACCATCACCACCTTTGCGGACCTGAAAGATGAATTCTTGCACTTATTTCAGAAGGAGGTGGACCAGAGAGAAATGGTGGGCCTATTTTATTATACCATCCCGCAGGACCCTGGGGAGAGCATTCCGCAGTTTGTCATATGGTTTCAACGGATGCACAATCAGCTTACCCGAACACCTCCGGAGGAAGAAACACGGGCTATATTCTTAGCCGCGCTCCGGGAACCTCTACGAACGGTATGCACGGTCATCGACTTTCGCACAAGCACCATCGACTAGGTCATCGACCGGGTTAGAGAAATGGAGAAAATGAGCTCTTGGCTAACAATGGGAGCCCTCCAACGAGCATTACCAACCGATGAGGATCTCCGGTTCCGGCAAGCAATCCAATGCACGACCTGCTTGAATTCCGGACACTCGGCACTGGAGTGCACCATGCGGACACACTGCTTACTCTGCCAATCTACAAGCCACACGATGGACCGGTGCAAATATAACTTATGGAATCGGCAAGCACCACCGGCTGGCAAATCGAGCCACGTAGCAGCCGAGATGAAGAAGACGAACGCTGGCAGTGAGAGGAGCAATATCGACCGGCACATGATGTCCGGTACAGCGATCGGCGAGACAACTATGACTGGTACGAGAGATATGACAGGTACCGAGATTACAATGGATGGTACGAGCATTACAACCAGGATCATTCCCCCGGGTATCACCAACGACCGGAAGATTACGGAAGATATGACGACCAACCCCGTCAAGGGTACCGCAACAAAAAGAACTTTAATAAACAACGACATTTCAAAAAAGGGAGCTACCCACGTTAACCGGAAAAAGGCGCCTCAAGCAACCAACCAGACCAAAGCCCCGCGGTTACCACAGGTCCTTCACCAGGTACAGGAAACAATGCCGAATCCAGCAATACCCGGAAAACATATTGCTATTATTGCCGACAAGAAGGAGATTATAGTAATCAATGTCCGGCAAAGAGCTATGACAAGCGACCGGCAGTAAACATGGTAGTCACCGAAGTCGCAAACCTGCAGCAGGTTACCACAAGGTCAAAGGGTAAGACGACGGAATGGGAGACACAAGAGGCCATCCGGAAGTAGGCAACGGAATGGGTGAAAAAGGCAAATGAGTGAAACGTAGCAGAACTTGCGCAACAAAAGGAGAACACCGAAGAGCTCGTCGGCGGCAGTCAGACCGAAAATCCGACATGGCAGGCATTGCAGGAGTGCCAAATCACGCCGTCGTGAAGAAAACCGTCCACAAGCGGAATCGGTGCACTGGAGCGTAGGAACCGGCTCTTCATGCCCGTGCGCCTTACGTTGTACATAGGAGATCCTAGGCAGGTAGATTTGGTAGGTAAGAAGTAAAGGGGAAACGACTCCTTCCTGGCCTATAAAAGGAGGGAGACGAGGAGGAGGAAGGGATCGCAGAGAGTCGAGGATGAAGTGCTATCAATTTGTGTGCGAAGGCTTCTCTCTCTCTCTCTGGTTCAAAAACTCCGTGGCTGCTTTCTGTGCAGGTTTTCGGGAGGCTCACGTTGCTCTGAGGAATGCCCGAGTGCTTCCGGCAGCACCTCCAACCTACTCTTCTCCTTCTGTGCGTTTACGAATAGGCATCGACATCTGTTCGCCGGCCTGTTCGGTTGTAACCGACTTCGTGTTTTTGTTGTCGTCGTGTTCTTGTTGTTTGTCTTTGTTAATACATACATACATTCGTGTCTTTCTGTGTCGCTGTCCCACTTGCGTCTTTGCGTCGAAGGGCCGTGTCCCTGTGGATCTACGCTCGCACGTAGAGGGTCTCTTCTCCTTCCTCTCTTGCTCTTCAGTACAGGACCCCCGAGGTCCTGCCTCATTCCACGCATCCGCGAGGAATACCTCGACATCTTGGTGAACCCGACGTGAAGGAGGCGGTAGAAGAGCAGAAGATGAAAGGGTCGGATCTTGCAGAGGCCATGGCTTCGGCCGTGGATCGGATATTGAGTGCACGCGAGGGCACCGGCGCCTCGACAGAGCCATTGAGGCGGTCGTCGGTACGATCGGCCGGTTCAGCGGAAAGGATGCCACGAAGTATCTTGCGTCCTACGGGGCAGAAATGCTGATGCGGGACATTCCGAGAGAGAGGCGTCTTGCCGGGTTTCCTCGAGTGGCGATGCCGAGCATCCATGCGGAGGTGCTCGAGGTGCGGGCGGAGAGCCGTACCTGGGAGGAGTTTGAAGGCCGACTCCTAGAAAAATACGGGCTGGACGACGCGCTCCTGCTTTCGAAGCGGGACTTCATGGAATGGGTGGAGTCCCCCGGCAAGGGAAGAAACGCGTCGGCACTTCTCCGGGAGTTCGAAGAATGCTTTGCGCGCCTTTCGGCGCTTGACAGAACCGTTCTGGATACGAGCCGGGTCCTACTGTTCGTCAAGTTGGTGGACGAGCGGGACAGGGATCAAGTCGGCTCCTTGCTGGAAACCGAAGACGGGCTAACAACCGACTAGGCTGCGGTTAAGAGAGTCTGTGGCCGTTTCGACAAACGGCGAGAATGGGCTGACAACGGGGCGGCCGGTGCGGGCTCTGTCACAGCAAGGAGGCTTGAACAGGCACCACAAGTGCGAAGGGAAGAAACCCGGGAATGGCTCGAAACCGGTCCGGCTTCGACCGGCATGGTCAATGGCTCGTCCGGAGGAGCAGCGCTGGAGGAGTTGACGCGGGCGATAAAGGATCTCCAGATCGCCCAGACTCGAAGGGAAGGCGACGAACTGGCTCGTGACCGACGGCCGGCAGCGGGGAACAGGTGCATGTGGTGCGACGAGGTCGGCCACATTCGGAAGGACTGCGGCGATTTCGCAGAGGCGTTGAGGAACCGGGTGGTGTACCTGTGGGAAGCCTGGGTGCACGCCGGCGACACCAGGAGGGCCCTGAACTGAAACGACAGGCAAGGAGGAATGAAGAGACTGATGGAAGAGGCAGCAGCCCGACACGTGGAGGCCATCCACTACTCGGCGTCGACCGGCATTCGGGTTGGGGGCAGCGAGGCCCGGAAGGAGGGCAAAGACGGATTCTGGTCGGCAATGCTGGAAGGTCTTGCCGGCGCACGGCTAAGAAAAGATGAAACGGACCGCGCTGAGAGACGGGTCCGGGAAATAACCGGGTGGAGCGATCCGGTCGAGGAGAAGACGGGCTTTGTAGAAGCCGCCTGCCGGAACTACGAGGCTCTGGTTGAAGACAAACGGGTGGGGAAAGCCGGAGCGGCCAGGCCCTCACAACGGTACGAGACCCGATTCGGGCAACGACGGAACGATGCCAGTGGGTCCAGCCTGCAAGATAACCCCAGGAAGGGCGGATACCGATTGGGGACGGAAATAGAAAGCACTACGGACCTACGAAAGGTCCTAGAAGAACGGATCCTCGACAGCAAAGTGGAGTTGTGATTGCGAGAGGTGCTAGGGATCGCCAAGAAGGAGTTCCACGACTCCATTGTGGACCTGGTGAAACGGAAGAGGCTGTCGACGGAGACGGAACCGGAAAGACCGGTGGAGGTGCGGACGACACACATCGACGACATGGCGCTGGAAGATGAGTGGACGGAGAGCCACTATTCAAAGCCGCACTAGGCCCGAGCGACCACGGAGACCCCGGTGAAGATCGGAGATGTTCAGGAACCGGTGGTGGCATTGGTGGACCACGGTTCGGAAATAAACCTGATGTCCATGGACTTCTATAAGAAGGGGAAGTGGCCGATCAACACCAAGCACGGGTGGAAGATACGGGCAGCGACGCGCGCCACCGAGGAACTGCACGGGGCCTGCCCGAACGTGCGAGTCAAGATCGGCGACGTCGAGATTGACAAGCACTTCTTCGTATAGGAGACGTCCTCACACCCAGTCATATTAGGGGAACCATACATCACGGCGGCGCGAATGGAGACCAAGGTGCTGGACAACGGTTCAGCCTACGCGAGGGTCAAAAGCCAGGACGGGCGCCATTCGGTCCAATTTCTGACGGTGCGGCCGAACCACGAGCGAAACCGCGAATCCCTCGGTGGCGAGAACAGGGAGTATTTTTAGAGAGGGCTGCCAAGGCGTGGGGCCGAGACAGCCCAGACACTCGGGAAAGACCCCACAGCTGTACGATAGAACCGAAACCGAAGAAACCTTGTGCGATAGGTAGAAAATTCTGCTTCTCCAACAACGGAGGGTGTATGATAGCCGGCATCGTTGGCCGAGAAAGGGCAAGGGCGGAGGAGCGACTTCGAGCGTGCGGAGTTCTCGGCCCGGACGAGGAAATCAGCGGGGCCGTGGAGGCGGTCTCCTTCGACGACACCTTGGGGATGCTGAGGAAGGTAGCCGGAGAAGACCTTAACGAAGACCGGACGATACCGGTATGTTCCGAAGAGATGTACGGAGTCATCGCGGACTTCAGTCAGGGGCTCGGGTCTGATCGGACAGCCCGGGTTAGCACGAAGTACAAGACTGTGGACCGGAAGGTAAGGCCAGTCGCGGCACCCTTACCGGAGGGCAGCGAGTCCTGAATCAGAGGGGTTGCGTCGGATCCCAGTTTACGAGATCCGGCCTGCATAGGACACACCTTCACCGACGGGACGCTCCGGGAGGTCAAGATCGGTGGGGGCGGGTTCCTACTGCCGACGGAGGAAGACCGGTTTCGGAGAATGCTCGGAAGGCACGGGAAAGCCTTTGCATTCTCGCCGGAAGAGATCGGGTGCGTAGACCCGACGATCGTGGAGCCGATGGTTATATTCACGGTACCGCATGTGCCGTGGAATCTCAAGCCGATTCCGGTACCAAGAGCTCACATCCCGGAGTTGATGGAGCTACTAAGGCAAAAAGTCGATATGGGTATTCTCGAACCGTCGAGCGCGCCATACTCGAACCGATGGTTTACCGTGCCAAAGAAAAACGGAACATTGCGCTTCATTCAAGACCTACAACCGGTCAACAGAGTGACCATTTGGAACGCAGGAATCGGGCCGACCATAGACGAGTTCGCGGAGGCCTTCGTCGGAAGGTCGATTTACTCAGTCGGTGATCTGTACTCGGGGTACGATCAGTTCCACCTAGCCGTGGAGAGCAGAGACATTACGACGATGCGAACTCCCCTCGGCCTAGTGCGAATGTGTACCCTGCCACAAGGAGGGACTAACTCGGTGGCCCACATGGTGAATGCAATGAACAAGGTACTGAGGGATTGCATCCCGGACATCACCATGCCATTTCTAGACGACATTCCGATCAAGGGGTGCCCGGTAGAAGAGACGGACGCAACACTCAGACCGGACGGCTGTCGGCGGTTCGTGGCAACACACATCGACAACTGCGAGAAGGTGCTACAAAGGCTAGAGGATGCGAGGCTCACCTTCTCCGGGGAGAAATCGGCCTTCGGGCAATCGGAAATCCTGGTGGTCGGACACCTATGTGGACCATATGGCCGGAAGCCGTCTCCGGCAAAGGTAGAAGCCATCTCCGCGATGAAGACCGACTGTAGGTTGGTTACGGACGTTCGGAGGTTCCTGGGGGCATGCGCATTCTACCACATATGGATCCCGCATTAAGCCCACGTTGCGGAGCTGCTATACGGGTTGCTGAAGAAAGGGCGAAAATTCGAGTGGCGAGACGAGCACACGGAGTCGGTCCGGAAGCTGAAGGAAGCTCTTGCGGCAGCACCGGCGCTCCGGAAGGCTGTCTACGAGAAGGGTCCGACCGGGATCGGATGGGTCGTCAACCAAGAGGACAAGAACGGCATTCGGTTCCCGATCCGATTTGGCGCGAAGGTCCTCAGTGAACGACAGCGAGGGTACGCCCAGGTTAAACGCGAACTCTGGGGTATCGTTTCGGCAGTAAAGGCCGACAAAGACTACCTGATCGGGACAGAAGTGGTTATCGAGACGGATTGCCTGCCGATTCTCGGCATGGTTTCCAGATGCGCGACACCGGACCTGGCGATGCTCCGGTGGATAGCGTACATCAAGTCCCTGGACCCGGAAATACGGCACATTTCTGGAAAGGACAACGCCATGGCCGACATGCTTTCGAGGGCGAGGTTTGATGACGAGGGCGGCATGGTTTCGGAGGATGAAGAAGTCGGCGTGGACTTCTTCGAGGCGGCGTACGTAACGACCGATGGGACGAGCACTCCGGCACTTAACGACTTCGACGAGAGCAGGTACGATGGCGAGTGGCTCCAGATCGGTGGATTTTTGAGGACAATGACGCCGGATGCGTCATGGACGAAGGACGAGGCCAACCGGATCCGGAAGAAAGCTTACCGATTCTTTCTCTGGGACGGATACTTATGGAAGCACCCGAAGAAGAGGAACGGCGTCCCGCTCCGGGTGGTGGCGATGAAGGAAGAATAGGAGGAGCTGCTGACGGCCTACCACGACAGCCCTTGGGCTGGACACCGTGGAACGTGGGCCACGTTCGAGAAGATAAAGGGGAAGTACTGGTGGCCGGGACTGTACCGGGACGTGCATCGGTTCGTGACGACTTGCGAGAGCTGTCAGATGCACTCCGTAGTCCGACATCGGGACGAGCTTCACCCTACGTACCCTCCGACCATCCACTTCAAATGGATGGTAGACCTGGTGACGATGCCGATGGGAGTAGGACAGATGCGGTATCTGGTCCTGGCTCAGGAAGATCTGACGAACCAGGTAGAAGGCCGGGCCCTTCAGAACAAAACGACCGCGGCCGTATGTCGGTTCCTGATTGAGGACGTGATATGCCGGTACGGGTGCGTCGGGAAGATCGTGGCTGATCGCGGGGAGTTGGACGCCGAAGAGGCCGAGGAGCTGTTCGACCGGCTAGGAGTCAAGCTCTCGCTTACCACTGCGTACAATCCGGAGGCGAATGGAAAGGTGGAGCGCGGACACGGACCGATCGTCAAGGCGTTAGTTCGGGCATGCGGAGGTCAAGTCGGGAACTGGTCGCGGCTGCTGCCTTACGCGTTGTGGGCGAACCGAACTACGCACAATTCGGTAACCGGATTCATGCCGACAGAACTCATGTTTGGGCAGAAGCCGGTCATGCCGATGGAACGTACGATCTCCTCGTGGGCAACCGTGGACTGGAGAGACGAGATGAGCCGGGAGGAACTGTTGGCGGCGCGTATACGACAGCTCGAGCGAAGATCGGAGGACGTGGAGCAGGCTGCGGAAAAGCTTCGGGTGGCAAGGACGAGGAATAAAGCCCGGTTCGACCGAACGCACCGGCTCCGACCGAAGAAGATCGAGGAAGGCGACTGGGTGCTAATCTACAACAGCAGCCTCGACAACCAGCACCGAGCGACACGGAAGTTCGCAAGAAGGTGGTTCGAGTCTTACGTGGTACAAAGAGCCAACGACAACGGGACGTACCATCTGGCGGAACTCGACGGCACGAGAATGGCGATACCGGTAGCTGGGAAGCGGGTCAAAACGTTCAAGAAGCGTCACGACGACGAGCCGGATCCGGATAACCTGGACCAGGACGATGAACGATCCAAAACCGAAGAAGAACCGACAGGCAGGGAATGAAGGCTGGACCGGTTTTCTCCGTCCCAACTCAATTTGGCGCATGCCGGTGGATGCGCGGTTAGGTGGGGGCGGATGCTGTGAAGAAAACCGTCCACAAGCGGAATCGGTGCACCGGAGCGTAGGAACCGGCTCTTCATGCCCGTGCGCCTTACGTTGTACATAGGAGATCCTAGGCAGGTAGATTTGGTAGGTAAGAAGTAAAGGGGAAACGGCTCCTTCCTGGCCTATAAAAGGAGGGAGACGAGGAGGAGGAAGGGATCGCGTAGAGTCGAGGACGAAGTGCTGTCGGTTTGTGTGCGAAGGCTTCTCTCTCTCTCTCTGGTTCAAAAACTCCGTGGCTGCTTTCTGTGCAGGTTTTCGGGAGGCTCGCGCTGCTCTCAGGAATGCCCGAGTGCTTCCGGCAGCACCTCCAACCTACTCTTCTCCTTCTGTGCGTTTACGAATAGGCATCGGCATCTGTTCGCCGGCCTGTTCGGTTGTAACCGACTTCGTGTTTTTGTTGTCTTCGTGTTCTTGTTGTTTGTCTTTGTTAATACATACATACATTCGTGTCTTTCTGTGTCGCTGTCCCACTTGTGTCTTTGCGTCGAAGGGCCGTGTCCCTGTGGATCTACGCTTGCACGTAGAGGGTCTCTTCTCCTTCCTCTCTTGCTCTTCGGTACAGGACCCCCGAGGTCCCGCCTCATTCCACGCATCTGCGAGGAATACCTCGACAACGCTGCCATTAGGACGGCTCCTGCAACTAGTGCCCAGATTCACAGAAGGACTCAAGACAAGCATGACGGCAAGAGAAACACCACCGGCACCAACATTCTTCTCAAATCCGGAGGAGGGACTGGCGGTGGTAGACACAAACAGTCCGGCGATCACAACCATCGTGAAGGGAAAGGAGTTACCCGGAACAGTAATAGATGGAGGATCCAGCGTCAATGTGATTGGCCTCCAAACATACACAACCTTGGGAATCCAAGAGTGGGAACCATGCCCGTTCTGGCTACGGATGGCGGATACAAGCTCAGTGCGACCGACTGGCTTGATACGAGATTTGGAAGTAACAATCGATAGCCACACATTTCGCATCTCTGCAGTAGTGCTACAATTACAAGCACAAGGAGCTTACCCGCTATTGTTGGGGCGGACGTGGCTAAAAACGGTGCACATTAAACAAAACTGGAGAAATAATATAATCACCTTCCGGTGGGGAAAAGCAAAAGTACGGGTACCGACACAACCACAGACGGGTACCAGGAAGGAATTAACACCCCTATATGCCGAATGTGTCAATATGCTACACGGATTAGCAGACGAAGAGGTGAATCAATACTTGCAAGATAATCCGAAGATAGTACCCCTGTTTGTCTGAAGCCGTATCACCATACAGACTGCCACTGGACGGAGCGGACGAAGAACCAAATAAAGAAGTGATCTGGGAGCTACAACAAGCACAAGAAGCGCTGGAAAGAGAAATGGCTGTATCACAACGGGTTAAAGCATCCCAACTAGAGGAGGTAAATCTAGGAATGATGAAAGAGGCGAGACCGGTGCAGATAGCCAAGGAAATGACTACGGAGAACAGAACGACGATGATTACACTTCTCAAAGAGTTTCGAGACGTGTTTGCCTGGTCCAATAAGGATATGAGAGGGCTCGATCCTCAGCTATATCAGCATCAGATACATTTGAGCAAAGACGCTAAACTGGTAGCATAGCGACGGTACCGGATGAATCCAAACTACGCCGCCAAAGTCAAGGAGGAAATCGACCAGTTGCTGAGAGTTGGCTTTATCCGTCCCGTAAAGAAATCTACATGGTTGAGCCCGATAGTAGTCGTACCAAAGAAAAATGGCAAAATTAGAGTATGTGTCGACTACCGGAAGCTTAATGCGGCGACGGTAACTAATGCATTTCCACTTCCATTTATGGATGGAGTTTTGGACGCAGTCGCTGGCCATGAGGTATACAGTTTTTCAGACGGGATTCAGTGGATACAACCAGATCCAGATGCACCCCGATGACCAGGAGAAAATGGCTTTCGTCACTGAATGGGGAGTGTTTGTTGCCGTAGTGATGATGTTCGGACTAAAAACGATGCTGGCAACGTTCCAGAGGATCATCATGGAAATATTCAAAGAATTCATACCGGCATTCATGCAGGTGTTCCTCGACGACTTCGCCATTTACTGCCGGGAAGGAGACCACCTTCAGCAACTCCGACTGTGTCTAGAAAAGTGCAGGGCTTACCGGCTAAGCCTGAATCCAGCGAAGTGTGTATTCGGCGTGTCCAACAGAATGCTACTGGGGCACATTGTGAGCAAGGAGGCATCGCCGTGGATCCGGACAAAGTAAAAGCAATCCTGGAGGCATCGATGCCAACAACGGCAAAGGCATTGAGCCGTTTCTTAGGCCAAATCCGTTGGCATAGCCGAATGCTCCGGTATTTGGCGGATCTAGCTACACCACCGCATGCTGCGGTACACCGAACACCGTTCCAGTGGACCGACACCGAAGACAAGGCGTACTGGGCACTCAAAGTTCTATTGTCGCAAGCGCCGGTAGTGCAACCCCCGGATTGGGCGAAGGAATTTCATGTGTTCGTGGATGCGTCCAACATTGCAATTGGGAGTGCGTTAATGCAACTTATGGAGCCAAGATGGTACCGGCCCATATATTACGCAAGCCGGAAGTTATCCCAAGCCGAACGAAATTATTCCACCATGGAAAGGGAAGCTTTAGCCATGATCTACAACATAACAAAATTCAGGCATTATTTATTAGGAAGAAAGTTTTCCTTCCATGTAGATCATTCGGCACTCCTCTACCTAGTGTCCAAAGCGTCACTTACCGGTAAGTTGGCCCGGTGGACTTTGCTATTACAGGAATTCGAATTCGAGATATTCCACCGACCCAGCATATAGCACGCGGTAGCAGATTATTTAAGCCGGTTAGATTCCGGCGAAACTGACGAAGGAGTACCGGACGAGTTTCCAGATGCTAAGCTATTTCGAGTCACCGCGGAAATGGCAACAGATGAAATGGTGGCACCAGAAGATAAGTGGCTAAAAAATATGCACCAATTTCTGAGCACCGGATTGCCTCCAGAGGAGATGAACCGGGACGAGAGGAAACGCTTGGCGGTACAAAGCCGACACTTCTGTCTATTACGGGACACGCTATACCACAAAGGTGCGGACGGTATATGGCAACGAGCGGTGCACAACGACGAGAAAGCGATAATACTACGGGAAGCACACTACGGAGTCGCCGGAGGCCATTATGCCAGGGATGCTACGGCAAGGAAGATATGGCAAAGTGGCCTATGGTGGCCGACTACATTGAAAGACGCAGTCCGGTACGCGAAAGAGTGTGATCTATGCCAATGAATGGGCCAGCCAACGGAACAAGCTAGGATGCCGCACCAGCCAATACTACAGCTAGAACCATTTCAGAAATGGGGACTAGATTTTGTCGAACCATTTAAACCACCGACAATGAGAACTGGCAACCGGTATGTGATCGTCACGACGGACTACTGCACTAAATGGGTGGAAGTCAAAGCCCTACGAGACAACACCGCGGCGTCAACAACAAAATTCTTATACGAATACATTTGGTGCCGGTACGGATGCCCCATAGAGCTGATAAGCGACCAAGGAGGGCACTTTCTTGGACAGGTAGTGGAGAGCTTGACGTCATTCTATGCGGTAGTACATAAACGGAGCACCCCGTACTACCCACAAGCCAACGGATTAGTTGAGTCAACAAACAAAACGCTACAGAATATCCTACGCAAGATCGTCAATGAGAATCGGACAGATTGGGACACGAAGCTACACAGTGCGCTCTGGGCTTACCGGACAACGTACAAAACAAGCATCCGAACAACGTCATTCCGGTTAGCATTCGGATTAGAGGCAGTCATGCCAGTCGAGTTCCAAGTACCGAGCTTACGGATCCAGATTAGGGAATGACTTAATGAAAAGGAATTGGAGGCAATTCGGTTAAAGGCTCTGTGTGAACTAGAAGAACACCGACTGGCGAGCATCATGCACCTGGAATTGGAACAACGGTGACAGAAAGCGTTTGTAGATCGGCACCGAAAAAGAAACGAAAAGATGTTTGAAATCGGCAAGCCGGTACTAGTGTTCCAGACCCGGATGGGTAAAATGCCAGGCAAACTACGGTTTAGATGGACCGGACCATATTGGATCACACGCGGGTTCAATGGGTCTTACCAGTTAGGGACACTTGCCGGCGAGGTGCTGGGTAAATGGGTCAACGGATTTAGACTAAAGCCATACAAAGGACCTATGCCCAAGAACCCATTTGAACGAAGGGCCGACACCGAATCGGACGCCGGTAGGCCAACCACGACGGCAACCTGTGAGGAAAACGGCTACCACCAAGCCGGTAAGGAGGAGCACGAGTCGGCAACCAGGGAGAGCAAAACGACAGCAAACTGTCAAGAGGCCGGCAAGGTGCGCGTTTCGGGTAAGGGTCCGACAGGACCGGAGAAAAATTAACCACACAATTAATTTTTAAAAAAGTAAATAAATAAATCGAATCAAAGAAATCATGCAAAGGAGTGGTGGAACGGCCATGCAAACGAGGAGTAAAGAGGCACTTCGAAAAGGTACGAGGAGGCTATGAATAGGGCATTAAACCACCGCCACATGGCACGAAATGCTATTATAGTACACGACCTGCACATGCGTAGGCTCGAAAAAGGCGCCAAGATGCAGAGAGAAAACGTCCCCCGCATCGAGACCTTCGTCTTTCGCGAACCAAGGAGAACAGACGCAGACAGACGCGTGAAGATCAATCGAAGAGATCTCGCGCACAGAGAACCCCCTCACTTAGAACTTTCTCTCTCACACTCTCTCCACCGTCAAACCTCGCCAACGCTCTCCGACCTCGACGCAGAGATGGACTGCCAAACACTGTCTGAAGCCGCCAAGAAATGGCTACGGCAACACGAACTGGAGGGTTTCTTGACGATCATGGAGATGGCGCCACACAAGGAGGCCGAAAAGATTATCAAAGACATTGACACCAAGCTAATCACGGAGGAAGCGATCCGTGCGTTAACAGGCCTTCCGGAGGAGGGCATCTACACGATCGACAATCCTACCTCCGAGCAGCTCATCAAATATTTCAGTGAGTATTCTCTCGCCAGCAAGGGCTACAGGACACAGGGCGGCGAAGATATGTTATTCCGCGAAATTGCCCGTGTACTCCATGAGTTCGGCCACGTATACCCTCGACCCCCCGTTATGCCTCAGAACTGAGCAGGCGTGATTATCGCAGTACGAAGGGGTCAAGGTGGATTGGCCGGTGCTGATCGCCGACAGATTGTGCACGACTATTGATACCGTAAGAGGTAAGGAAGGCAAAGAAGGCCGGAAAATATGGCATGCGGTGACACAATGGCTCACCCTATTGACGCCACTTGTCAAGCCCGTTCAGACCAAGAAACGGGGAAGAGCAATGGACATCACCCCGAAACCTGCTTCAAAACGGCAACAGCTGTTGGCCTCCAAGGCCACTAAGGGGAAGACAACCGATGCAGAGAAGGCGGCAAAGGAGCGCGCCAACCGGAAGCAGCTGACAGACACGCACGAGGAGACACTGGCACGGTCCCTGAAGAGCCCACTCCACCGACCGGTGTAGCAAGAAACGGACACCCTGGCGGCAAGAATGAATGCCGAGACTCAGGAGGAGGAAACGGAGGAAGAGCCTATGGAGCACCTCCAACGGCGGCCGGTGAAGAGGACCGCAGAATTAGCCGGGAAGCGTTCAGACCCACAGAAGAACGCCCGCAACCCACACTGAGAATCCCACGCCAAGGGAGGCACCGGAACCGGTTCGGATGGAACCGGTCACAGAAGTCCCTACACAACAGGTAGCACCGGCAGGCCCCGTAACTCAAGAGCCAGTTATACAAATGCCAACCTCCTCAGCCAGCCAAGAACAAGCAGAACAAATGCGGCCAGCCGAAACACAACCGGAACCTGAACGGCAAAGTGGTCAGCAGGTAGAGCCGAAATTGCCACTCGACGCAGAAAGGCGGGACTAGCCACCGGCAAGTGAACCCATCAGCCAACCCGTCGTGCAGACGCAACAACAGGGCACTGGCAACCAATGGCTCCGGTGGATAGGAGAACAAATTGCCGGAGTAGTCGGATACGTAGAGGCGGAAGAACGAGCGCAGATGGAACGGTTGCTAGTCACAACCGATGAACTAGAGACAGCCTGGTCAAGGATCCGGTGCCTTGAACAAGACTTGGATCGGGTCACAGAAGACATGGCCAAAATGGCCTTAACCGCCACACAGATCCAAGCATTGAGGACTCCGGTGGATGTAAATACGAATAAGACCCAGGAGATAGAAACTGTTCCGGAGAAAGATGCGGCGCAAGCCTAAGAGCTTGCCGACTTAAGAGATGAACTTGCCGCACAAGAAGCATTACGGAGTCGTGAACGGGATTTGAAGAAGGTGGCCGAAGAAGAATTAAAGAAGACTACTGAGAACCTCCGCCCGGCAGAGGAAAACTTGCGTAAAGGACATCAAGCTTACGACCGGTTAAAGGAGGAAAAAGAGAAATTGTTGCAGGAGAAAGACAAGCTGCGACGGATGGCGGAGACGGAAATCGAAAGGCTGAAGGAAGAACTCCGTCAACAGAAGGACCGGGAGGACCGCGCGCGCCGGTAGATCAACCAGAGGCTGAAGCAGAAGACCGATGATTTTGATCATCTGCACCGCGACTACAAGCAACTACAACCTATCAAAGTCAATTGTCGCATTATAGGGAGCAGGAGGCGGACACCGTCGCGGACACAGTCAGAATCATCAAGCAATTGCAAGAGGAGCGACAAGCCGCGGAGAACAAATCACGGATGGGAACCGAACAGATCCAGTGCATCCTCCGGGCATGGCTCACCAAGACCAAACGCTTGATTGACGAGAGGTCTGTGCAATGGTGGATGAAATGGGTGCAAAATAGGGTGGAACTCCAGTTGCTCAGGGCGGACGTGGAAAACCGGCGGAAGGAAGGTGACGACTGTTATACGCTGACATCGGAGGACTTTACTACCATAAGGGATGAGCTGGCCGAAGATTTCACAGCCCTGGTGGATGAACAATTGGTGCAGGTCCGGCAGCTCATAGCTCAACTGGACGACAATCGGCTGGAGGCTCAAATCTAGTTTGAGAGCTATGAGCGGTCCCGGCTCCGGGAAGAAAAAGCAAGGAAGGCGGCAATGGTCAACCTTAGTGATGAGGAACCGTCGCTGGTACAAGGACCAAACAGGGACCAGGCCGGGGTCAGTCAACCAGCGACAACTCCGACGGAGGAAACAACGAAGGAAACGCTGGTGCCTGAGCGACAAACGGAGCAGCAGCCCCAAATGGAGAAGGCACAAATGGAGCAGCCACCGCAGCAGCCACAAACGGAACAACAGCCACAACAGCAACAACAGATTCCTGACGAGCCATTGGAAATTCTGCAGCAAAGCATTCTGGACATTTTGGACGAAGAGTAGCAAGGCCGGATAATGGGTTCGACGTACAAGGTACTGTCCCATGGGCGTGCCATGTGTTACCCGGCCGGCAAAGAAGGCTTAAGGATGTCCAGACCATAGTGGGAAAGGAATAGTTTATTAATATGGACAGACGGACCGATTCCGGATAGGTGCCGGTTGGCACCGTTTTGTACTTCGCACCGGAGACCTATATAAAGGCCCGATTACAATGTAATTGACAACGGATAATTAATAGAACTTATTTCCTTAACCTTTCAGTATTGATTACCGTTCTGTACTCATTGTTATATCTTACACGTGTTAATGACGTATTGCTAAGTAACCAATTAAGGTCTAATTAAGCGTTGTGTTGTAAGTCATCTGGCCGTAACACCCTTTGGTGAAGTGTCTTAAGTGGACACCATGTGTTAGGCTGTTGTCCGGCCCTAGGATTAACAGAAAGGCATGCATAGGACGCAAAAGGACACAAGGGAGTCATACATCTCCTTCATTTGGGCTATATAGTCGGCCACAGACATGTCTTTTTGCCGGAAATTGGTCAATTCTTGTCTGAGTTGCCAACTTACGGGCTGTGGTGCTCGCAACGAAAACCCTTTTCAGGTTTGTCCATGCTTCCTTTGGCGTTTTGGCATCCCGGATGTGGCTGAGTAGCTTGTTTGTGATGTAATAGATTACCTTGCTTGCCACTTGTTTCCAAGCCGAAAAGTCCTTGTGTGTCGCATCCGGTGCTGCAACGTTAGCTCCATTGACATAATTCCAGTATCCATGTCCGAGCAAGTACTAGTGCATCTTGTACGACCAAGATGCATAGTTGCTTCTGTCGAGCGTTGTCGTGAAGAATGTGCTTCACGATATAAAAATAAGCTTAAAAATTTTATTTAATGATATTTGAGAGACTTGAACCCACATCCCTATATACGAAGTACAATGTACATACCACTAGGCTAGGTTATTCATTTGTAAATGTTTGTAAAAAAAGTGCTTCATGATATAGGAATGAAGCTATATATTGTATTGAGTAAAATAGACAGACTTGAACTCTCAACCTTGTATACCAAACACAAAGCATACACCACTAAGCTAGGTTAGTTATTTTAGAATGCATTTTCCTCATTATACTTATCCCATATCTATTTCCATACATAGCCATCATGCATCACATGCAATGCATGTGCACCAAATGGCGATCATGCATTACATGTAACTCATGCATTGCATGCATGCCATGCTCCCATACATTACCATATGCATGGCAACACTTATATAAAGAGGGGCAAGGAAACAAGAAGGGAATCAAGAAGAGAAAGTGGGAGAAAAGAGTCTAAACAAGTATTGAAGATATCTTATTCGGTGAAGAGCCTCACATTTCAAAGTGGAAGTCGTGGGTTCAAATCAAGGGTCGGTATTGAAAAGATTCATCTTGCGATCAAGGATTGTAAAGTTGGTAAAATATTATATTTTTAATATACATCATGTTTATATCATATACTCTTGTTCCTTGAATCATACTTTGTGTCAATCTTCTTTCTAGAATCATACTTTGTCTCAATCTTCTTTCTTGAATCATACATTGTCTCTATCTTTTATCTATGCTCGTCTCGCTCTCTCTCTCTCACACACACACACATTACTCGTAACTCTTCTTCTTACTATCCTTAACCATTCTATCATCACCATACAAGCCTTATTAAAAGTTAAGTTTCTTCAACTCCCCTTTAACCTTAGTCCCTGCAACTTCGCCGCACGAACCACAACTACCCCGACAACGTCTCCTCGGAAGCGAGCTAGCCATTCCTTTGTCCATTTCCTTTGTTGTTTGTTCTTCCCAGGTGTTAGGTCTTTGTATGTGTCGAAAGTTGTTGTCGACAACAGAGGATGTTCTAACCCTCGCGCTCTGATACCATGTAAAGAGTTACATGCGGAAGCGCAGACACAACCGGGTCAGTTGTATAGCAACAGATAATACACATGTTTAATGGATAGCTTCAAATACAGAGAGTATGTGGGAGAGACAAAGAGTGCAGAACATAAAACTCTATTTCAAAAATAATGAACACTCTGTACATCAAATGTGCTCAGAGAGCAGTTTTATACAAGTCCTTAAAAGGACTGAAACAATTATCATCAGTACTTGAATGCTCATAAATGAGCCCCTACACTAACTCCCAAATATATTCTTTCGCGGAATATCTTTCCAACAACCTTCTGGCTCTCATTGATCTGGCCTCACCGATCGGTCTCCGTCAAATCCGGTTCTAGGCTTCTTCAGATGATCCGGGCCTAACCGATCAGTCCAATCCGATCCAGTTCTCGGCTGCTTCAGCCGATCCAGCCCAAGTTGAGCTTGCTCGCTCAACAAAGTATGATATGACATCCGAACAATGTTCTACCTCTAGCAAATCTGTTGTCAACCTTTGTTAGTAACCTCTTACGCATATTCTCCATGGATTTGAAAAATGTTTGATAAGAGCGGGAGTCTACTTTTTCTTATTTTACTCTTTTACATAAATTAAGCCATTTCTCACCCTTGAGCAAATAACCCTTATAAGGCAGCCCCCTTAATTATGAAATTATTTGGTTGAATTGAGAAGTATATCTTTCATGGAAGTCTCCTACCTCTGAGGGTAGAAGAGTGTTAAGAATTAGGTAAGTAATTAAGCAAGGGTGAATTAGTACCTAATTATGTGATTAGTTCATAAGCGGAAGATTAAGTGATATGTGTGTGTACGTGTGTGAGAGGAAGAGAGACAGAGAGAGATACACTTATGAACAACACAAGATGGGGGATGAGTAAGTATATTAAATTAGCATCATCATCATCAAATCCAAAAATACCCACAATGAGGTATATATACATCTCATGTGCAAAGGTGCACATGTGTGAGTAGAATATAGGTACTAATGTGTAAGTCCTATATTAAGTGTACTTAGGAGTGGAGGATCTAGAATATCCCACTTAAGTACAAGGTCCTATTTAAGGCGTTATAGTCAACACTTCTAACTAGATTCTATCTAGGTAACTACGAAGTTACATGGTTGACTAACTAATTAAAGTAAATTGAGCTTGATCTCTCAACACGCCCTCTCAAGCTCAAGTATGGGGCATCCGATGTCCGCTTTGGCTTTCAACGTTCGGATTTTCGATTCGGTTGAATCGGCTTCGGCTTTGGATGGCCAGTATTGTTTCCTTCGGCGTCGACGTTTCTGTGACAGTTTCGGTTCCTCCCCCTCAAGCCGGTGACGAAGGCTTGTAGTGGGTGTGCGAAGGTCAACTACTTCCACCCATCGTGGGTTACGAGCTGCTTTTGTGGAGCTCTTGGGCTCTTGTTCGGCCGCTACCTTCATCGCAAAGGCGTAATGATGGGCCATATACTCATTGCAGCCGAGCCGAGTGACAAGTTTCTTCTCTCTAGAAGAACGATGAAGTTTTTCACTTGCCGATGTGAGCACCTTCATTACTCCGGGTGTACGCATGATGGGTACACCAAACTCATTGTCTAGTGAGGGAGCCGACACATCCGAATCATTGTCGTCGGGGTGGTCGACTTCGTATTCGAGCATCTTACCTTTGCCTTTCTCTAAGTTCATACTTGGCCGTGCCATGCTTGGGTCGCCTGGGGGCTCTTGTGGCCCACTAGGCTTTACCGTAATCAGACTTTCTTCGAACATGTGTTCAAAGCGATCTCCATCTTCTACCACTTGTTTAGTGGATTCCGGGTCGAGCAGAGTCGTAGTTGTCTCTGGTGCGTACCAGGATGCGGACTCGTCGAAGACTACGTCTCGACTTACCCGAACTGCTTGGGTAGAAGGGTTTCTTCTCGGATCAGTATCCTATGAGGATACATTCCTCGGACTTTGCGTCGGGCATTTGTTGTTGTTCGTTCGGGATGCATACATTCGCAATCCTTCCGAACACCTTGAGGTGCAACAGGATCGACTTCCTTTCGACGAGGAGCTCGTATGGAGTTAGCTCATGCACTCCATTAGTGATGCATCGATTCATGAGATAGACAGCCGTGGATGCCGCTCCGGTCCAATAGAAATTCGGCATGTGCTACCTCGAGTATTTGCCGATTTTTCCTTTCGGCGACTCCATTTTGTTGGGGTGTGTGTCGGCATGGGAATTATCTCCGAATGCCTTCACTTTGGAGGTAGGAGGTGAATTCATCAAAGAAGTACTCCTTGCCTCCATCCGATCGTAGGCATCGAATGTGCCGACCGGTTTCTTTTTCGACTTGCCCCTTGAGGTTTTGGAAGTGGGAGAGCACTTCGCTTTTCTTCTTCATCGGGTAGATCCATGCGTAGCGCGAGTGGTCGACGATGAAGGTTACATAGTATCGGCATCCGCTGATCGTTGGCGTTTGAGCCGGTCCCCATACATCCGAGTGTATGACATTGAGGAGGCCTTTGCTTGCATGGCTCTCCTTCGGGAATGGGAGTTGATGTTGTTTGCCGAGTTGACACGCTTCGCATACTCGGTCGACTTGTTTCAACTCGAATGTCGGAAGTCCGATGACGACTCCCTTGGTTTGCATCGCTCGAAGCCGTTTGAGGTTTATGTGACTGATTCTCTTGTGCCACAACTTGATGCTTGTCTCAGTTTTGAGACCTTTGGCGTACAATGCCAATTTCACCTCGTTCGAATTGAGGATGAACATTCGGCCGTTTCTCCGCCCCTTAGCTATGAGTCGGCCATCTTTCTCAATGAAATAACCTTCATTGTTGAAGCGGACTTGCATGCCTTCTTGCACGATTTGGCCGACCGAGACCAAATTCTTCATTATTGTGGGCATGTGCAAGACATTCTTGATGCAAGTTTGCTCACCTACACAAACATATCTTCTTGCCGGATGTTGTTAAACTCTTGTCGGAGTTGAAGCTTTCAAGCGGTCGTGTTAGCAGTGAAAAGTTTCTTTAAATTCGCCCACGCCTCTTTAGGCGTCTTGGTGTCTCGAATGTGGCTAAGCATGTGGTCGTGGACACATGTTGCCAAGCAATACATTACCCGACTCGCTCCTTTCTCCCACGTTGGGTAGTTGGTGTTTGTGATGCCGGCCTTGTTTTCGAGAGCGCCGTTAATGTAGGTCCAATACCCTTGGCCAATGAGGTATTGAGTCATCTTGTACTCCCAAAATGAATATAATTGCTCCGGTCTAACTTTTCACTAGGGACCGAGCTACCCATTTGTGTGTTCATGTTGATTAGTGTCTTCTCTTTTTGCTTTTCTTCCTTCGATCACGTATATGTGCTACGTAGTGGCACTAGGGTAGTGGATAGTCGGAATTTGTCGTCGGCGTTTCGAACACACAATTATGAAGTCAGGTGGGCGTAGTGGATTTTCTAAACCACACGCTCTGATACCATGTTAAGAATTAGGTAAGTAATTAAGCAAGGGTGAATTAGTACCTAATTATGTGATTAGTTGATAAGCGGAAGATTAAGTGATATGTGTGTGTACGTGTGTGAGAGGAAGAGAGACAGAGAGAGATACACTTATGAACAACACAAGATGGGGGATGAGTAAGTATATTAAATTAGCATCATCATCATCAAATCCAAAAATACCCACAATGAGGTATATATACATCTCATGTGCACCTTTGCACATGTGTGAGTAAAATATAGGTACTAATGTGTAAGTCCTATATTAAGTGTACTTAGGAGTGGAGGATCTAGAATATCCCACTTAAGTACAAGGTCCTATTTAAGGCGTTATAGTCAACACTTCTAACTGGATTCTATCTAGGTAACTACGAAGTTACATGGTTGACTAACTAACTAAACTAAGTTGAGCTTGATCTCTCAACAAAGAGCAACCATGGTTGGAATCATGAATAAGAGGTCAAACTCATATTGTGCCAATGATTACTAACAACTTTTACACCACTTTATAAAGTCACTTTAATGGTTATTATTTGAGGATGAGTAGGAAAGGAACAAAACTATTAGTATGGTTGATGGTGGTAGATGTTACAATAGAAAGATAGTTCCCATAATTTCATACAATATCCAATTTCTTGTTAGATATGGGATTACATTAGTAAGATTAGCCATTTTTGTTGGTTATTACCTAACACCAAGATAATGAGTATCTCACAAATTGCATAACTACACTAAAGTCAATGATTGAGGTCGTATTGCATCTTGATTGCGGTATGCCTAATGCTTCTATGTTTGATGGCAAACATGGAGTTAAAACACATCTACAAAATTTGAAGGCTGTATTGATGTAGTAGCAATCTAAACTGAAGTACTCGTCAAAATTCTCTTAACAAAACAATGTTCTTCTTGTGTATCGGTGCTTCCATGTCTCTTGCTATCTTTGTAGCAGCGAGACTAAATTAGTTATAGTAACGTTGTCGTGTTTCTCACACGTAATTAATATAGCGATGTTTTTTCACAAAAAACATAAAGAGAGAATACAAGTTGAGGATTGTAGAGAATAGTAGTGTAAACAAGGGGGCTATAAGTGGTGACTTGAAAGTGGAGCCTATAACTAGAGAGTTTCATTGATTAACTCTGGCGTCTACTGATCTTGAGTTTACATTCTAAGTAATAAGCTTGTAAATCAAAAAGCTAGTTGTCTCTTTAATATTCTCAAAAGTTGTTTAGGATAAAATATTTGTACTTCAATTCTTTATTCCTTTTAACATTAAATGATGTTTGGGGAAATCGTGATGCTTGTAATGGTGATTTAAGATGCACTTTAATATTGAAGTGAAAATTAAAAGTTATATTATAACTAACTAGTCATATTGTTGAATGGTCAACTTGGAATACAGGAAATTCATCATGACGATATTGCCATGCACACCTTGGGAGCTTTACTTCCATGATCATGTCATAATGAAATTAAAATATCATTTCGTCCTCACAAAAGTAAGCATGTCATACATTTAAACTAAGCTTCTACATGCTCTATTTAAAGCTAGCCAAATCCTTGGAAAGGTCATTCCATATCTCTCTTGAAAACCTCATCATCAATACTTAGAATTCATCTCAATACTTATAGCAATGGCATCTAGATATAATGTTTCCTACATGAAGATGATGGTACTCATGGTGCTTCTAATGGCAACATGTGTTGTGGCAAAAAAGAAGGTGGTATTGAAGTACTACACACAACAACAAGTTGGGGTAAATGAGTTTGCGATGGTCTCAGCAGCAGCTCCTCCGGCCAAAGGCACATTAACTGGTGTTGGCCTTCAAGTGGTTTATAACTACACATTGACCAAGACAGGAAACCCAACATCGCAAGTATTGGGATCCATTCGTGGCACCTCTGTGGTGGCCTCCAACACTGTCAATGCCACCTTTTTTGTTGTCAACACCGTTGTGCATTACGTTAATCCCAAGAAAGGTGGTCTAAAGGGTACCTTCACCACACAAGGTGAGGCTGACTTTGGCAGTGGACAACCCTTCGAATTAGCCGTGACAGGCGGCACTGGTGACTTTCGTGGTGTGTATGGCTACACTGTCGCCAACAACTTCAAATTTACGCCACCTACTGGCAACTCAACTGCCAAGATCACAAAATTCTATCGAACTAGCCTTTGGTGGCTCTAAATTATAGATGCTTGAATTATCTTCCTTATTTCTAGGATTGATAAAAAAATACATGGCTTTAGGGAACTCTTTCTTTCTTACCAATTAATATGAATTGGTGAATGCGTTGTCTTCCTATATGTAGGAAGATTTATTTATTTATTTATTTATTTATTAATAATGAAACTTAATATCGTGGATCCTACAAAACCATGCAAAGATCAATTTCTAGTTTGATTTCAATGATGATAAATTATGTTACACAATGTTTCACTATACATGCAAGATGATTGTGTTCCATATTTGAGGATTCTCATTTCTTTTGTTTAAGCATGTGAATGTGCAACAATAAACAATGGTGTATTGAACATTGGAATAAACCTCTCCCCTAGACATTAAATTTTAATCTCTGATGAGAACCGTAATAAAGTAATACGCCAAGAAATGTGGCAAATTTACACTTGGTATAAATGGATCAACCCACTAGAGTCGCTCCCATGTAAAATGTTGTACTATAAGGAACACTTCATGCACTTCTCTAAGTTAGATTTTATTACATGACCAAAATATCTAGATACATTCTTACGAAATGCACTAAGGGTTGCCATTGGACAACTTAGAATATCACCTCACCAACTTGAGATTGAGAATGGTCGTACTAATGGGGTCCCTAGAGAGGAATGGATACGTAGATTATGTCATATAGAGATAGGGGATGAGTACCACTTTACATGGAAGTGTTCAACTTACACCGAGATAAGGGAAAAATACCAAGACATACTCCGACCTTCTCTCACCCTATACAAACTATTAGATACTCTAGATATAAAGAAATTAGGCAGATATATCTTAGAGCTAAAACAACATAGAGAGAATAAACTACAAAATGTTAACAATAACTTTTCTAATATTCACCAACATGTAGCCGATGAAGTTTTTGATAGACTGGGGAAGACGATGAATGTGGACACACATGCACCACTCGGCCTCTTCCTTGATGAAGCAGTAAACCAAAGAAGAACCAAACGCCCTTAAATACGGGGTTTAAAGCAACTCGACGTGTTGTAGAAGCAATTAAGAAAATAAGGGAACATGAGCTACACCACCTAGAAGTCATGGTTGGGGTACCTTCTACATTGGAACCACGACTCACATCCGCATTGAAACCCTTTGACCTCCCACTTCTTTTTAAGAGACTTGGACGAAAATGAAAGTAGGCCTAGTACAAAGTCATTTTAGAATATGTTACACCATAACATGTTTGTATAATACTAGAACTCTTTTAGCTTAAGTTCAATTTTTATTTTATTTTATTTTTAATGATTGGGTATACACCGTATTTTGTTGTAAACCAATTGTCTCATGGGCCAAATTTGTCCTTAGAAGACGTTAATATATCTTTCTTTCTTTCTATAATTTTCATGGAAAATGTTAAGTAGAGGCATTCACATAGATTTGGGTTTATCTACAAAGATGTTAATTCAATTACTGGAGGCTACTTGTGCCCGACTTTCTCGTGGATATGCAACCCTTGGTGCTCTCGAGAGACAATGTGCACATTTGCAGTTCCAAGAGCCACGTACTATATGGTTATTTGATACACTTGTCACACCAACTCTTCTCTAAGGAGTAGAAACATGGGGACCGAGTCTTAACAAGGCAAATCATTGGAAAGATTTAGTGAGACCTTTAGTGTCCATGATTGCTCGCATGATAGGGAGCAAAGCATTGGTGCCCCATGATATAATCCGGGCAAAGATGGGAGCAACACCTATAATAACCGAGGCATTGTTCCGATCAGTAACATTTATCCAACGTCTTTGGGAGCTCCCTAAACGAAGGTACCCAAGGTTGGCACTTATGTCATCAAGACAACTGGCTGAAAATGGAGACACTCATTGTTGGTATGCTAAAATACAGCAATGGTTCAAGTCACATGGCATGAGTATAAATGCACTACCCCCGTTCCAATATAGCTTGGACTGTCCCCATCTAAATATGACCAAAGTGGAAAAGAACAGAGTGATCCGAACTGATATTATTAACTTGGAAAACAAGATAACATGGATCAGCCCCAAAATACCACTTGGTACAAAGATGGCCCATTATAAGGCACACTTCTTACATACATCGGAGGATGGATTCTGTTACACTTGCGTGTTCCTCTAGTAGCTTTGATGTGAACCATTTTCCCTATACATGGGCACTTTTTACTCTAGTGCTGGCTAGAGGTTTTTTCCCCATGTTACCACATACATGAGTCACTCATATGTGGTGGTACTTAGTACTTAGGGATATATATTTCAGCTCCTATTTTTTTTTTAGGAACATTCATCAATAGAGAGCTATTCCAGCCATTGCCTTCCTTGTGTGAGTGCTTCTTTCTTTGAGCTTCTTGTGTGTTTCCCACTCTTTCTCACATACCCAACAGTGGTATCAGAGCCAAGTTCTTCATCCTCTCCATCTTCGGTTGTCCGCATCGCGGTGTCGCGGCGCGCGCGCACTTTTCATTGTGCAAATCAACTTCCGAATATAGAGAAGTGTATTTCAGCACTTGGAGCGCATTTTCAGCAGGTACCCTGCTGTTTTACCCCCATTTCGAAGTCATTCGTGTAGTCGAAATCGTCATCCGAGTGATAGTTTGTGAGCTGCATTTTCAGCACTCATTTCCGATTTGTTGAGGTAATATTTTACCACTTTCTTGTTCTTTGGTAAAATGGCAAACAATGGTGATTTGTTTGGCATGCTTCAAGCTGAAGATAAGCTTGATGGGACAAACTATCCAATGTGGTCCTACATGATGAAACACGTTCTTGTTGCCAAACAACTATGGAACATAGTGGTAGATGTAGATCGACGCCCCGCCGGTCCTACTACTTCACAGTCTACTATCACAGATACAGGTTCATCTTCGAGCACAGTGACTTCATCTACTCCACCAACACAAGAGCAACTTAGATGGGATGGAAAAGATGCTCAAGCTCATGCATTGATTGCACTTTCTGTGAAGCGTCATATAGTTCCACATATTCGGTCATGCTCTACGTCCAAACAAGCATGGGACACTCTTGCTTCGTTGTATGCCGTGCATAACGAAGCACGTGTTGCATATTTGAGAAAGCAACTTGAGGATGTATATATGGCTGAAAATGAGTCGGTAGATGTGTATGTGACACGCATTAAAGATTTGAAAGAGCAATTGGCAAACATTGATGAGATCATTTCGAATACATCACTTGTCTCTACGTTGTTGAAAGGATTACCCGAATCTTTTCAAAGCTTTGCTACTACTATTCGTTTGGTTGCAAAAGGGAATACGGATATGTACGCATTTGATGAGGTTGTGTCTCTTCTTTTGCAAGAAGAACAATCTAGAGTGAATAGAAGTGGTTTGATAGAGGGAACACAAGCACTTGCTATCTCACAAAAAGGAAAAGGCAAGCATGGTTCAGCTTTTGGTTCTTCAAAACCAAAGCCTCAACCTCCCTCTTTCACTTATTCCTCTAATGATGGTGATTTGCAAAAGAAGAAAAAATGCAAATATTGTCGAAAGGTTGGCCATACGATTGAAGAATGTAGAAAGCTTGTTAAGCGCAATGAGAAGAAGAAGGAATCCGGCATGACCATTTCTGAAAATGTTTCAAGTGCAAAGAGTGATGAGGCCAACATGGCTCAAGATTATTGGGCATGTGTTGTTACATATCATTATGATGCATCATTGCACTCTAAATGTATGGTTGTAAGTGAGATTGATTCGGATTGGTTCTTTGATAGTGGTGCTTCAAAGCACATTACTTCATGCAAAAGTTTTTTTGCATCCTTGAAAGATGCACCCAAAGGTGGACATGTGGTGTGTGCAAACAATGCCTCTTATCCTATCATTGGAGTAGGAGAAATTGAGCTTTCGGCTGCAAATGGAGGTGTTGTCATCTTAAAGAATGTATTGTATGTGCCCGGTATCAAGAAGAACTTAATTTCGGTTCCTTTGATTGCCAAAGCCGGACTTCATGTACATTTTGTTGATGATAAGTGCATGGTTCATGATTATAGCAATGGTGATGTTATCGTGATGTCCGGTACATTATGCAATGGCTTGTACCGTTTAGATACATACAAGAGGGCTTCTCTAAATGCCTTGGCTGTACATACTTCTTCCATGGCTGAAATGGAGCTTTGGCATGCTCGTTTTGGTCACTTGAACTTCAATAGTTTGCTTCACTTGCAAAAGAAGGATATGGTTATTGGGTTGCCTACACTTGAGTCCATTGAAAAACATGCATGTGAAGGTTGCATTCTTGGAAAAATGCATCGTGCTTCTTTTCCAAAAGATAGTCATACACACACTACAAGAAAATTACAACTTGTTCATAGTGATGTGTGTGGTCCTGTAAAGACTCCATCTTTTGGAAAGCATGTATATTTTGTTACCTTCATTGATGATGCTACTCGTCATACATGGGTGTATCCTATGAAAGCAAAGAATGAAGTCTTTTCTTGCTTCAAATCATTTTTAGCTATGGCTGAAAATTTTTCCGCAAATAAGCTCTTGACTCTACGCACGGATCGTGGTGGCGAATATATGTCACATGAGTTTAATGCTTTTCTTTGTGAGAGAGGTATTTTACATCAATGTACGGTGCCATATACACCTCAACAAAATGGTGTTGCAGAATGCAAAAATAGAACACTCTTAGAGATGGCACGATGTATGGTTAAAGGAAAGCATCTTCCTAACAAGTTTTGGATGGAAGCGGTTATGTGTGCAAATTATGTGTTGAATCGTTGCCCTACAAAAGCGTTGAGAGTCATTACGCCATATGAGGCTTGGAATGGACATAAACCTATGGTTAGTCATATGCGTGTGTTCGGTTGTTTGGCATATGCTCTTGTGCCATCACAACAACGTCACAAACTTGATGACAAGGCAAAGAAATGCATATTTGTTGGTTATAGTGCGGAAAGTAAGGGATATCGTTTGTATCATCCATTGACGGACACAATTATTGTGAGTCGAGATGTGGTATTTGCTGAAAATTCAGCTTTCCCTTTTCTTGAATGCAAAAAACAACCAACAGTTAGCTCACAAGATGTGTTTGATACACTCATGCCTTCGTTCCAAAGTGCTGCGCTTGACCATGGACATGTAGACCAGCCAAGTGAGTCTCAAAGGGATAAAAATTTCCAGCAAATAAGTGTTGAAAATGCACGAAATGTCCAACCAAATGTGGCTGAAAATGAGCATGAAATTCAGCCCACGCATGATGTACATATTGAAGATGTATTACATAATGAACGTATGGCTATCGAGAGGTCACAAACTATGCCGAGGTGGCTGAAACAAACTTTGCAAGATAGCAAATTGAGTGCACCTTTACTTGGTAAAACAAGATCAAGCTCTCGCCATGCATCAGGTAATTTTGTGGATTATTCTATTGTTGCAATAGCATGTAATGAGGAGCCACTTACTTTTGAAGATGCATGTGATGATCCACATTGGATGAGTGCTATGCAATCAGAAATGGATTCCATTCATAAAAATGGTACTTGGGAGTTATGTGAATTGCCAAAAGGAAAGAATGTGATTGGTACTAGGTGGGTTTACAAGATTAAACGAAAGCCCGATGGTAGTATTGATCGCTACAAAGCTAGATTGGTTGCCAAAGGATATGCCCAACAATATGGCATTGATTATGAGGAAACTTTTGCACCTACTTCACGCATGACTACCATTCGTACCGTGGTTGCATTGGCTGCCCAAAGAGGTTGGAAAATGCATCAATTGGACATAAAAACAGCCTTTTTAAATGGTGATTTGCAAGAAGAGGTTTATGTGAAGCAACCTCCTGGATTTGCTACGAAAGAGAAAGAGCATATGGTTTGTCGCTTGCATAAGGCCTTGTATGGTCTAAAGCAAGCTCCGCGTGCATGGTATGAAAAAATCCATAAGCACTTGATTTCTCTTAGCTTCACATGTAGTCCGATTGAAAGCACACTTTATGTACGCAAAGATGGGGCTGATCTTCTAGTGCTCGTTCTTTATGTTGATGACATACTCTTGACTGGGTCATGTGATGCAAAACTCGATTTTCTTATGGCTGATTTGCAGCATACTTTTGAAGTCACTTATCTTGGTCTTTTGAGCTACTATCTTGGCATCCAGTTTGTATCCGTTGAGGGGGGAATGTTTATGCATCAAGGAAAGTATGTTGAAAAACTACTTCAGCGTTTTGACTTTGAGGATTGCAAACCGGTTTATACACCTGTGGAGACAGGATTTAGGTTCTCTGTTGAGGATTCTAGTGATGCGTTTGATACTTCTCTTTATCAACAAGTTGTGGGATGTCTTATATATGCATGCAATACAAGGCCGGATATACAGTATGCAGTCTCCCAATTGAGTCGATTCATGCATAGCCCTGGCACTAAGCATTGGCAAGCAGTGAAACGTGTGTTCAGATATCTTAGAGGCACTTTGAGCTTGGGTCTCTTTTATGGCAGAGATACTCAGCCATGCTTGCATGCTTTTACAGATAGTGATTGGGCTGGTTGTTATGATACTCGCGTGTCCACTAGTGGTAATTGCTTTTTCTTTGGAAACTCATGTATATCTTGGTTGAGTAAAAAGCAACCTACAGTGGCGACATCAAGTTGTGAAGCTGAGTACAGGGCAGTTTTCACAGCTACAGTGGAGTGTATATGGCTAAGACGCCTTTTGATGGATCTTTGCATGGAGATTGAAGTTGCTACACGTATTCTCACAGATAGTCAGAGTGCATTGGCTGTTGCACGAAATCCTGTATTTCATGCACGGACCAAACACATTGAGGTGCATTATCACTATGTGAGAGAGCGCTTTCATGCAGGAGATATTGATTTGGTATATGTGCCTACACAAGATAACGTGGCAGACATATTCACCAAAGCTCTTCCACGAGAAAAGTTTGAAGCTTTTCGCAAAGCTTTAGGCTTATTGCCTTGTGGGGGCTGATCTGTCACTCCTTGTACATGTTCACATCATTCGCTCCAGGGGGGTTTGTTACACTTGCGTGTTCCTCTAGTAGCTTTGATGTGAACCATTTTCCCTATACATGGGCACTTTTTACTCTAGTGCTGGCTAGAGGTTTTTTCCCCATGTTACCACATACATGAGTCACTCATATGTGGTGGTACTTAGTACTTAGGGATATATATTTCAGCTCCTATTTTTTTTTAGGAACATTCATCAATAGAGAGCTATTCCAGCCATTGCCTTCCTTGTGTGAGTGCTTCTTTCTTTGAGCTTCTTGTGTGTTTCCCACTCTTTCTCACATACCCAACAGATTCATCATCAAGCCACCTTATATGGACATACATCTATCCTATGCATTGCGTAGTGTGATAGGGCAGCTGCGAACTTCATCACATCAACTAGAAATTGAGGTAGGTAGATGAAGAGAGAATTAGCCAATTGTGTCATCAACAAGTGGAATAAGAGGAACACTATGTTTGTCATTGTAGTGTCTTTTATGAAATCAGAGGGAGATACCATTGCCTCTTTAGACAAGGCTTTGGCCCACTACGCAAGGTAATGGAATATGAGGACCAACGATGCCTAGGAATTTTCTTGCTAGAGCTCAAGAGACATCGAGAAAAGACGTTGAAGAATACATCCACAAAGAACAATCACAACTTTCTTTAGCCCCATCACTCCTAATGCTACAAGTCAGTCATGGGATACACAAATGGGCTCAAGTCCAGGACATACCAAAGGGGTTACAATTGATCATGCAATAGCAATTTGTCGTGCACGTAGGCCCCAGCCCCATGGACCATGACCTCGACACCCTTGTCATCGACAGATGAAAAAAGCCATTATCTCCCGCCATCGTAGGTGCTTCCCTCACTTCAGAGACATTTCCATTCTGGATCGACCTATGCTAGAGATCTTTTGAAGACAAAAGCTACAATATACCTAACTTGAGAATCTCACATGTGCCAAAAACTAGATTCCCTTATTTCTTTTCTTTTCATCTTATTTACTTTTATATTTACTATATAATATTTATTTTATTTTGATTTGTTCTCAAAGACGATACAACACTTAAGATGTAATCTCTTATTTGGTCTTATAGGCCATTCTGGCCTCCTAAAAGACATTAATATATCTTTCTTTCTTTCTCCTATTTATCGTATATGTATACTCTCCAGAATAAATGAAAGGAGAATGTTCATTTTGCAATTAATTAGTAGAGGCATTTACATAGACAATGTCTCTCTTTAATAGTAATTGAATTAATTATGAACTATAGTAGTTGAGGGTGCAATATCAAGTCAAACCCATCTAATTGCCCATTGTATCCCTTATCACTTAATGCCTCTAGATGAACTTATTTGGTGGGTTCGACTCTCCAATTCGGCTCTTGAATCTGGCTTACTGATCCGACTCTCGGATTTTTTAGCCGATCTGGCCCATGTTGATCTTGATCGCTCAACTTGAGGTCGGTCCATCATGTCAGTATCCGTTGATCCTTGCCTTTGGCTTCTCTTGGTGTCCTCACGCCTTGCTCATGCTCTTCAACCTGTCTGGTCCCGCTTTCCACGACCCCTCTGGTTCCGCGCATGTCAACCTTCTCGGTTGGCTTGTTTGCTCACCAAGCCCATCTCAGCTCCTTCATTGATGTGACTTCGGCGCTTCTCGACCCGTCGGCTCCTCCGTGTCGGCGGGAACTGCTATCTTCTCGTTCGTTTGGCCTTCTCTTGATTCGGCTTGTTCGAATCGTCTGCCTTTGATTCGTTCCCACTCTTGTCTGAATTGGTTGTCTCCAATTTGTCTTCAATCTTCAAGCCCTTCACCATATCAGACCACGTTCAGGTCTTGGCCTTCATCTTGCGGTTGGCTCTGTCCTTCTTGACTCTGTAGCCGTTGCCTCTTGTTCCGACTTTATCGGATGTGCCGACTTCTTCAGTCGACTCAACTTCCTTTTTCTTCTTGTCTCCTCCAGTTTCGGTCTTTTCCTACGTTTGTCCGGAACAATACTAAGACAGAGAGGGAATTAGTACTAAGAGATGTGAATTAGTACTATGAGAGAGAAAAGGGTGTAGAACTCATGAGAGAAGGAGAGAGAGAGAGAGAGAGAGAGAGAGGGAGAATGATGATAACAAAAGATATATTATATTATATGAAGAGTAAGTACAAGAATAACTATGAGGCTTAAGATTGGCGTTGAACCGATTTGGTTCGAAATAATGCTTTGTGCCTCCTTTTATAGTGTTCTCAAGAGTACTCCTGAAGTTTCTAGAATGTTCTAGAGAAATCTGGAATATACATCAATTTTCTATAGTAAAACTTAAATGAAAATAATATCCTTTGTATTACAATATATAGCCTAATAGTAAGAGTTCGACCCATGTAATATAAGGTCATGGGTTCGAGTCTCTCCCTTTTACACTATTTGTCGAATACAAGTGTATAATGGACATATTCACACTATCCCTTTGTATAGATCAAGTTTGGGCCATTTGTGTAATTAGCATAAATGGTAGTTGCCCTAAGTCAGTCACTATATATAGTGACCTTGTAACCTTTTTGTAAGGTTGGTTGTATTATTGTTTCTATTGAATAGAAAGTCTTTTGTGCCTCTCTCTCTCTCTGTCTGTCTCTGTGCACGATCTTGCAAACTGTCATACGCAGGTTTGATCTTTTGCTATTTGATCTTCCGCATTGACGACCTCTGTCTCCAACACTATCCCCCCTTTAAAACGACGAGTGTCACGATTAATTTTGGATTGAGGACCTGGTTTGTCTGGATATTGACGATGAAAGTCTTCAAGAAGAATAGGAGCATTGATCACATTCTCTATCAGTTCCCAAGTATGCTCATTGGGACTATATCCTAGCCAATAGACTAAATAGTACAGCTTGTTGCGAACAATCTTGGAATCCAGGATGGCGAAAACCTCGTACTCAGGTCCATTTTCAAGTTCGATGAACTATGATAGGGTTCTTGGAGAGAACTATGAAACACCAGATGTATCTGAAGTTGCGGAGGTAGATCGAGATGAAAAGAGACATCATTAATTTTTCCGATAATACGGAAATGACCTAATCGCCAATAATCCAACTTCTAGCATGGGCGAGTAGTCTTGATGTGTCGTCGTAGTAGCCATACCCAATTGCCAACGTTAAAATTGGATGGAAGCCGACGACAATCTATGTAAACCTTGTGTGTTTGTTGAGCGTGCTTTTGATGAATAGATAAATCCTCTTGTATCTTGTGTAACCGCTCCAAACGATCCTCTGCGCAAGGATTTGTGGGTAACTCTGGAGTTTCAATTACACATCATCAGGGGTGATAGCCTGTATAAGCATAAAATGGTGTAACCAGTGTTGATGAATGGATAGAGTTATTATACGCAAATTCGGCGGAGTGGAGAATATCTGCCTAGTCATCTTGATGATTGCTTAGAAAACATCGGAGATACTACTCCAGCATTTGATTTGTTCGTTCTTCTTGGGTGCTAGCCAGAGGAGAGGCTACATGTGACCTTAACCATTTTAAAGAGGTGCTTCTAGAACTTTGAGACGAACTAGGGTCCATGGTCGTTGATGATACTATCGGGAAGGCCATGATGCCGACATACTTCACGCATGACAGTTTCAGCGGTATCTTCATTGGAGATTTCCTTAGTACATGGCAGGAAATGGGACATATTCATATATCGATCTACTACTGTTAAGATCGCATCGAATCCCTTAGAGACCGGAAGATCTGTGATGAAATCTAGAGCAATGGATTGCCATCGCTTGCTTGGAATTGGTAATGGTTCTAATAAACCATATGGATGATGCCTTGGCATTTTTGCTCTCCAATATGTATCACAAGTCCAAACAAAATCTTCGACAATTTGTCGCATATGGGGCCACTAGAATGATTGTTGTACTAAATCTAATTTTTTAGTACTACCAAAATGCCTAGTTGTATATGTGTCGTGATAGTTTTGGACTACTTGAAGGCAAAAGGCGACAAGTACCATTAGGAACATACAAGAGTTTCTTAAAGAATAGTAATCCATCATGACATTCGAATTGTCGATAGTCCGTACCTGGTTGTTGCGACCGTGAACAAGATGCTCGAGAGGGATCAATTTGTGCTAGAATGGCTTGGGCGAAAGCATCTGTTGTAAAGTCCTCACGTATGGTATCGAACACGTGGGAATCCAAGGGCATAACGAAGACTTGCATTGCTTGCAGTGGTGTCGGTCCCAGGATTACTTGCTTTTGGTTATCGAAAATCGGCTCACCGGGACACAGTGCTGGATATGAGCGCCGTGATAATGCATCAACCTTCCCTTGTTGCTTCCCCAGACGATATGTAATTTTGAAGTCGAAACGAGTGAGGGATTGGGCCCACCGATCTTGACATTGATTTAACACACGAGCATTCTGAAAGTAGACAAGGTTGTTGTGATCATTGAATACAATGACTTGATGAGAAGACCCCTCTATAAAATGCCTCCATTGCATAAAAGAGTCCACTATGACTAATAGCTCCTTATCATGAATTTCATAGTTGATTTCGGCGGCTTCAAACTTGCGTGAGTGGAAAGCCAAAAGATGTAGCTATCAAGAGAGAGAGAGAGAGAGAGAGAGAGAGAGAGAGAGAGAGAGAGTATATTGTAAAGATAATGTATTGCACTAGAAGATGGAATACAATAAACAACAAGGGAGCTCTAGAATGGCGTTGCACCAAATTGGTTCATCCCTTATTATCAGATGCATATTTATAAGTCTTAATAGGGTATTCTAGAAAATCTTAGAATAAAGATTATGTTAGAATATTCTAGAACGTTCTAGACAATAGAGCACTCTCAAATATTCTAGAACATTCTAGAACATAGAGTAGTCTAGAATACTTTATGATATTCTATATAGTTTATAAATTCTTTACACATAAATATATCATTACAATGGTTAAGAACTCAACACGTATATAACAAGGTTGTGGGTTCGATTCCTTGTTAACCCAAATCGTATGGAAGCGTCATCATGACACTACCCCGCTTTCTTCGACGACCCGTATTACGGGTGGTATGGGTTGAACTAGGACCTGGCTTATGAGGATATTGTCGATGAAATTCGGTGACCATGTCCATAGCATTTACAAGATTTGTTGCAGGTTCCCAAGTTTGATCATTGGGTGTATAACCTAACCAATCGACCACGTAATACAACTTGTTGCGCACGATCTTGGAATCGAGAATGGCAGCAACCTCAAATTTTGGTTCTTCCGAAAACTCTACAGGTGGTGGGGGAGTTGTAAGACAACCCAGAATTGAACTTGTGGTGTAAGGTTTGAGAAGGGAGACATGAAACACGGGGTGAAGATGCATGTGAGGAGGCAGGCTAAGATGAAATGCAACATTGCTTATCTTACTATTGATCTTGTACGGGCCAAACCGTTGGTAATCTAATTTACCACAACGCCTAGTGGTCTTGATGTTGTGTTGTAGAAGCCATACACGATCCCCGACCTGAAACGTTTCTGAGGAGTTTAGGCGATGACGGTTCGCAATCCTCTTGTATGTACTTTGAGCATCACGCAAATTGTGGAGAATGGTAGCGTGAATTTCTTGGAGACGACTGAGACGATCCGCAGCATTAGGGTTGATAGGAACTCCAGGGTGTTCTGTCATCGTCCTACGAGGATGAGAACCCGTATTTGTGAAAAATGGCGAATATCCTGTAGACGAATGGACTGAGTTGTTATAAGCGAATTCCGCCAAGTGTAGAAAATCAACCCAATCATCCTGTTCATAGTTGATGAAACAACGAAGATATTGCTCCAAAGTCTGGTTGGTATGCTCGGTTTAGCCATTAGTCTCTGGATGGTAGACCAAGGAAAGCTTAGCCGAAACTTGGAGAAGTTTTAACATGTGCTTCCAAAACTTTGAGATGAATTGTGGACCTCAATCACTAATAATATCGTCTGGGAGACCATGATGCTTGAACACCTCCCGTATAACTAGATCCACTGTCTCTTGACTAGTAATAGACTTTGTACATGGCAAAAAATGTGCCATTTTGGTAAGTCGATCGACCACGGTAAGAATGGTATCAAAACCCCTCGAAACTAGGAGATTGGTAATGAAATCCAAGGATATATATAGACTTCCAAGGATTTTCATGAATTGGAAGTGGTTGTAGTAACCCATATGATCGATGTCGAGGACCCTTTGATTGACAACATGTATCACAACTTCGGACATACTCCTCCACAAAATGACGAAGTGGAGTCCACCAATATTGCCGAGAAACTAATGCTAGAGTTTTGGCGACTCCAAAATGTCCAACCATTGGTGTGTCATAACAATGTTGTAAGACTTGCAAGCATGGGGGACCATCAGGAACATACAGTAGGTTTTGTCGAAATAGAAAACCACCATGCCAATAGAACTGCCTATAGTCAGTACGAGGGTTTTGCAACTTCGAGCAAGAAGCACGATCCGGGATGATATGATCCAAAACATCTTTCGCGAACACATCAGTAGCCATATGATCTTGAATGGAATCAAGAAGAGTGGAATCCCTGGGTGTGGTTATGGAATTAACTGCCATTAATCGTAGGCGATTTGGACCCAAAAGGATTTGTTTTTGATGCTCAAAAGTTGGTTCTCCTAGACGAAGTTCCATATAAGAGCGTCGAGAAAGAGCATCCGCTTTTCCTTACTGCATCCCTGGGCAATATATGATTACAAAGTCGAAGTGAGTCAAGAATTGCGCCCAACGAGCTTGTCGCCAACTTAAGACTCGAGAAATATGTTAGGTTCTTGTGATCATTGTAGACAATAATCTACTGAGAAGAACCTTCCAGAAAATGTCGCCATTGTTGAAAAGAATCCACAATTGTTAGAAGCTCTTTGTCATGGATCTCATAGTTAATCTCTACAGCTTCGAATTTTCGGAAATGAAAAGCAATAGGATGTAGTTGCCCGTCATCTCCAGTTTGTGATAGAACAATTCCTAATGCAAAGTCGGATGCATCAGCTTCAAGGATGAAGCGTTTCTTGGGATTAACATGAGCCAAAATAGGCACTGTTGTAAATGCTCATTTTAAACTTTCGAACAGCTCAGTCGCCTCAGAATTCCATATGAATGGTTGATTTTTGTGTGTGAGTCGGGTGAGTAGAAGCACGACCTTGGAATGATTTTTAATGAATTTCCGATAAAAATTTGCAAACCCGAGAAAACATTGTACATCACAAACTGAAAATGGTGTTTGTCAATCTAAAATTGTTTGAACCTTCATTGGGTCCATAGAGATACCAGTTGATGATACAACATACCCCAAAAACTCCACTTGATTCTGGCTGAAACTGCACTTTTCTAATTTTGTATAGAGACCATATTCTCGTAGTTGACGTAATACCTGATGAACATGTTTATCATGCTCCTCTTTAGTCTTCGAGTAGATCAAAATGTCTTCTAGGTAAACTATAGTGAAGATATCGAGAAAATCTCGAAAAATATCATTCGCCATATGCTAGAACATTGTAGGCGCATTTGTGAGACCAAATGGCATCACGGTATACTTGAAATGTCCATAACGAGTGCGAAAAGCAGTTTTCCATTCATCCCCTAGACAAATCCGAACTAGATTTTATGCACCGCGAAAATCCAATTTTGTGAAATATTTTGCTCCACTCAGACGTTCCAAAAGGTTCGAGATCAATGGTAGAGCATATCTATTCTGAATAGTCACTTTGTTTAGCCCTCAATAATCCACAACCAACCGAAGAGACCCGTTTTTCTTCTTAACAAAGAAGATAGGTGCACCAACAGGGGATCTAGAATGCCGAATGAATCCGTTTGCCAGATTCTCATCAATATATTCCCGCAAAGTCTCTAGCTTTATAGGTGAGAGATTATAAATTGCCCCCCATGGCGGTTCTTTCCCTGGTTTTAAGTCAATAGGGCAATCATATGGCCTATGCTCTGGCAGTGTATTTGCCTTCACCTTATCAAAGACGTCTTTATATTTTTTTGCTAATTGGACGCCCGGCTCCGGTAAGATGGGTGATGGGCTTGATGGAGTTGCTACGATTGCAAATACGAACATGTCCTCGTTCCCCCCTTCCTCACGTAACTAATGGAGAGAGATGGTTGATAACTTATGGGATCTAGTATCAAATATTGGAATGTTGAGGGATGTGGGTGTAGTTCTTTTTTCTTGGGATTCCTCAATTGTTCTTTTCATCCAATCAATCTTCGGGTTATGTAGTTCAAACCAAGGGAGACCTAGAACCAATGGGTGTTTTGGACTACAAGTAATGTTGAAAGAGATTATGCTTGCCAAATCACCAAGAACTACACGAATTGGCTCGAACTCTTCGACTATATCACCTGATGCTATGGGACGGCCATCGATGACTTCTACGAATACTGGGTTAGGGAGGCTATTCAAGAGGATGTTTTGTGTCAATGCAAACTCACGATCCATGAAACAAGAGTTGGCTCCAGAATCTAAGAGGGCAGAGGCTAGGACTCAATGACAAGTAGATGTGCTAAGCTCAACCTGTACAGAAAAAACTCGACTAACTTCATTTGATTAAATGGAACCACGACTAGGAACTAACTCTACATATCTAGGGTTGTCCAACCAAATGGCTCCTATTTTGGCCGGACTTACTCGTTTAACACATCCTCTAATTGGCTCAAGACATCGAATCTATTCTCATGGCATGGACTACTAGGCTTGGTTATGTTATTAGAAGTAATAATGGAGCTTGAAGTAGGGTTGGCTTGTGCACTTGGGTTCTTTGGGGTAGTTTTGAACCCCCAACGCTTGTCCTTGTAATGATAATATAGTAGCCTCGAGTTGGCGAATCCGTTGTGACAACTCTTCATATTGTTGCGCTTTCTCAGTACTCACATGTTGTAGGTCCCCAAGTAGCCTTTGATTTTCTTGTTCTAGTGCCACAAATTTATTTGTGAGCATGTCGAGCTCAGAAAGGACGCGCATATATTCTTGTTTGCTCATGGACTCCATATCTTACGAGGGAAGAGGAAAAGAAAGAAGGAAACTTATTAAGGTTCTTGGAAGAGAAAGAAACGAGGGAGGAAAGAAAAATTTGGTT
This sequence comes from Azolla caroliniana, assembly GCF_043228905.1. Lineage (NCBI taxonomy): Eukaryota > Viridiplantae > Streptophyta > Polypodiopsida > Salviniales > Salviniaceae > Azolla > Azolla caroliniana. The sequence continues at coordinate 20,376,254 of NW_028230437.1, forward strand.
CAAACTATCAAGACTGAAAGAGAGAGAGAGAGAGAGTATATTGTAAAGATAATGTATTGCACTAGAAGATGGACTACAATAAACAACAAGGGAGCTCTAGAATGACATTGAACCAAATTGGTTCATCCCTTATTATTAGATGCATATTTATAAGTCTTAATAGGGTATTCTAGAAAATCTTAGAATAAAGATTATGCTAGAATATTGTAGAATGTTCTAGACAATAGAGCACCCTCGAATATTCTAAAACATTCTAGAACATAGAGTAGTTTAGAATACTTTATGATATTCTATATTGTTTATAAATTCTTTACACATAAATATATCATTACAATGGTTAAGAACTCAACACGTATATAACAAGGTTGTGGGTTCGATTCCTTGTAAACCCAAATCGTATGTAAGTCTCATCATTGTGAAAGTGTTTTTAGAATTCAAGGTATTGAAGTCTACAAAAATATAAGGTATGGAGCATTCACACCCGAAGGCCAAGAACACGAGCTAAGGTTTCAAGTATAGGTCAAACTAAAAGCAAGAAAAACGGGCCACCAAAATACAGTCTACAACGAACGCCCATAACTCATTCGTTTGGAAGCCAAATATCACGTGTAAATATGGGTTAGAAAGCTTATGACGAGAGCTTATGTAAATTTGGAGCATGGATGAGGGAGATATGACGATTAGAAGATCGTTGTGTCATAGCTAAGAATAGGAGATGGAAAAGCTCTAAAAAAAGCGTGGAAAAGAAAGCAAGCGAACGAAACTTATCTACTAGAGGAGAACTTCATATAAAGCAAGAAGAGTGAGATGGTGAGGAGAGTCTACTTCTTGTGGTGTTTTTCTTGTCTATTCATGTAGTGTGGTTGTGTTGTTATCCATATGTCTTTGTAGACTTGGATTTATGTATCTTCTTTCTCTCTTCCTTCTATCATGATCAATAGATATTTGTAGTTTTAGATTTATATCTTTTCTTTCTATCATCACCCTTTCAATCATGACAGTAGCTTTTCATCATCGCCTTGTTGAGATAGAATGCTACGCAAGGCGAAATCCGACGTGTCAGCGTTAATGATGAATGGTTTTTCTAGATCATCATGAGCTAGAATAGGAGCTGATGTAAATGCCTTCGTAAGACTCTCAAACGCCATGTCTGCTTCTTCAGACCAAATGAACGATTGTCCATATGTCTTTGTAGACTTGGATTTATGTATCTTCTTTCTCTCTTCCTTCTATCATGATCAATAGATCTTTGTAGTTTTAGATTTATATCTTTTCTTTCTATCATCACCCTTTCAATCATGACAGTAGCTTTTCATCATCGCCTTGTTGAGATAGAATGCTACGCAAGGCGAAATCCGACGTGTCATCTTTAATGATGAATGGTTTTTCTAGATCATCATGAGCTATAATAGGAGCTAATGTAAATGCCTTCGTAAGACTCTCAAACGCCATGTCTGCTTCTTCAGACCAAATGAACGATTGTCCTTTCCTGGTAAGTTGTGTGAGAGGCAGAACAAACTTTGAGTAATCCTATATAAACTTACAGTAGAAATTGGCAAAGCCTAAAAAGCATTCCACAACAAATGTGGAGTCAGCCACTCTACCACTGTTTTGACCTTAACAGGATGCATGGAGATGACATAGCCCAGAAATTCCACCTGGTTGCACCAAAAACTACATTTTTCCAGTTTTGCATAAAGACCATGTTCTCGAAGTCGTTTTAGTACTAACAATACATGAGAATCATGCTCTTCCTCGGTCTTCGAATAAACTAGTATATCATCCAAATAGATGATCAAACAATCATCCAAGAGATCTCAGAATATATCATTTGCTATGTGGTGGAAGACTGTTGGTGCATTAGTGAGACCGAATGGCATGACTGTATACTCGAAGTGCCCATATCTAGTGCGAAACGCGGTCTTCCATTCATCTCTTGGTCAGATCCATACGAGGTTATATGCTCCTCGTAAGTCGATCTTTGTGAAGAACCATGCACCATTGATCCATTCTAGAAGACTTGAAATAAGGGCAAGTGCATACTTATTCCTGATGGTGACCTTATTCAAGCCACGGTAATCTACGAGGAGATGTAGTGATCCATCCTTTTTCTTGATGAAGAAAATGGGTGCGCCGACTGGAGATTTCGAATGTCGAATGAAACCATTTGCCAAATTATCCTCTATATAGGCTCGAAGGACTTCTAGCTCGGTTGGTGACAAGTTGTAGATCAGTCCCCATGGTGGCTCTTTTCCCGGTTGTAAATCAATGGGGCAATCATATGGCCAATGGTGAGGAAACGTATTGGCTTGTATTTTATCGAGCACATCAGCATAATGATGATTCTTCTTTGGAAGTTGAATGGTGGAATCCTCTTTAGTGGTGTTGGAGGGTTTTACTGATACTGCAAAGAGAAACATTTCTTCCTTGCGTCCTTCCTTACACAACTGATGGAGCGAAATGGTTGCAATCTTATGAATAGATCCTCGGGTGTTTCGATACCGGATTTCTCTTGTTCTCCAATTTATGTCTGGGTTATGTAATTCGAACCATGGTAATCCCAAAACAATGGGTTAATGTGGGATACTAATTATAATAAATGATACTACACATGCTAAGTTATCTAGGGCAATAGTAACTGGCTTTGACTCTTCTATGATATTTCCGGAAGCAATGGGACGACCATCAATGACTACTACAGAGGCTGGACACGGGAGTTTTCTTAGGGATATCTGATGAGCTTGGGCAAAATTCCTATCCATGAAGCAAGAATTGGCTCCAGAATCTAGGAGTGCTAAGACATGTATTAGAGGGGTACTTTTTGTTGGGAAACAAGGTCGTCTATGCGGAAGATCAAGAAGCATTCGATTGCTGTTGAGTACCTGCGTATGACAGTTTGTATGTCGTTGCACAGAGAGAGAGAGAGAGACAGAGAGGCACAAAAAACTTTCTCATTCCATAAAGCAATAATACAACACCCAACCTTACAAAAAGGTTACAAGGTCACTATATATAGTGACCGACTTAGGGCAACTACCCTTTATGCTAATTACATAAATGGCCAAAACGGGATAGTGTGAATACGTCCATTATACACATGTATTCGACACTCCCCCGTAATGGGCGTATACATGGGTTATCTAAGATTACAGGTATAGACTTAGGTTCTCGGACATATCAGCTTTGTTCGAGTCGGCAGGGTCCGAAGGCAGAAGACCGAACTGGTCGGGTCGGAACAGTTGAAGCCGATCATTAAGGAACTGATGTCGGTTGTCGGGAACCATCCTGCTCTGTGTCCGGCTCTAACCGGACTGGTTTGTCGTTACGCCCATCTGATGCCGAAGAGACCGAAAGCGGTCTGCCGAAAGACACTTGGTCATTCCATCTGCGACATTGTCGGTTGTGGATATTTTCTCTAGACCGATTTTCCCTGAAATGACGCAGTCCCGAACGAAGTGATATCGAACGTCGATATGTTTGGAGGCGTTGTGGTGAACCGGATTTTTCGACAAGGCAACAGCACCTTGACTGTCGCTGAAGACAACTGGAGCCGAGTCATGGTCGACTTGTCGAAACGTGTGCGCCAGCCGACCGAGCCACAAAGCTTCTTTTGCTGTGTCGGACGCAGCTACATATTCTGCTTCGGTCGTTGAGGTCGCTGTGCACTCCTGAAGTTTCGACTTCCACGAGATTGCTCCATTGCCGAATTTGAAGCAGTATCCGGTTGTTGATTTCCGACTGTCTATACAGCCGGCGAAATCCGAGTCGGTGTAACCGACTACGCCTGAGGTTCGGTTCGGACCGAAAAGAATGCCGTGGTCTTTTGTGCCAGCCAGATATCTGAACACATGCTTGACTGCGTTCCAATGCGATCGGCCGGGATTGTGCATAAATCTGCTAACGACTCCTACGGCGTGAGAAATATCAGGCCGTGTCGCGACCATCAGGTACATAAGGGAGCCGACTGTCGGTGCATACGGTACCGACTTCATATCTTCCCCCTCCGGACCGGATGTCGGGCAGTCTCGCTGAGAGAGCCGAAGATTCATGGGGAGCGGGGTTGAGGCAGATTTGGCTGATTGCATGTTGAAGCGTTCTAAGACACGTCGGATATAGTCGGTCTGAGACAAAAAAAGATGTCGTTTATCGCGATGCCGACTAATCTTCATGCCAAGGATGTGTCGTGCCGGACCGAGGTCCTTCATGGCAAACTTCAACCGCAGTTGCCGAATGAGATCGGCAAGTTCGCCCGCGTGGCGTCCAGAGATTAGCATGTCGTCCACGTAAATGATGAGGAAGATGGGTGATCCATCTTGAGCTGTGTTGGTGAAAAGACAATGGTCCTCATCGCTTTTTGAGAAGCCGATCGATTGGATGAAGTCGTCGAACTTCTTGTACCATTGTCGTGGTGCCTGTTTGAGGCCGTATAGACTCTTCCTGAGTCGGCAGACTAGATGTTCTTGGCCAGTTGCCACGAAGCCTTTTGGCTGCTCCATATAAATTTCCTCCTCGAGATCACCATGGAGGAAGGCTGTTTTGACATCTAGCTGAATCAGCTCCAAGTTGTCGGCTGCCACGACGCCGAGCAGAAAACGAAGGGTTGTCATTTTCACCACTGGTGAAAAAATCTCGTCGAAGTCGACGCCATATTCTTGTCGGAAGCCCTTCGCAACTAATCTGGCCTTGTACTTTGGGGTGGTCGAATCAGACGTCTCTTTTAGTCGATAAACCCACTTGCAAGGAAGAGCACGTCGGTTCCTAGGTAATTCGACCAGATCCCAAGTCTTGTTTGCCCGAATGGAGTGCATTTCCGACTCCATCGCCAGATGCCAGGTGGCGGAATCGACAGATGTCGATGCTTCTTCGTAAGACGTCGGTTCGCCGGCGTCGGTGAAGAAAATTCCAGGAGAGTACCTCTCCGGAGGTTGCGACAGTCTCTCGGATCGTCGAGGTATGATTGGACTGGTCGCATCGGGTATCGAGGTCGGATGGTCCGAAAGCGGATTGTTCTGCTGTGCCGAGTCGGAGTTGTCCGAGTCGGTAGTGTAAGGTTCAGCTACCCGTGAAGCTGACCATGTGTTGAGAGCGGGGCCTTCTTGAAGGGTCGGCACATCGGAAAACGTTACCCTTCGGACTTCGATCGGTTTTTCGACTGCTGGATTCATAGCCGACTCGTTGAACACAACGTCCGAACTTCGAACGATTTGTCTGCGTTCGGGGTCCCAAAGTCGGTATCCCATTTCGCCGTCGGATCCATATCCAAGGAAAATGCATTTCCTGGACCGAGGTGCAAGTTTTCGGCGATCATCTTTCGGAATAAGGGCGTACGCCTTGCATCCGAAGATCCTCAGCTTGTCGTAATTCGGCTTACTGCCGATCCATAGTTCCTGAGGAATTTGAAGTCCTAGAGGTCTACTTGGCGACATATTGATTATGTGTACTGCCGTGAGTAGAGCCTCTGCCCAGAAGCCATCCGACAGTCCGGAGTGTTGGAGCATGGAAACTGTCCGTTCTTGGATTGTCCGATTCATGCGTTCGGCAATCCCGTTTTGCTCCGGACTGTGTGGTGCCGTAAATTCACGTCGGATGCCGCGTTGTCGGCAGAATTTGACGAATTCTTCGGATTTAAACTCTCCCCCATTGTCTGTCCGAAAGCATTTCAGCTTTCGGTCGGTTTGATTTTCTACCATAACGAGCCAATCGGTGAAGATCGAGAAGACCCGATCTTTGGTGCGAATTGGATAAGCCCACACCTTTCGAGTCGAGTCGTCAATAAAAGTGACGAAGTAAGAGGCACCGCCGAGAGACTGATGCGGCATTGGGCCACAAACGTCCGAGTGGACCAAATCGAGAGGTCTCGTTTCTCTTGGTGCTGATGTCGGGTGTGATGCGGCTGCTTGTTTGCCATACTGGCAATGCTCGCAAAATTGATGGTCGGAGAAGGAGAGTTTGGGGATGTATCCGGCTCTGGATAGGTGCGTGATGCCGGCCTTGCTGAGGTGTCCTAATCTTCGGTGCCATAGTGATGACACAGGAATATCCACCAAAAACAGGTTACCCTCTCTGAGCGTAACATGTAACGGATACAGGGAGTGTATCTTGGGTCCTCTAGCAAGCAGGAGGTTCCCCCTGTGGAGTGTCCACCCTCCCGAAGAAAAACCGGCACGAATGCCGTCTTCATCTAGTTGTCCGACTGAGATCAATGGCCTTGAGAGCTCGGGTACATGTCGGACATTGTGGAGTACAAGTGTAGAGCCACCTGCAAGGTTGAGCTCTACTGTGCCGATTCCGATGATGTCACAGTGTTGTGAGTTGCCGACTCGAACTGAGTCGGAGTGACGGATCGTATATTGCCGGAATTGGGATCGATGAGGAGTCACATGAAATGACGCGCCCGAGTCTAAGAGCCATGTGCTCGATTCTTCAGTCGTGAGTAGAACTTCTGATCCGACTGGATTTTCGATTGATAGTATATTCGGGTCGTCCGGTAGTACATCAGCTGAGAAGCTGACGTAATTGATCTCCTCATGCCGGCCACTCTTCTTGTTGTTCTTGTTCTTGAGTGCGCGGCAGTCTGCTTTGATGTGTCCGGGTTTCTTGCAATAGTTGCAGATTCGGTTATCCCGTGACTGGCTCCGTCTTCGCTGATTGTTCGGCGGTCGTGAGGAATCTCTTCCTCGTATGTTCGATCGGTCTGTCGAACCTTGTACTACGTAAGCGTCGTCTGTTGAGTCTTTGGCGAAAGACTTTCTCCGAGCTGCTTCGGTCAGGATTGCGCTCGTGACTTCGGAGTATTTAACAGCCGTGCTTGACGCGTTGCACACGGTTGTGACGAAAGTTTCCCATGATGAGGGAAGGCTGCTCATGAGTATCATTGCTCTGAGTTCATCCTCGATTGCCGTCCCCTGTGACTAGATTTGGGAGCTTATGCTTTCGTACTCATTGAGGTGTGCTTGAACCGAATCGGATTCTTTCATCCGCAAGTTGTAGAGGCGCCGGATCAGAAACATCTTCGTTGCGGCGACCTTCTTTTCGTAAGTGTCCGACAGTGTTTTCCACAGTTCGAATGCTGTCGTACACGATTGCACCGTAAAGTATACCGATTCCGATAGGTGCATCCGAATCGTGGCGCGGACAATTCTGTCCAGCTTCTGCCACTCAATTGGTTTGTATCCTTCTGGAGGTTCTTCATTTTCGATGGGATCGATTTGCCCCTTGACTATGAGATAGTCCTGCATTTGTTCCTTCCAGAAGTTGAAGTTCGATCCATCGAACTTACGTAGACTCATTTCTGACGAGCCGGATGTTGATGCCATCAAATTCGGTTTCGGTTGACGAAGCTCGGTTCGGAGTTGACTACGAGCCTTGTTGGAGTGCAGCCGGTTGGCTCACCCGATATCGCTCTAGTCGGATTTGAACCCGAGTCGGTTCGGCTTCGGAACTTGCTCGAATTGACTCCGGTAGCTTGAGGGACAGAACCGACTGGTCTTCCCGAATGTTGCCGAGTCGGAGTGAGCCCAGTTCGCTTCGGATATATATGCCGAATACCGATTATTAAAACCGATTATCTGGACCGATTCTGCTTCGGTTGACTGCAGCAATGAGAGAGACGGATCCGACTGATCCTCCCGAATGTCGATCAGCCAGATGAAGCACGAATTTGGGTTGTTGTCAAAGTTGCACAAGGGGATTTCACCTCGAGCGATTACGATCACAAGGGACAGAGTACAACCTACTGGCTTACTCCAAAGTGAAGATGATCTAACGCGATGAGATGCGAGCCTCGTTTTTCTTCTTCTTCTCTCTTCTTCGAATGACGCAGGAAACCGAATGCTGAGACGACGGCCGACAGCGGATTGAAGGACCGACTACTGTGCAGGCTTTGATGCCAGATGTTGGGAAACAAGGTCGTCTATGCGGAAGATCAAGAAGCATTCGATTGCTGTTGAGTACCTGCGTATGACAGTTTGTATGTCGTTGCACAGAGAGAGAGAGAGAGACAGAGAGGCACAAAAAACTTTCTCATTCCATAAAGCAATAATACAACACCCAACCTTACAAAAAGGTTACAAGGTCACTATATATAGTGACCGACTTAGGGCAACTACCCTTTATGCTAATTACATAAATGGCCAAAACGGGATAGTGTGAATACGTCCATTATACACATGTATTCGACACTTTTAGTACTAGCGGTTACTTGATCTAAGAACACATTGCTAACTTTCTTAGAGGGAATGGAACCACTAACAGGCTGCACAGATCTAGGGATCTCCAACCAAACAACTCCTATTTTGGTTGGACTTAGTCATTTAACTCTTCTTCTAACTTACTAAGGACATCAAATTTGTTCGATAGACTTGGGCTATTAGTACTATTAGGACTATCAGATATTCCTACTGAAATAGACTTGAGTTTAGAACAATTCGTACTAGTGACTATTTGGTTTACCTGTCTTCTTGGCCTATGAGGACAATTCATTGTGATATGCCCAGGTTCACCACAATAAAGACATAGTTGATTTTCTCGGCGTCACTTTTTTCCTCTTACGATAATGGCCCGCGACGACGTGTGGTGTCAATTTCCATCGGAGTTGGAGTATTTGCTGGAGACGCATTATATGACTCCCTTGGAAAAGGTTTTGCTACCACTGAGGCATAGGTGGGCTCTGATCTTGTCCTTGGCATCTGGATTTGACGTTTTGAACGTCGTTCGAAAAGGCGGTTGTCGCATCTCACCACACGATTGATTGCTTCGGTCAATGACTTTGGCTCTTCAGGGAAGGTTAAGAGTAAATCCTTAACATCATTGCATAGGCCAAAACGAAATTGTTGCATTAATGCCTGGTCATCCCAGGGAATATCAGTGGCGAGAAGACGAAAATCCCTAGCATAAGCCAAGGTCGGCCGCTCACCTTGGCGCAATCTCCAGATTTTGTTGATTGTCGTCCTAACACTATCGGTATCTCCAAAACAGGCTTTAAACTTGGTAATAAACTCTTCGAAATGATTTAACAAGGGAGAGTTTTTTCTAGTAGGGGGCGAACCATGCCAAAGCCGTGCCACTAAGTAGAGTGCCTGCTAGTCTCACTCGTGATGCATCAGTGGGATATCGAGAAGGATGCATTTTAATCACTAAACGTACTTGATTAAGAAAACCTCTAAGTTGTGATTGGGTCCCATCAAATTTCATAGGAAGACCGATCTTGGGTTCTTTGTGAATCCCTTGAGTGCTTGATCCTTGTTCTTGTAGGGATATAATAGTTGCTTCAAGTTGTTATACACGTAACATCAGCTCCCCGTGTTGTTATTGTTTTTCTAGCGCTATTTGTTGAAGATCCCCCAAAAAACGGTGATTTTCTTGTTCTAGTACTACAAACTTCTTTTTTAAGCACTGGAGCTCTAAGAAAACAGATTGGTATTCCTGAGCACTAACAGTTGCCATTTTACTATGGAGGATAAGAGGATTAGTATTAAGGAAAGGAGGGAGAAAAAATTGGTTCAAACTGTCAAGAACAGTACTAAGACAGAGAGGGAATTAGTACTAAGAGATGTGAATTAGTACTAAGAGAGAGAAAATGGTGTAGAATTCACGAGAGAAGGAGAGAGAGAGGGAGGGAGGGAGGGAGAGAGAATGATGATAATAAAAGATATATTAAATTATATGAAGAGTAAGTACAAGAATAGCTATGACGCTTAAGACTGGCGTTGAACCTATTTGGTTCGAAATAATGCTTTGTGCCTCCTTTTATAGTGTTCTCAGGAGTACTCCTAAAGTTTTTAGAATGTTCCAAAGAAATCTGGAATATACATCAATTTTCTATAGTAAAACTTAAAAGAAAATAATATTTTTCGTATTACAATACATAGTGTAATGGTAAGAGTTCGACCCATGTAATATAAGGTCATGGGTTCGAGTCTTGTCATATTATGACAACATTTTTTCGGTTGCTTCTCAAGTGCCTTTACTTGTTCTCCCGATTCTTGTTTTAGTTCTCCCCCTCAAGTGCGGTATATCGAGATGCTATAACCCAAGCATCTCCAATATACTACAACTTGTCGGATCCAAGAGCCTTCGGGAAGATGCCGGCAACATGTTGATCGGTTCGAACATACCGGAGTTCAACTTCACCGCTCAGGACCCGCTTGCGCACAAAGTGATAATGCACTTCGATGTGCTTTGTGCGAGCATGGAAGACGGGGTTCTTGGCGAGGTACATGCTCCTAATATTGTCGCAGTAGATCAGGATCGGAGTTGGTACTTCGATCCGAAGGTCTTGAACCAGCCGCCAAAGCCATATGGCTTCACAGGTTGCGACGATAGCTCCTCGGTACTCAACCTTTTTTCCATAAAAAATATACTCCATTGGTATTAAAATTAACAATTCCAAAGGCAATCTACATATTGTACATAATAGTTTCCGCTCCACAAGTAACTATCATAAAAAGGAACAAATATAAATGATGGCATTTTGCAAGATAAGGATATTTATATCCATGAAACCTCTCTCAGCCTTTGCCAACAAGACCCATTCTCAACATATAAACAAATTCCTACGGTCTAAGAGAATACATATCTTTACATATCTTGGTGGTAATCCTAGTCAACATACCCTGGTTGTTCACCCTGGCTAGTAGTCTAAAAACTCCATGTTTGCATTTGGTTCCACATATACTGAAGATGTTCACCATCAATTGGTTGTCCAATAGGTGATGCTATTTGACAAATGTGTGGTACACAATAGTTGGAGACACAAAAGTAGTCCATGATGCACCTGACGCTTGGGGTAAAACGTGATGGGTTGCCTTGGATAGCCCCCATTTATCATCTCCCATATCAAAATGACCATGTCCTTCATCTCCACGAAAATTGAAAATGTACTTGTAATTAATCTCCCTATAAAACAAGATGAACTATGTCCTCCTCACCTCACACCATCTCCTTCGATCCCCACACCATCTTCACTCAACCTTAATAGTAAACAAAATTATGCTTCATTCGGTCCGCATCAACCATCTTGCCGCTTACTACCAAGGTCGTGTACACATAACAACAAAATGAGTCTAGTGTGATTCTCATCCCCTCATGATCTTCACTCCTAAAAACAGACAAATTGCATCATTTACTCCACATCAACCATCTCGCCGAATACTACCAATGTCCTATGCAAATAACAACAAAATAAGTGAAAAATGATTCCTCATCCTCTCGTTGTGACAAACATGCTTCAAACCCCATTGCCATCATCCCACAACCTATGAGAACCATAATATCTTCTTAACTAAGCCCATATCTAGAGCATCTCGTTGACCCTCTTGCCATCACACCGATTACCGTGATCTTGTACTAACAACCAAAAATTAGTGAAAAAAAATTCCTCACCTTCTCATAATAATTTGCTTCAACTCCCACACCAACATCACTCATCCTGATCACAAAAAACATAAAAGCAGCTTCCTCGCATCCCCATCCACCATCTCGCTATCTCCGATTATCTCTGGATTCCTACCTATTACCGCTAAAATCCACCAAGGTCCTGTGCAAATAACAAAAAATAAGTGAAAAATGTTTCCTCATCCCCGCATGATTTGCGACAACTCTCACACCATCACCACTCATCCTCTTGACATAACAAATATGCTTCAATCCCCATCGCCATCATCCCTCAACCTATGACAACCATAACATCTTCATAAGTCAGCCCACATCTGAAGGAAGCATCTCGCTGACCTTCTTGCCATATCGTTGATTACCTCGAAAATCCTATACTAACAGCCAACAAATGAGTGGAAAGAAATTCCTCAACCTTCTCATAATAATCTGCTTCAACCCCCACACCAACATCACTCATCCTAATCACAAAAACTGAAAACCAACTTCCTCATGTCCACATCCACCATCTCGCTGTCTCCGAATATCACAGGAATTCCGCCGAATACCGCTGAAATCCTGTACTAACAGCCAAATTTGAGTCAAACAATTTTCCTACCTTCTTATACTACACTGCTTCAATCCCCACAACATCATCCCTCATCCTCAAGTCCACATCCACCATCTGACTACTATCTTCGATTATCATCAACACTTTGTACATTAAAAGAGCCTTCCTACATGCCACAGCCGCCTCCTCCATGTTGACTCATGTTGTGTGCAGTAAGAATGGTGTTGGTGGTGGGAACAACCAATGAGGTGGTACATAGTTCCACCTAACCTCAACGCCTACATCTAACATTATAGGAATAACTGACCACACTCGTTGAGTTCTCCTTCTTTTTTGAATATAGATTTGTTTCTAGAACTATCATAATCACCTTTAACTGTATGTACTAATAAGTTCCAAAAAGAGTTTACCTGATCCACAACGTGAGTGTCTTTATCATTGTATAACTTAGAACACCTAGCTTTCCAAAGAACCCATAGAACCAACGAGGAGACAATCTGCCAAACATAACTCCTCGAGAAGAACTTGATTCCCTGCGAGGAGCTTGAAGTAAGAATATACCTAAAAACTTCGTACATGTAAAGACAAGGAAGAGTGATGATAATGATAAAAAGCCCTTTGTTGATCCAACATTCCCCAGAAGACTACATCCCACGTGAAAATAGTCGATCTATACTTACGACCTAGAAGCCTAAGAATTCGACACCAAAAACTTTTTGTGGCAACACATTCCCAAAATACATGATGCAATGTCTCTGCCACAAACCCACACATAATACATGACCGAATACTCACCGCGCCCCCCAACAAATCACCTATTGGCAATGCATAATGAATCATCAACCACCGAAAATGCAATATCTTATTCATGCATTTAATTGACCAAAACTGTTTCCAAAACATCACCATATGAGAAGATGAGACATTACCTTCCTCCCAATACTTTTTTCCAGCAGGTATCAACTCGGTCTGCTTCAACATAAAATTCTTCCCAAACCGAATATGTGAAAAAAGGGAGGACCCTAGTTGAAGAGTCAAACATGGACAATTTCCAACCATAATCCGATGGATCCCACTACAAGTCGTCAATTGGCCTAGAGTCTAACACCCAAATATGAGATGAGAAATTAGCAATTAGTGGACTAGGATCGATATATATATTTTTATCTAATCTAGCAATTACTCGCACTGACAACTGCTTCGTAGCGGACATGGTTGGAGACTCCTCATCCACTAGTATCAACCTACCATTGTCCAGAACTTCATAAAAATGGAGGTTGTCATTTTGATGATATAACCGAGCTCCTATGAGTACCATACCAACTCTAAAAATGATCGAATTGCAATGTTGGCACTGTGACGTGATACACCGTGGACAATTGCAATAACATGATCTTAGCCCCTCTTAAGTTAGATAACCTATTCCTTTGATCCTGAACAGAAGACTGCATAAACTTTATCCAATCCGCAACCATACGAGTTGGGTCACTGTCCATTGCAACCCATGATAACCTAGGGTGTAAACCCAAAACACATGCAACTTCATCAGTAAATAAAGGATTCCATATCAATGGTTGACACATAAATTGATGATAGCTTTTCGGTGGCAAGAAAAAAGTGCTTGCCGAAGGCTTTCCCATGCCCGAAAAATTCCATTGAAGAAACGTAACAATCCAACATTGGACTTAGGTAGCTGAAAATCTGCATTAAAAACCCATCTAAGACTATCATTCCATTGACCACCTACAGAAGGCTTGACCTTATGTAAATGTTGAATCCAAAGCTTTTTCCATAACTCCTCTCTTGGCAATAAACTCCTAACAACATGTTTAGTAAGTAAGGCTTTACTTTGCATAAATGGGTCAATCAAACCCAAACCTCCTTTTTGTTTACATTGTATCAGAAAAGACCAAGCTACCTTTGCTACAGACTTTTCTGACCTATTGATCCCCCAAATAAAATTTCGTACTAAATGTTGTCGTGAAGTTGACACTTCACGATGTGAAAACAATTTCAAAAATCTATAGAAGTACATTTTCCATTTGGAGCTTATGACAAGGAGCATGAAGGAATTTTCAGTTCATGAATCGGAGTTCAGAAGCCAAAGATACAAGGTTCGGAAGGATTAATGTTACTTGGACAAAAATGTAATTATGTAAAAAGGGGGAGTCAAAATTAAATGAGGGCTATTTCTTTAATTTCTAAAATATAGAACTATAAAATTGAATTGTAGCATGGATAAATAAATAAATAATAAATAAAGAAAAAAAAATTTAAATACAACCGCCTCAAGAGGGTGGTAGGGCGGTTGACCACCCTATATAAGCCACGCCTATGGTGGCTAAATAGGAGAGGGGGGAAAGGAGGAGAAGAGGAAGAAGAAGAGTAAAGGAGAGGGGTATGAGATGCAGAGCTCGCAAAGAAGATGGTGGCCTACATAAATCAAGACAAGAATTAAAGAAAAAAAAGGAGATACAAGAAAAGGAAGAAGTTGAAGTGGTGTATTTCAAATGCCTCTTTGTAAGCAAAGGGTTGTGAGTTCAAATCCTCTTTAAATAACTTATTTTGGTAATCAAATTTTGTAATATAAATTTAGTATATATAAAGTGAAAGAGAAAGACAAATAAATAGAAACCAAAGAGATTGAAGTGGTCTATCTCAACTACTTCTTCTCAAATAGAGTTTGCGAGTTCAAGTCTTGCCAAGTAACTTTTGGCAAATAAATATTGTAAGTGGTTGTTTTACACATAAAATTCTTTTCGCGACAACGTCGCATCTATCTTGCCTTCTCGGCTTCTTGTCATCGCACCATCTGCGATTATGCGTTTTCACACCGATCATCCCCGAGTCACAGAACCCCGGCGGTTGCGACACACAACCACAATATTCTCGACACAAATTTGGTGAACCTGATGTGAAGTGTCGTCGACAAGGGGAGTTTCAGAGTTAAAGTTTTCCAAAGAGAAGGTCGGAAAATTAAAGAAAATGGCGGATAACGGTGCCAACACAGAGATGACAAACAAGGGCTTCAATGAAGAGATGGCAAGTTTCATGATGACGATGATGAATCAGATGCTTCAAGAACAAAGTGTGATGAACCGGATGGAAAGTGAGTTAACACTCATTGTAGAAACGGTCATCGAAAGGATAAGCAAATTTAATGGCGAGGACATCACTCGGTTCCTTGAGGTCTAGGAATACGAGATGGCCAATAGAGGGGCAACCGGGGTACAAATGGTGTCACATATCAACCGGGTTTGCACACTTGATGTCCGAGCGAGGGTAATGGAATTATCAGAGAGATTCCGTGAAGATTGGGCCGGGTTCTGTCAAGCATTGCTTGATGAATACATGCATGCTAGACGACCAGACCCGAATGTCAAAGAAGAGCTTTCTCAAATGGACCGAGAAAGGGGATAAAGGACTCTCAATTTCAAAATTGCTGAGAGAGTTTGAGAAAAGATATAATGAACTTTCGGTAAGAGACCGAGAACTACTATAATCAGAGAAGGTGGATTTATTCGTCCGAGCGGCAAATAAATCTTTTAGAAAAAATATCACCATCCTTCTTGAAGACCGGACAAGCACAACCGGTTTGGTGTCCAATTGGGCAGAAGTTCTCGAGGCTTGTCGAGTACTAAGAAGGAGGGCGCTAAGGATGGAGGATGGCTATGACAATAGAATAAAGACAACAGCCAGAGAACATCCAAAACAAGAATGAAGAACTCGAACGGATGATAGCAAAGGAAAGGAACGAGAATCTGCGATTGATGAACTGATAAAGGGAATGCGGGATCTACAACTCAAGTTCACAAAACTTGAGAAGGGTGAAAGCTCGGGTGTTCATCAAAAACACAATGAAGGAGAAAAGGGTGAATTCGTCCGCCGATGCATATGGTGCGATAGCACGGAGCACCAAAAAAGGGATTGTCAAAGCCATAAGGAAGCATTAGAAAGAAATCTTATCTTCTATCAAAATGGGAGAATCCACTCCTCGGAGCCTCGAAAACCCCTAAAAACCAGCTTCAGCAAAGGTGGGATGAAGAAAGTGATGGAGGACGAAGAGTCAAAGAATGTTCAGGCAATGTACTTTTTGACTACTTCTGGATTGAAGGTCGATGATCCCTAGAATGGATCAGGATTCTGGGGAAAAGTGATAAAGTCCGCTACTGACAAAAGAGTCCAGCCACAGGACTTATGAAAGGCTGGTGACGAGATAAGGAGTAGTGCTAGGTGGAATGACCTAGTAGATTCACTCACTACGATCACCAAGATAACAAGGGTGAATGCCCACGAGGTGATAGTCGAAGAAAAACGAAGAACACTGGGTCATTTGAAACAGGTAATATGTGGTATTCTCTTTTGCCATAGTTGGTGAGATGCAGAAAAGTACCCTAATTTAGCATAATTTCGAAAATGTACAATGCATGCGTACCTATTTTGCGAATGGATGGCGAAATATAGAACCAAATAGAATCCAAGCATTTGGTGAATTGTATACGTCTTGTTTTCGTGTCAATTTGTATATCCTAGAGTGCAATTGAATACTAGGTTGAATATTAAACATCTTTATTTGGTATCCATATTCAAATTGTAGAGTAAAACTAGATAAACCCTAAATGTCAATATGTGGTTTAGGGTTGAGGAAAAAAGTAGTCCCCCACTTTTTGGACGGGTATATCGATAGTTTCGTTGTATAATGTCATATAATCCATCACAATGTAATTGGTAAGAGTAACAATTGTGTACCACGTTCATTTATACTATTTGAAACCAATAGACTTGGAACGTAGCAAACTGAAAACCATTTATTATCAAGAACATTCACAAGTTCATGTATATAATCATGCTAGGAGAAATGAGAAAGTATAATATCATGTTAATACCCCAAACTAGGGAAGAGCATGGTGACCAATCATATGTATATACAAATTACAGTTCAAAAAATGATTAAAAAGTGAAATTATGAACGGGTGAATAAAATTAAACGTTAAATGATTACTTTTGTTCTCATATACAAAAACAATATCAAGTCAAAGTATACATTATGCCTCAAAAATACTTAAAGTATACATCATGCCATCTAAATCAATCTATAAGCAAATCTGGCACACTAGGCTCTTCAAGCGCTGATTGTTCTAGACTATTCTCGTTTGTGTCATCTCCACGCTCTCCTGAATCTGATGTATGTTCAAATTGTGTTACATCTTCTAGGTCCACAAGCTCCCCTGCTTCTTCATCAATAGGTTCCATTGGTTCTCGTGAAGTCATTTGGAACATCTCTGTCTCATTGATGTGCTTAGCTCCGACTTCTTGATCCTGATCTGGACAATCCCAAATTCCTGTGATCCTCATTTTGATGAAGTTAACTTATGCAGGGTCCTTCTCCAATGCAACACAATTTCGAAACATCTTCAATGCACAAGCTGTTGTAGTACCTAATGGCCACATGAACACGAACAAGTATATATAAGAATTAAAGTCTTAAACTTGATCGACAAAAATCAAAGTAAATATATTTTATATACATGTGCTAGAGAACAAGTCTAGGACCCAATCATCTGGATTCGAGAAGAGCTCTAGGAGGCGGTTGATCAATCTTTGAGGTTTTTGATAAGGATTCACCATACTCTTATCACCTGAAACATGCCTTAATTTGTTTGTGACAACTGGGCACATGATATAATTTACCACGTTACGCTTGTTGACATGTGCTCTAGCCTTCTTCTTTGTTATTGAATCATAGTAACCCACACAAAAATGTTCGACCGCACTAACCATTCGATCGCTAGGGCTATGTGTAATATTTGTTTTAATCCTACAAAGAAATAAAATCATGTTTTAGAGGTATGAATGTCAACATATAATAACAAGTATCATAATGATTAAAAATAAACTGTGACACACCAATGCATGTGTTCAGTGGCATGACAACATGACTTCAGAGCTGTTGTGACTAATAGTGATTGTGCCATCCTATGGAATATGATTATCCTCCACAAGGGGGCCAATGTCAGTTCGGTGAAATCCTTTACCATCTTCTCGATTTGGGGGTACTTGAAAGACACATCATCATATGTTGATCCCACAATTCGGAATCCATATGGTATGTCGGCTATCATGAAAGTGTAGTGCCTTCTCGGTAACAAATCAAGCATTTGTGATACTTCCCCATTAAATACACTATAATGTACTTGTTTATAAGGATCAGACCTATGCAAAAAACTCTTCACAGTCTCCGAATCCTCAAGCAGTTCCATCTCTTTCCCTTTGGTCATTCTCTTCTCATACTTTCCATGTTCTAAGTGTGTGATAAAGGTAGCTAGAATACCATCATTATTGTCGTTGGTCTTTTTTTATTTCGATGGTTTCTGCAAATGTCAATGTTGTTAGGAGAGAACATTAGCTTTCAATGTATTAACATTCAAATGATACATACCCATTCTCTAAAAACAATAAAATATTCCTCCAATGCATTGTAGGAAGAAGTTATCGAGTAGGCTTGCTCCACTTCTTCCCATTTCGGTAAACTCAATTTTTGCATCATCAACTCCTGAATCTTCATGTATACCTTGTGACTATACAATAAATATGAAATTAAAAATTAAAAATCAATAATAATAGAAGAATATCCTGAAACATCGTATCCTATAAACCCTTACTTTTGCAATTCAGTAACCATCTCGTCCAAACTAAATTCCTTGGCAACAACTCAAGATAGCACCGATATTAATAGCCTATCATCTTTAATATCCTGTAATGACCTCCAAGGTAAAAGTTTCATGTCTTCTGCTAACTCCTCGATTACCAAGTCGCTTTTGCCCTTTGACTTTGATTTGATCTCAACTTGTGGATCAATCCTTGCCTTCTTTGACCTTTGCCCTTTGACCTCTTTCTGCTCCCACATGCTAAATACTTTTTCCTGGAGATCCCACACCTCTCCGGTCTGAAAGGCTAGTTGAAACCAGGAATCATATTTTCGTAGCCCTTCTGATTTTGTGCTCTCATCCACTAAAATCCACACTTCTAGTAAACACTGGCGATGCAAACCAGGCCACAACCTTGGGCCAAAACGATTTAATGCATCTGGGTACTCATGATGAAAACATCTGATCCTTTCAATGCATGACATCTTTTGCCTATAATCATTATCATTGTTATGGTCCCATGCTAGTAGCTTCGCCTCCTCGTGAGTGAGTCCTGCATATACTTTACATTTGGCGTACTTAAAGAAGGGGGTGAGAGGGTATTCTTTCACAAGCTATCTACGAGCTTCGGCCAAATGCGATCCTCTAATTACATAATATGTGTAATCATCAGTAGAGCTATACTTGAAGTCTGCTACTGTTGGACATTGATCTTGATCGACCATTACTAAAAATGGCACGACAGTAGCATGAGGATTAATTTTCATTTTGCTCTTCAAGTTTTGCACATGGACAACGTGCGGCTCTCTAATTTCTAGGGGACGTCTTCCAGTCAAGGGATCAATTGGAGGCCTCTAGATTGAAGTAATTGGCAAATGAAACAGTTGCCCCTTACGCACAAGTTTTGTCTTAACAATATTTTCTCTTATTTTATTTTGTTCAGACGTCAATACACCGGAAGATAGTTGACCTCCCGGAGCCACAACGTCGACTTGGTGCGCTTCTTCTTCCTCCATGAATTCTAAAACCTCTTCATCTTCTTCATCGGGTCATGGTCGTTTGTTGTATTTCTTATGAACTAGATTTGTCTTTCTAGACTTTTTTGGTGGAGTTTGTGCTTCACCGCCCATCATTTCTCCTGTCACATACGGTCGTAGTGCAACTAATAAGTTGTTCATCGTTTGAATGTCTTTACGTAATGACTTGGGGTTGCAACATTCTGCTACTAGGTTTCCCTCATCAAGACGCAATTGTCTAGAGCCAATAGAGCTCGAGACATCGATTATAATACTCAAAGAATCACTATCTTCATATTCTAGCTTGGTTATATATCCATAGTTAAATGTTTTTCCAAGCTCCAATTTGCCTTTACCATCTGACTTAGCTATTATTAAGAGTAGCACCCCATCTTCCTCGACATAATAGAGACACCATTCTAACTCTAGGTAATTCTTATATTTAAGTTTAGATGTTTTCTCTTCCTGGGCCCCACCCTTGCTATTTTTGGTCGTTGCAACAAAAGACTTAGATGCTCCATCCCCCGTTGAGTCAAATAGAGTTCTTCTAGAGACATCTTTGACAAAAGAGTGAGAATCTCGCTTTGTTGGAGTGTGAATCTTTAGTTTAAACGAAGAAACTTTTTGACGAGAGTCACTGAAATGAAGACAACATCCTATTTAGGTTAATTACGAACAAGACCATATTATTTGAACAAAAACGATGGAGAAAGCAATAAAGTAAAGAACAATTAAACACAAAACACTAAACATTGTATAAAAATGATGAGAAAACTATGATGAGGGACATAAATTTTCTATCCGCAAAACCCTATTTTTTCAACCAAAATCCGATGCAGTGCATCAAATTTTGGTTGACAGTCCCTCCTTTCAACCAAAATCCGATGCACTACATCAGATTGTGGTTGAATGTCCTCCTTTCAACCACAATCCGATGCAGTGCATCGGATTTTAGTTGAAGGAGGGCTACAATCCGATGCAGTGCATCGGATTTTGGTTGAATGCATTGATTGTGACATGACTTCTCCTGAACCATCTAGTGAAGTTTAAGTGCATTTTAATTCGATGGTGTGTTTTCTTAACAAAATATTTGGGGATTATTGCTTATTGTGAAAATGAATCTTTAAGGCATCTTTTAGAATCTTAAACAATGTAAAGAATATTGCTAACCTGGCGATCTTCTTTCCCTTGTTCATGATGCTTGAAATTAGTCTATGCTCTAAGCTCAATGGATTCTTGTCACAATAATGAAAATGAAATTTGAAACTTCATTATATATAAATGTTTTTATTTAATAAAAATTAATTTTTAATTAATTTATTTGAAATTTCTCTTCCTAAAAAGTGTTATAGTGTAACCAATAACTCATGTCTAGTTCTAATAGTTATATAGTAAAGATTCAACGTTTCTTAATCTTTTCTATAGAGGAGTTCAGTATATAGCCCTTTGATGGTAGTGCCACAGGGTTTGTCTTGATAGTTTTGAGAATGTCTTCTTCTACAAGTAGAACGTCTTTTTTTTCTATTGCCCCCTTTTCTTTGTCCAACAACTCGTATTTCTCAATAGAAGAGTACGATTAGAAGAGACATTCGAAAGGCTCCCGTAAAAAACAGAAAAGTGAGGCTCCTAGTACCTCGAATTCTCTTTTTTCAATTGATCCTGTTGATGGCCCTCTTCATGTAAGCTTAGAAACGGAGTCTGATACTTCTATAGATAACAGTAGTATTAGTAAACCACCTGTATTTAAAAGAATCCCTCGACAAGTTAGTGAAAAACGATTTAATTTTGTATGTTCTCATCGTCAACTTCTTTGCGACTTCAACAAAACATGTTGTGCGAATCTTTGCCTTTCAACTTATGGAAAGTCGAGGTTACGTGAAACACGACAAAAATATTTGTTGCTTAATGGGGAAGAGCAAGACACATTTCTTCTTTCGCATATGCAGCTTAAAATGGATCACAACGCAGGGTCTAATTCTACGCAGGTTGAATATTTCCTTGGACTATATACTAAGTGTTGTCGAGCCGCTTTTAAAATTGCTCATAGCATTGGAAATATGCGGCTACAACGAGTTCAAGAGCGTCTTCTGAAGGGATCGTGGATACCGTTGGATTGAAATGGTTCTAGATGTAAGGGTCAAATTGGGCAACACGCAATTAGGTGGATGGAAGTATATTTTTCAAAACAGTGCGACATTATGCCTACGACAGGAAGACTACATTTTTCAGATAACTTTACTCGAAGGGAAGTTTACCAATCATACAAGGACGACATGTCAGTAGATGATGCACCTTACATAAAGTATAGACATTTTAATCAATTGTGGAGGTTACAATTTAACAATGTGGTTATCCAACAAAAGGTACGAATGGGAGTCTGCTCAATATGTGCAAGTTTAAAAAGTATGGCCAAGGGTGGAAAATCAGATGTAGAGATAAGGAATTACAAGAACCTATTAAAAGAACATCGTGAAAGTCAAGCATTGGAACGTTCTAAGGCTATGCATCACTGACAAAAAGTGCTTCAATATCCTGAAAAGTATATGTGCATGATTATTGATGGCATGGATCAAAAGAAGACTTGTTTGCCGCATTTCCAACGACTCCCAAAAGATATTGCAGATGAGTGCCTCGTGCAAATGCATCTAGTAGGGTGTTTGACATATTGTCAAACAATAAGGCCACAAGTATTCTTAACTTATCCTAATATCCACAATGACCCTAATCTCACTGTCACTATCATGCACAGAGTATTGCAATCATGGTCGGGCATAGTACCGCCAGTTCTATACGTGCAACTAGACAACACAGCAAGAGAGAATAAAAACTCAACGGTCTTCGGTTATCTAAGCATGCTAGCAGAGAGGGGCATATTTAAAAAGATAAAGGTCAACTTCTTATTAGTTGTTCATAACCCATGATCACATAGATCAAATGTTTAGTAGGTTCTCAAAGAAACTAGCTCGTTGTAATGCTTCCACGCTTACCACGCTATCAAAATTGATAAGTGAAGCATATACACCAAAGCCTAAAGTATATCACTTGAATGAAGTGTACGACTTTAAACGTTTCTGCATGGATGGTGATGGGACTAAATGTAGGGTGCTTGCACCTCTTAATAATATAAGTTTCAACCATGTCTTCCTCATAAAACAAACCTCAGCCCACCTCAAGATGACGGTGTTTATTGCAAAACAATACTCATCTAGTACACAATGGGAGCCCCAAGAAGGTTGTAGGCTCCTACTTCATATCCCTGATGCACCACTGCATGGTGCACAACAAATGCCATATGATGATCATAAAAATGTGGCACCCAATAGTTTTATTGATGAACAAAGGGCATATTGGTTGCGATGTCTTGAAGAGAAACAAAAGAATATTGATCGCACCAAGAAGTACGCTGGTGATGAGGATGTTGAATGGTGGGAGATCTTCTTCACCCATCAATGCACCATTTTAGATAATTACATCGTCGGATTTTTGCCAATCCATAAGCCATTCACATGGAATATTGGGGTGCCATCAATGATATTGCCGACTCATCACCAACCATTGAATAATATAGAGCTTCATAATTTAGTTCAACCACTGCAAAGAGATATTTACGTGGGACCAAGAAAGTCACGTATTGTTGAGGCAAGATGGCAAGGTAATTTGCAAGAACTACAAGTTGGAATGTTGGTCGCAACATTAGTTGGGATCCATTTTGGATTGCAAAAATTATTGAATTAGTGAAGGATGAAGAAGGCAATCAGACAAAGTCAATTGTGGTCCACTGGTATCAGACATTTGCACCTGATGCATTTACGGGAAAGTATTCTTTAGAGATGGTTAAGGATGTCGAATGTTCAAGCAGAAAGAGATGAAGAAAAAATATACCGAGCATAGCTACTCTCGCACTAGACCGTGTTGACATACTAGTATACGACTTCTCATTGACAAAATCAGGCCATCTAAGACAAGCCACCATCAAGATAATAAAGGAGAAAATCCCAAATATGGTATCAAACAATATACAGAGACTAACCAGAAGCAATTCTCATAACCACAAAGATGTTGGCTTGGAATTGGACGAAGATAATGCATTGATTGCCACTGATGATGAGGATGAGACGTCAGAATGCTCTTCCAGTCCATCAGACATGTCTTAAAATGTTGACTTGGTTCAAGCTCGGGATCGTTTTACTACATGATCTGAAACTTTGTAAATTACTTTCAGATGTTAAATCACAAATATGTATAATTATAGCTAGTAGTCATGTTGTACATTCTTTTGTAATTTTGGCGATGTATATTGTTAGGTATTTTACTTATGTCGAAAAGTGGTAGGCATGTTGAAATTCAATATATTTTGCCACATTTTTTGAAAAGCTTTATGCATGTGTCACGTCTTTTTGTAAATTTCATGGTTTTGTGCCCTTTTTCGACATAGTGTTCTTAAAATGCGACATATTACTTGCTTCAAATGACCCGGTGTTGAAGGAGAACTGAAGAAGCGGGACCTTCTAGAAAACCCGAGACCCAAGAGCAAAAGAGACGAGAAATTGAACGAGTTGTTGCGGAGGTGATGAAAGAAGAAAAAGGTAAGCAAAAGATAGCCCCGTCATTCAGACTCGCCTCCGACATCGAAACATCCACCGACCTAAAGCATGTGCTAGAATCAAGGATTCTCGATAGTAAAGTTGAGTTAACACTCCGGGACGTACTAGGGATCGCGAAGAAGGAATTTCATAAAGTGATCATTGATGTGATTCGGAGGAAAAGACAAGTGGTTGAAGAAACGGGTAGAGTAAATACCGTCATGATACGAGAGGAAGATGAAGATATGGAGACTACATTGTTAGCTGGGGTACGGAGTGCTGACAGACAATGTAGTCATGAAGAGGAACGAAGCCATTGCACCCGTACACACTGGGCTCAGGCGACAACTGAGGCTCTAGTCAGAATTGGAGATCAGATGGAAACCATGTGTGGCACTCATCAACCATGGCTCCGAGATAAATATCATATCGTCTGATTTTTACAATCGTGGGAGATGGCCAATAGAAAGGAACCACGGTTGGAAGGTGAGAGCAGCAATTGAGGTCGTGGAGGATTTATGTGGCGCATGCCCAAATATTAAAGTCACAATTGGGGACGTGTCAGTAGATCAAAACTTCTTCATCCAAGAGAAGTCATTTTATCCAATAATTATGGGGCAATCGTACATCACAACAGTGCGAATGGAGACTAAAGTGATTGATAACGGAGCAGCATTTCCCAGGATTGAAACCCAGGATGGGAAGAGGTTGGTACAGTTCCTTACTGTTCAACCAAATCACGAAAGAAATAGGGAGCACCTACGAGATCATCCACTCCGAGATGTGGGGAATTTCGTACAGGACTTCTAGAGTGGACCCTTACTAAAAGGGGTCGTAATGGTACAACGGAGAAAATAAGGATAAAGAATTTTTCAAAGAGGATCAAAATGAAGTGGTGTGAACTCGCCCACAGGTGTGCAAGTTCAAAGGGGGTGGGTGTCATGAAGTTGACACTTCACGATGTGAAAACAATTTCAAAAATCTATAGAAGTACATTTCCCATCTGGGGCTTATGACAAGGAGCATGAAGGAATTTTCGGTTCGTGAATCAGAGTTCAAAAGCCGAAGATACAAGGTTCAAAAGGATTAATGTTACTTGGGACAAAACTGTAATTATGTAAAAAGGGGGAGTCAAAATTAAATGAGGGCTATTTCTATAATTTCTCAAATATAGAACTATAAAATTGAATTGTAGCATCAATAAATAAATAAATAATAAATAAAGAAAAGAAAAAATAAAAATAAAAATAAAAATACAACCACCTACATGAGGTGGTTTGTCAACCGCCTCAAGAGGGTGGTAGGGCGGTTGACCACCCTATATAAGCCACGCCTATGGTGGCTAAAGAGGAGAGAGGGGAAAGGAGGAGAAGAGGAAGAAGAAGAGGAAGAAAAAGCGAGTGAAGAAGCTCATGTGGGTATGAGATGCAGAGCTCTCCAAAGAAGATGGTGGCCTGCATAAATCAAGACAAGAATTGAAGAAAAGAAATGAGATATAAGAAAAGGAAGAAGTTAAACTGGTGTATTTCAAATGCCTCTTTGTAAGCAAAAGGTCATGAGTTTGAATTCTCTTCGAATAGCTTATTTTGGTAATCAAATTTTGTAATATAAATTTAGTATATATAAAGAAATTGAAGTGGTCTATCTCAAACGCTTCTTCGCAAATAGAGTTTGTGAGTTCAAGTCTTGCCAAGTAACTTTTGGCAAATAAATATTGTAAGTGGTTGTTTTAAAAATAAAATTCTTTTCGCGACAACGTCGCATCTATCTTGCCTTCTCGGCTTCTTGTCATCACACCATCTACAATTACGCATTTTCACACCGATCATCCCCAAGTCACAGAACCCCGGCGGTTGCGACACACAACCACAATCTTCTCAACAACGTTGAACTTTCAACATTATTGACCTAGAAAACAACCATGTAGATGCCATATAGCAAAAAGAGGACAGAAGCACCGAATTAGCTACAACTACATGTCCAGCTAAGGATAAATTTTCCTTATTCTAATATACTAGTTTATTCCTTAATCTTAACAATAAGGGCGCAATCATATCTTTTATCTTTAATCCCACACCCACTCGATCACCTAGATACCTAATGGACTAACCTTAAGGTATCCACGTGAATCCTAAGGAAGGTACATTAACTGGCGGATCTCCCAAAGCAACCCAAAAACTTGATGATTTATCCCAATTTATCAATGCACCTAATGCATCTGAGAAATCATCCACGACCTTTTGCACCTATAACAAATTACAATGTGAGGCCTGAACATATAAAGTTGTATCATCAACGAATTCACTATCCACACCAGCATTTGCCACTGGTAGTGCTAAACCTTTAATATTTACATATTGAGAATTTAAATGTATAGAAAATGCTTCAGATACTAGCAAAAATAGGAAATGAGCAAGTGGACATCCTTGCCGTATAGAGCTTGAAATAGAAAACCTCTTACCAATGTCCCTTGCAAATAAGAGAGAATTATTTGCATTACGATATAATGTTGATACTCCTCTTCTCCATATGCTTGGGAAACCCATCCTGAAGAGTGTTCCCTCCATAAAATCCCAGTCGACTCTGTCGTAAGATTTTTCAAAATCAAGAAATAACACCGCCAGATCTTGCTTCTGCAATTCAGCGAAGGTCACCATTTCCCAAAAGAGAATAATATTATAAAAAATACTTCTCTCTTGCAAAAAACTAGTCTGGGTATCATGAATCAACTCCGAAAGATAAGGTTGTAACCGTCTAGCTATCATTTTTGCTAATATCTTATAAATAACATTTAACAAGGTGATTGGTCTTCAATGGCTAAGCTCTTCTAACTATCCACTTGTTTTAGGAATCATATAGATTAAACCCTCCTTCCATTCTTGTTGCATATTTCTGGAATCTAAAATCTGTTGATAGGCTTTGGTCAATCCATCACCTATCAAATCCCAATACTGGATATACCATTGAATTCCCAGCCCATCCAAACCTGGACAAACACCCTTTGCAAGGGCTTTTACTGCTTTGAAAACCTCTTGAGGACTTAATGGTTGCAAAAGACAACCTAAAAGTTGTATAGACACCCTATTATGAATCCTAGACCATATGATGTCCCTCTTAACCAAATTAGCCTTAGAAAAGGGTCTAGCTTTTAACAAAGCCTCATAATAATCAGAGGCTATTTGCCCCATCTGACTAGGATAAGTTGTATAGGAGCCATCAGGACATTTTAATCTAGAAATCCTAGCCGATGACTTATGATGATTATGCACTACAAAGAACAACTTATTGACTTTGTCTCCCGATTCTGCCCATGCGGATGATATATTGTGATAATTAAAACCAACAGAAATCTTTTCTAAGTCCAATATTTGATTCCCTCTTGTACCAGTTGAGAACTTATATAACTCGAATATGGTCTTCTCTCTTCCAACTGTTGCAGGGATTTCAATCCCCTACCAAGCCTACCTATTTTAGTTAAAGACACATAAAATACTTGTTTAGCCTTACCGTTAAAAAATTGTTGTGTTTCACTAATAGCCTTCTAGACACTAGATAATGCATAATCATAGGAGTAGTCATACTTATTCCAAATATTATGCACAGTAGGAGCACAATCTAGGCTAAGAAACACATGATTCGGAATTCTAAACCTAGAGTTCTTATAATGCTCCTGCAAGACTATAACTAACTGAAGCGGTGCATGATCAGAAAAGGAAAATGAAGGTATGATTCCAATGGAACCTCCTTTGTCCCATAAAAACTTATCAGCATAGAATCTATCTAACCTAGACTAATCCGTATGTGACTGTCTTCTATCTGATCTTGAATACTCTAAGGAATCCTGTATCCTTACAAAAGAAGACACTTGCCACAAGTCCAATAAACCTAAAGAAAAAAGTAAACGTTCCCATTCATATAGTTCTAAACTAGATATTGTTTGTGATGTGCCTCCTAACCTATCACACCCATCCTCCAACATATTAAAATCACCCGCAATTGCCCAGTGGTCAACAATTGGTAATTGTGCCAATAGGCTCTTCCAAAATATCGTTCTATCTTTGGTATTGTTCAATGCATATATATTCAACAATCCCCATTTTTTCAAACCAATTTGAAGAATTACATAATGACCTCTACCACAAGTCAAGACTCCGTAATGTAAGGAAGAAGACCACCAAATGTCATTTATTGCAATGCAAAGTCCTGCCTTCAGATTATTATCCCTAGTTGCAGGCACCCAGAACTGTCGCCACTGGCTTGGCAACAAATTTCCATATTTTTGTATCCTTTGTTCATTTAAATGATGCTCTTGAATCAGAAGAATATCAATCCTACCTATATAAGACTTCCTTAACTGATGACGGAAAACACTCCTTACTTTATGGTAATGTCTTCCTCCCAAGTCCCGTACATTCCATGAAATAATATTTAACCTATCCATCATTCATGTTTTGCACTCCTACTCTCCTTTCGGCAAGTGCAATGTCTCTATCCTTCCTTCCATCCTCCGAGGCCTGCAATTGTCTCTTATTTGACCAAATGTCTTTCCCAGTCAACTTATGTGCACGCACTGGCATATGTTTATCTATAATAGAAACCCTATCGGGTGACTTCGCAACTGTAGTAAAAGCAACTATATTGCCACAATTCATGTGTATGGTCAACCTTGACCACTTCATTTTTTTTCTTTTTAAACTCTTCCAAAGCTACGGATCTATCAAGTTGTTGTACATGATCTAAAAGTAGTTGTTTATCGTTACTAAATTGATTATTAGCCTTAAAAATAGATTCTACATCTTGTACCTTCGAAAATGTGTCTTGTGAATTATGTTGCTCCTTTGTGAAAACTGGGAGGGAAAAACCGTCATCCACTTGACTAATCCCCACCTCCTTTTCCACTTCCTGCAAAGAGTGATAAGGGTTATCCTCAACTAATAACACTAGATTAACCAACTTACGAGTCAGTTTAAAAACATGTTTAGCAGAAACTGTAGACCAGCCCTCATTATTAACATTTGGTCGAGTAGGTGAATGTGCTTCAACATTCGGGCGAGGTTTCTGACAATCTCTACCTAAATGACCAAACAGTCGACACAAAAAACATTGATTAGGCAAACCTTGATAATATACCTTTTGCACAACCGGTGATTTATTTATAAGTAAGTTAGGTAAAGCAATAGTTGTTGGCAACCGAACAGATCTTGGTGCGATTAACTGAACAGCAGGGACCCCACCCACTTGTCCAACATGCGTAACAATGACCTTACCTAACAAAGTTCCAATACGAGGAAGAACATTCCTCCATTCCTTCCTCAATCCAGGGAATATTGCCATAAAAACCATACTAGACTCTTGATCCTACAATATGTCTTCTACCTCAACATTATGAGACCATTTATGAAAAGATACCCACGCACCTTCCACGCATGCCTCCCTAATTGCTAGTAGCCTTGTGTCGGCCTCCTCGCTTGAAAATTCCACATGGTAACATCCTCGAGACATGAATTGAATATTGATTATGTTATCTGCTTCCTCCGAGAAAGCCGCGTACAAAGTATGTTGAAGTTCCGAACGATTTATTCTCAAACCTTGTACTTCCACTCAACCTTAGTGCTCGACAAAGCCACTTCTTGATGGGTGGGGGTGGAGCCATTCTCCCAAGGGGTTCAAATGTGAGGGGAGATTGAGAGAGACACACAGAGAGAATGAGAGAGAGGAAATCGAGACAAACACGAGTTGAGGGTAACTTCACTATATCTCCTTCTTTCTTTCATGCCCCATGGGTGGGGTTTAAATAGTACAAGATCTTATCAAACATTATAAATAGTCAAATAGGGTTAGTTACACCTACTTAACCCACTCACACTCACACATTAACATTTCATATTACATATTACACACCTTACACATTACACTCTTAACCCTCCCGTACACCTATATGGGTAATACCTGGCACGCCTGTAGGACAGTGCATTGCATGTCGAACCCACAAGGCCATGCCAAAAACGCGTTCACTGGAACTCCACCGGCCTTCTCTTCTCTCATTGGACAAAAATCCCTCGACCGGATCATTGCTCTACTATCGATAACTTCTTGCTCTGTGTCTCTTATCTGTCTCTCTTTCCTCATTTGTCAGCGTCGATTCTGTCTTCTCTGCTTGGTTGTCTTTCTTTCTTCTTTCATTGTTTTCCTTTCTTGACTCAATTTTTCTTCCTTTGTGCGTTCCTTCTTCTCTTGTTGTGTGTTGTTTAGGATACAAAATTTGTACTTCATTTCTTTATTCCTTTTAACATTAAATGATGTTTGGGGAAATCTTGATGCTTGTAATGGTGATTTAAGATGCACTTTAATATTGAATTGAAAATTAAAAGTTATATTATAACTAACTAGTCATATTGTTGAATGGTCAACTTGGAATACATTTAATTCATCATGATGATATTGCCATGCACACCTTGGGAGCTTTACTTCCATTATCGTATCACAATGAAATTAAAATATCATTTTGTGCTCACAAATGTAAGCATGGCATACAATTAAACTATGCTTCTACATGCTCTATTTAAAGCTAGCCAAATCCTTGGAAAGGCCATTCCATATCTCTCTTGAAAACTTCATCATCAGTACTTAGAATTCATCTCAATACTTATAGAAATGGCATTTAGATATAACGTTTCCTACATGAAGATGATGGTACTTATGGTGCTTCTAATGGTGACATGTGTTGCAGCAAAAAAGAAGGTGGTATTGAAGTACTACACACAACAACAAGTTGGGGTAAATGAGTTTGGGATGGTCTCAGCAGTTGTTCCTCCGGCCAAAGGCACATTAACTGGTGTTGGCCTTCAAGTGGTTTATAACTACACATTGACCAAGACAGGAAACCCAACATCGCAAGTATTGGGATCCATTCGCGGCA
Organism: Azolla caroliniana; assembly: GCF_043228905.1. Taxonomy (NCBI): domain Eukaryota; kingdom Viridiplantae; phylum Streptophyta; class Polypodiopsida; order Salviniales; family Salviniaceae; genus Azolla; species Azolla caroliniana. The sequence goes on from NW_028230437.1 coordinate 20,407,360, forward strand.
CCTCTGTGGTGGCCTCCAACACTGTAAATGCCACCTTTTTTGTTGTCAACACCGTTGTGCATTACGTTAATCCCAAGAAAGGTGGTCTAAAGGGTACCTTCACCACACAAGGTGAGGCCAACTTTGGTAGTGGACAACCCTTCGAATTAGCCGTGACAGGCGGCACTGGTGACTTTCGTGGGGTGTATGGCTACACTGTCGCCAACAACTTCAAATTTACGCCACCTACTGGCAACTCAACTGCCAAGGTCACAAAATTTTATCGAACTAGCCTTTGGTGGATCTAAATTATAGATGCTTGATTTATCTTCCTTATTTCTAGGATTGATAAAAAAATACATGGCTTTAGGGAACTCTTTCTTTCATACCAATTAATATGAATTGGTGAATGCGTTGTCTTCCTATATGTAGGAAGATTTATTTATTTATTTATTAATAATGAAACTTAATATCATGGATCCTACAAAATCATGCAAAGATCAATTTCTAGTTTGATTTCAATGATGATAAATTATGTTACACAATGTTTCACTATACATGCAAGATGATTGTGTTCCATATTTGAGGATTCTCATTTCTTTTGTTTAAGCATGTGAATGTGCAACTATAAACAATGGCGTATTGAACGTTGGAATAAACCTCTCCCATTTATATACATTTGTTTTTTTAACTTAAGAATGAAATCACTAATATATGTCCCACTAGATGGCTAACAAGATGGGGTATGGTGAGACCCATCAAACCACATTTTTCCACTCTACTCTAACCCAAAAAATCGGGTTTCAAATTACAATGTGAAGAAATCCAAATGTCTCCCAATGTAAAGCACCACTTTACCAACCTCGAAAACCTTCTCCAAGTCCAAGTCAATCCACGGATGTTTGGTATTGGTTGTATTTTCGTAGTTGTAGATAGTATTTAGATAACGAGAAAAACCTTCACCATGTGCTTTTGAGGCATCTCTATCATTTTATGAGTCCGGATATACTAGCTCTTGGTATAGCACGATGATGATTTGGCTGCTTGGAAACGGCCTAGACATTAATAACCGACGTCCCCTTAGGCACAACGACTAGATTGATAAAATTTTAATCTCTCGTGTGAGGACCATAATAAAGTAATAATGCTTTTGAATTTTTTGTGAGCTACCCTTTTCTTTTTTCGATTTTCCTTTTTCTTTTTCTTCCTATCTTCTTCTCTCTTCATCTCTTTCTTCTCTATTGTTATAGTTTGCATTTTCTGTGTTTCTAATATTCTTGTTTGCTAACTGCATTTGGCACTACAGACTGTTCCATGATTTTCTTTGTCTTGTTATCTATTCCTATTAGGTGTCTTCGTCTGCAGGGGAGGAGGAGGAGGAGGAGAATGAAGCCTGCATCACTTCTTGCTCTGGGTCTGTGTCTGTGTCTCTCTTTCATCCTTGGATGTCTTTCTTTCTTTCTTTCTTTCCTTGTTTTCCTTTCTTCACTATGTTTTTCTTCCTGTATGCTTTCCTTCTTCTCTTTGTTGTGTGTTGTTGTTCCTCTTCGTTTCTCTTTTGTCTTTGTGTTCTCATCTCCTCTTGCAGAGCAACCACTGCATCTTCCATGGCTCCAACTTCTTCTTCCTCTTCTTGTTCTTCATTTTCTTTTGTTCTTGATTTTGTCTGCTCCGAATTTCTGTCCGTCGGCCGTCTGGCCGGCTATCCGTGGCCTCCGTAGTCTGTCCTGCCGCCGCCTTTCTGGGTAGTCGCCATTCGCGGCCGTCTATCTCTCGGCCGGCTTTCCCTTGGCCATCTCGCGACTGCACTCTCGAACGACAATCCCTTGGCCATCTCACAACTGTCACTCGACCGACCCTTGGCCACGTCTCTCGGCCGTCGCTTTTCGGCCGCCGTTGTTCAGCTGAAGGGCACAGTCCACTGCCGAATGGCCGGGATTCAAGCATGTGGCGCATTGAATGGCCTGTCGGAATTGGGCTTCCTCGGTTGTCGATAAAACGCCTCGAAAGGAGATCATGGAGAAAAAGTTGTTGGTTTGGGCCCTGTCCATGGTGAGGACACGATCGACAACTTGCTCAATCGTTTGTTGAGAGAAGTCGACGAGAGCTAAAGTGGTTCGAAGGGGTCCTCAGAGTGCCGCAAGGAAGGTGTCTTTCAGGTTGTTAGCCGAGATTTCCCGAGCTAGCCAATGATAGAGGTTCTGAAATCAAATCGTAAATTGTGGGATTGTCTAATGAGGCTCCTAGGCAATTGTGTAGAAATGGCTGAGTAGTTCTCTCTTCGGTATCTATCGATGGAACAGTCGGTTGAACCGATAACGGACACTTAAGAGTAAGCAAACACTCCCAATTCATGCTGGGAGTACCAACGCGCAGCTTGCCCATCGAGGGACAAGCCAAAATCTGTGATCTTCGATGCTTCGGAATCTGCAGCGGCCAATGGCTGTGACACATGGTTCGTTTGCCATGTGGTCAAGAAAGATTTAACATGCGCCTCCACATCAGCGCCATCTGTGTATCTCAGATAGGAATACCACATTGTGTCGATGTCGGGGTCGTTTGGGATCACCGGGAAGAGGATATGTTCTTTGGGTTGGTCGACCTCCGAGATGTTGCCACTAGGTGAGGCATGAGCGGGAACCGTGGCTGATTGAGCATCAGATTCCGGAGGTGGCCATTGCTCTGTGAGAGTTGAGTCGGTAGTGTGGTCTGCTCGTTTGGCACATCAGGACATTCGCCGAGTGCGTGTGTTCTAAGGAGGCGATGTTACCGCGACGAGGTTTTTCTCCAGCGCATTGTTCGTTGTGAACTCACAGCGTGAATCGAGCGTGCCAAATTGTGTTGCTCCCTCGTAGAGAATACCTTCGATTACTCTTCCTTAGTAATCGTGGTGCATAGAGATTTGTGCTCCAAGACAATTCAGATCACCCCTGATAAGGGGAATTGCACTCTACAGGATTGGCTACAAACGATCCGCAATACAAATTACACGAACCGAACGTAACTAGATAAAATAGCTCAATGGAGACAGACATAGTGCTTGCCCACAAAGTATGTAGATATTCGACTATTATTAGTAGAATGCGATACAATATCGATACAAATACACAGTAGAATCGGTGTAATACTCTCTCACTGATTTTCTAGTCTAGGCTTAGTGCTCTAAGAGTTCTAGTCTCCCCTCTACTCTATGATCTCTCTGGTTTCTCGTATGATTCTATCCCCCTTGTGTTCGTTACTTCCTTGATTATATAGCCTTCCCTTGGCTCAACGTTTTTTGAACTACTCTCTCCTTGATATTCGGATTCTGCCTTCGGTTGTTTGTATTCAGCTTCTTTTGGTCCTTTCACATTCGTCCCGCATCCTTTCCACACTTTTCATACTCAGTCCTTTCACACTTTATCCCTTCTGTTCCATCGGTAACGTACAAAAAAAATAAATAGAAAACAACAAAATACCAAAACAAATATTGGCATGATTTCTTCTTGGCACTATCCTTTTCAGACTATATATGAACATGCACGGTTATTGTTGATGGGTGGGGGGTTCGAATGTGAAGGGAGAAGAAGAGAGAGACAGAGGGAGAATGAGAGAGAGGGAATCGAGATAGACACAAGTTGAGGGTAACTTCACTATATTTCTTCCTTCTTTTCATTGCCCATGGGTGGGGTTTAAATAGTACAAGATCTGATCAGACATTACAAAAAGCCAAATGGGGGTAGTTACACCTACTTACCCCACCTCACACTAACACATTAACATTTCATATTACACATTGCACACTATACACATTACACTCTTAACCCTCCTGTACACCTATATGGGTAACACCTAGCACGCCTGTAGGACAGTGCATTGCACGTCGAACCCACAAACCCATGCCAAAAACTCGTTGACCGGCACTCCATCGGTCTTTTCTTCTCTCATCAATCGGAAATCCCTCGATCGGATCATGGCTCTACAATTGATAACTTCGATCGGAGTTGGCTTGACACGACCAGAGCTAACACTAACTGATTGATTGGCATGACGGATGTTACTCCTCCAGGAATTCGAATTCAACATACACCATCGGCCAAGCGTGCAACATGCGGTGGCAGACTACCTAAGTCGACTCAAATTGGGGGAACCAGCAGAAACAGTTTATGATGATTTGCCCTATGCCAACCTTTTCGGTATTGATGCGGCCACACCACATACCGAAAGCGAGGATAAATGGATAAATGACATGACGCACTTCCTAAACACCAAACTTCCACCCGACCATTTGAACCTAGATGCCAAGAAATGGTTGGTAGTCTGCAACCAAAATTTTTGCCCATTCGTAGAAACCCTCTACCAAAAGGGCTTGGACGGCATCTGGCACCGCGCGGTGCGACTACTTGAAAAAGATGCCATCCTACGAGAAGCACATTATGGAATCGCTGACGGACACTATGCAGGAGTGGGTTATGGTGGCCCACAACAAAAAAGGATGCCCACGAATTCTATAAACAATACGATCTATGTTAGCGCATGGGTCAACCCTCCGAGAAAGCCCGTATGCCTCATCAACCGATTCTCCATTAGAACCTTTCCAGAAGTGGGGATTGGATTTTGTCGGTCCATTCCCACCGACCGCGGATCAAACCGACCATAAATACATTTTCGTGGCCACCGATTATAGCACGAAGTGGGTCGAAGCAAAGGCAGTACGCGACAACATGGCCATGTCTACCACCAAGTTCGTTTATGAATATTTATTGTGTCCATTTGGTTGTCCAATCGAGCTTGTTAACGAGCAAGGAGGTCTCTTTCTCAATCGACTTATTCGAGAACTCACCACACACTATGCAGTAGTACATAAGAAAAGCACACCATACTATCCATAGCAAATGGCTTGGCTGAGTCAACAAATAAGACACTGCAAACCATCCTCAAGAAGATTGTGAACGAAAACCGAACTGATTGGGACGACAAGCTCCCTAGTGCACTCTGGGCCTACCGAACGATGTTCAAGCCAAGTATCTGATCCACTCCTTTTCGTCTGGCTTTCGGGTTGCAAGCCATCATGCCAACAGAGTTCCAGGTGCTTAGTTTATGCGTCCAAATTACCAAACGATTGCCCGAGTTGGATACTAACCAGAAACGACTCGAACAATTACTCAAACTCGGGGAACACCGGATCACTAGCCTGGCTCATTTAGAACACGTGCAACGTCAACGAAAAGCCTCTGTCGATCTTCATCCGAAGGGATCGGAGACATCTTTCAAAATCGAAAAACCGATCCTCGTCTTTCAAACACGACTTGGCTTGATGCCAAGGAAGCTCTATTTCCGGTTGACCCAGTCCGCAGTCATGGGTGAAACGGAGGATTTCGGGGGCCCAACACCTCAATTCCGGTAATTACTCTACGTACTGCCCGAAGTTGTATCCTATTTATTTTAAAAAGAAGAAGAAAAAAGACCCGGTAACTGGAGTATTTAAAGAGCATGCACGCCACACAAGAAAAGAAAGTACAAATGGTTCTGGAGACCCGTAGTATTAAAAAAACTTATTATGATAGGAAAGATTCTAAATCTAGGGCACAAGGCCACGTCTCGAGAAACGAGGTACCTACAAAAAGGAGGGCACTGTACAAACATAACACTCACTCACACACAGACGCACAAAGCCCTCACGCTCTATCACTTTCTTCACAAACACTATCCCGCTCTCAAACTCTTTGCACATAAGCTTTCTCCCATTCCCTACCTCTTTACCCCCATACTCACTCTTCCTCTTCGTTTTTCGAAACGATCATGCTGCTCGAACTGACCAAAGACCTCTACACCTGGCTGAACAAGCATAACTTGAGCGGATACCTCTGTGTCGTGGATGCACTCCCCCACCCCAAGACGCAGGAAATCGCACGCCGAGTGCATCTTGACACCATCAATAACAATCAAATCCGGCTGGTATTGGGGCTGCAGCGAGGAGAAGAACATGACATCGAGGCTTCGCCTCAGAACATCATCGAAGAATATTTCGCAAAGTACTCGGTGTCGGCCAAGGTGTATCGGACTCATGATGGACCTAACAAGTGTTGGGAAATAGGTCCCTCCGAATGAGTTGGATCGGACGAGCTAAAGGAAGGATCCAAACCGGATGGGTCCGGAAGGTATCCGGATACCGGATCGGATGGATCTGGAAGGAGTTCGGCCAGATCCGGTATGAACCAGATAATAGGAACACATTAGTAAATATGTTCAGACGTGACCATTGAGGTCATATTTGTGAATAACCCCAAAGTTATATAAGTCTAAATATAACTAGGGCAATACTATTATGTGTAGTTGTTATCATTATCGTTGTACAGAGAGAGAGAGAGAGATAGGCTAATAAACCAAACAACCTCGTTGGAAGTACCTCTAGTTGACGAGGTACTTCCGTTGCTGTAGCTCGGTTCCCTCTCGGATAGTTGGGAGAGGCTAGTTGTCACTTTGGGCAACGCCGAGCCGGAAGGTAAACACTTATTGCTAGCAAGGGTAAAATCAAGCTTGCTGGATGAAGAAGCTCGCCGGAAGGACCGAGAGTCCGGAACTGATCCGAAGGCCTTGATTACAAAAGACGACCATAACTGGGGATGAGGCCGGAATCGGAGTCCCCAAAACCGGGACAAATCAGGGACGTGGTCGAAGTCAAGGGGGAGGCCCACCTGCTTTTATTGCGGAAAACCGGGGCACTTCCAGAAGAATTGCTGACACTTTTGACTCAAAGAATGGTCTCAACCTGAGAAATTTGGATCGTAAATGAACGTCTCTATCTTGATCGATGTCGCCAAGCTTGGTTAGGTTTAAACCTGGCAAAATGCGCGTTCTTGGTCACAAGCGGTAACCTACTCGGGCACATCGTCAGTTAAGAAGGTATCGCCATGGACCTGGATAAAGTACAAACCATCCTACATGCCCCCGCACCCTCGAACGCAAAAGGCCTCAGCCAATTTCTGGGACAAATCAGATGGCACAGCCGGATGATACGCCACCTGGCCGATTTCGCGACAACACTACACACAGCGGTGCATCGACTTCCCTTTCAATGGACTTCAATCAAGGACGAGGCTTACCAAGGATTGAAAGTAATGCTCTTGCATGCTCCAGTTGTACAGCCCCCGAGATGGTCGGAACCTTTTCACGTCTTTGTGGACGCATCAGATATTGCCATCGGGAGCGCACTGATGCAATGCACGCCCCCAAATTGGTATCGGCCAGTGTATTATGCTAGCTGACGTCTCTCGGCCGCGGAAAAGAACTATTGAACCACCGAACGGGAGGCCCTCGGTATGATCTATAGCATCAGTAAATTTCGGCATTACCTCTTAGGCCGAAAATTCACATTTCACGTCGATCACTCGACCCTCCTTTACCTGGTCAATAAACAAGCTGCGGCCCGAACCGGTAATAAGTATATCATCGTGGCCACAGACTACTGCACAAAATGGGTCGAGGCAAAGGCTTTACGAGACAATACGACAACATCCACGGCCAAATTCGTGTACGAACATCTCTGGTGCTGTTATGGATGCCCAATTGAGCTCGTTAGTGACCAAGGTGGGCACTTTATAAACCATATAATACGCGAGCTTACGACTCACTACGCAGTGGTTCATAAGAAAAGTATGCCATACTACCCGTAGGCAAACGGATTGGCAGAATCGACTGACAAAATTCTCCAAACAATCCTGAAGAAGATCGTCAACGAGAACCGCACCGATTGGGATGACAAGCTCCAAAGTGCACTATGGGCTTATCGCACGACATTTAAAACAAGCATTCAATCCACCCCCTTTCGGATGGCTTTCGGTCTCGAAGCCGTTATGCCCATCGAGTTCCAAGTTCCGAGTCTCCGAGTTCAAGTTAAAGCACGGCTTCCTGAGGCCCAATCCGAACAATTGAGGTTGGAACAACTCCTCGAACTTGGCGAGGACCAAGTAGCGAGCATGGCCCAACTTGAACAGTGCCAACGCCAACGGAAAGCCTTTGTGGACCGACATCGGAAGGGATTGGAACAAGAACTGACCATAGGCAAACCGGTCCTTGTTTTCCAGACGCGACTCGGTGCTATGCCAGGAAAGTTACGATTTTGATGGACCGGCCCCTTCTGGATTATTGACGAGTTTAACGGCACGTTCCAACTCGGCACCCTCGTCGGGGAAATTGTCAAAAGCTGGGTGAATGGATTCTGACTACGACCGTACTAGGGAAATACCCCAGCCAACCCTTTCACCGAGTCTCACGACACGGACAGGGCCACGAAGGAGGCCACGCGTCCCCCTCGGTAAGAACCCACCAACCATCGAAAGTAGACATTAGGTAGGATTAGGCATAGTTTTAGCAATTAGTTAGTTCCACCTATACCACCTACCACATCACCCAAATCATGTCATGTTTAGAGGCACACATTAGTCACTTTCACATTCACTTAAGTATTTAAATGCACATGCACAACATCCAAAGCAAAGCACTAACTCTCTAGGACACGTGGCCATAATATCCTATTATGGCATCCACGCCCAAGAATCTCCAGGCTCCTCTTCATGCACAAAACCCTAGGCGTTCGCTAAAAAACAGTTACCCCAAGCCCACCCCACACACAGACGTTTTCTTGCACACCCAGCTTTCATCGCTCCCACGCTCTCAAGCTTCCTCTCGCTCTTAGCGCATTCATCGCTCCTAGCGCTCTTGCTCACAAGCCCTCTCTTGCCCTTGTAGCCCCTCTACCGCACCACAACCATGTCCTTCCCTTACTCTGTCTCGGCCTGGTCGAATCCTCCTTCCCTATTCTTCCACACAGCAGAACCCCGAGTCCATTATGCCTCTTGCAGCTTCACAGGAAACCCGCTCCTGTTTTCAGGAACAAGGATTGGGTGGTTATTTAAAGGTGATCGATGCCCCTGCACACCCGGATGCCCAAGCGGTCGCACACCGAATCCACCCAGACACAGTCACCAACAATATGATTCATGCTGCCTTGGACCTGAAACGAGGAGGTGATCATGAGGTCGAGATTCCCCCTTCCACGACCCTAAAGGAATACTTTGGTGTGTATTCCATATCTGGTAAAGCCTACCGCACTTACGGGGGATCCAACAAGGCATTCAGAGAACTCGCTCGCATCCTGATGGAGTACGCATTCATGCATACCAACCCTACCAGTATGCCATAGAGCAAAGCGGCGATCATTATCAATGCCTATGAGGGAAACAAAATCGACTGGGGAATCATCACAGGCGAAGGAATCTGTGCGGCGCTCGACTCCTTCCAAACCGGTAAGCATTTGTTGCCTGTGATCAATCGCTTCCTTACAGTCCTCTACCCACCTCCTTCGGTTTCCCCTCGTCACATCTTGAACTCTCCACCACCACGAAGGAAACAACGCGGGCTGATTTTGGAGATAACTCAGGAAGAATGGGAAGACTCCTCGTCTTCTTCACCTCCCTCAGGCGTTCGGAACCCCGCTTCCGCTTCCGCCTCGGCCCCACCCCCACCAAAAACACAAAGACAACGGGCGGTAACAACAACCGAGCCCACGGCCCACAAGCCAATAGCCCTCGGCCATCTGGCAGCAGAAGAGGAAACAGGCCGAGGAGTCAACACCATTGGCCCCGGACGCACAAGATCAGCCGCCAAAAAGACGTTGTATCATTCGAGAGGCAACCACAGAAACCGAAGGCGACCAACGTCAGAAATCAAAAGAGTCTAACCCCCCCTCCATGGAATAGTACCAGCGGAGTCATGGCTCCAAGTTGGAACGATTGAGCATGGCCAAACCACATAGATATTAGAGGAGGAAGTTCTCGGGTACAAAGATCTCCCCGCAGAGACATACGAGTTCAGTGCCCTGCTTCGACTGGGCACAACTTACGAGTTAATAGATTTCCTCGCACGTGCCCAAGTGTCTGCCGCCGCTCGTATGGCCTAGGAGCACGCCGAAACAAAGATGATTCAACGCGCTCTAATGGGTGAAATCGAACCTCATGAGGATCGAGCCTTACAGAAGATAGGACGGAAGAAGCAAGTACAGAATGCTTTGCTCCTCATGGAACTACCGGATCACAATCTACACCACACTACTCGGGCAGCCAAGGACATGGCCCAACGTATCAAAACAGCGCATCAGCAAGCCAAACGGGCTACCGACCTATGGCAAGCCGCCGAGGAGAAACTGGCGACACTCACACAGTAACAACCGCCCTTAATCCTCCCTGCACCGAGTGAAGCTGTCTAACCAGCCACTCTTCCGAACCCCAACCCAAGTGCTGAAGATACCAAAGACGACACCGCCCACCCCACAGTAGCCACGGCCGAGGCTAGCACAATGACGGACTCGGTATAGACAAGTGAGCCATCGTCACGGGCAGATATCAGCCCACACCCCCAAACCAACCAAGCCTCGGCGCAAACGCCATCACCTCCGGTCATCATGGAACGAGCGACATAGACAGACAGGGAGTCCTCGGCCCAACTCCAGCAAACGGCAACCCAGACAGGGCCTCCCCTTAGGGACTACCAGGAGGAGCTTCAGGCCCAGATCGCTCTGGCCGAGTTGGCCAAACAGAATCACAAATACATTCTTGCCCAGCAACGAGAACAAGCCGTGAGCCACGAAGCGAACCTCAAGCGATTGCTTGCTGAAAGGTCGGTCGCGCTTGAAGCACGAGAACGAGAGGTGATGACCCTCCAAGTCTCTATCACTACGACTAAGGAATGGTTCATCAAAGAAACCGAGCGGAATAGCCAATGGGAACAACAGCTCTTCGCCGACAACTAGGAATTACGTCTCATCAACGCGCCTTCCAGGACATGGCCAACAAACATATGCAGAAGTGGAGGATCTCGAAGGAGCAACGAGCAAAAATTTCCGATGCATATCACCAGTTGCAATCCGAGCACATCACCGTCAAAGAACAACACCGGGACACCTGGCGGAGTAGACCATCGCGCTTATCATGGAAAAAGCAAAAGATAATCAAGCTACTTTAGCACTCTTTGCTCGCAAAAGCCAAGCAGAAGCCAAGGCAAGGCCGCAAGGGAGGCACTGGAAGTTCACCGCGCGACCATCGGCATGGACGATACCAAAATCAAGACCCTAATCCACAAGTATCGCCAGTAATTAACCACAAAGATCAAAGAAACGCTTGACCATGTCTGGCAGGAGTGGTCAACCCAAGCCGCGGACCTACACATACTACGCGCGGATGCCGAGAACCGACAAAAGGAGGGCCGGGGGTTTTACAAGATGGATGACACCAGCATCCAGACCCTCCGTGAAGACTTAATGGAAGAATATCATACCTTGGCAACATCCCACACCACGGCCATCGAGCAACTCTTGGAGGAATTCAACGACGATTTAATGGTATTTCGTTCAGAAGCCGAAGCGTATGAGGAGGAACGACTCGCTACCGGGAGTCACAAAGCTCCCACAAACACCGAGGAAGGAACCGAGTCCCTCCCCATGGCAGCTCGACCGGAAGAACCTACCCCTACCGACCTCCACATCCCAAGCGAGCCACTCACCGCGGCGGTTAAATCGGAGGAACCTGCTCCTACCGACGTCCACATCCCACCGGAGCCACAGACTATAAACCCGACCCTGCCTAAATCGGTCTCAACAGAGGAGGGCACACACGCCAACACCGTCATCCCCAACTCGGCAACACACCCTCCGTCACCGGCGCACCTGACCGACCAGCCAGCCCAACCCCACGCCCCCGAGGATATCCTCGGCATATTGGAAGAGGAATAAAACCAACCTATCAGCCCTCGTAGGAATGGCCAATTTTTGTTGTAATTCGTGTTGTTTTGCCAAATCCATGGTAAACCGTGGGTCTGACGGACAAAGTCCTGTCCCACGGGCGTGCTAGGTGTTGTCCATAGGCCAAAAATAGAAATTAGTTAAATGTAATACGCGGGAGGTAAGGCGAGTATGTAAGGGAGAGTTAGGCAAACACCGAGTTTCGAGCCTCACAGTCAACCGACCTATCAACGTTGTATGAAGGAAAACAAGTATATAAACCGAGGTCTGCGTACCTCGGCAGGGCAGAGATATTGAGAGCCTAGGCGAGGTCCTCTTCATAGATATAAGAGCTTTGTAAGGCTACCGGATGTGGGCCGTGTTTTGTTGTAATCATCACTAACTGTTGCAGTAATGCATATCTATTAGCTCTTGTTGTTTCATTTGTATGCCATCGTTTCGAAGATCTCAACTACGTATACAACCCGGACTCTATTCCAGGTGCGCTCTACGTGTTCTTCCCCTAAAAGACACCTCCGTGCACAAGTCTTCAGTGCATTGCACGTCGAAGCCACAAGCCCATGCCAAAAACGCGTTCACCGAAACACCATCGGCCTTCTCTTCTCTCATTGGTAAAAAATCCCTTGACCGGATCATTGCTCTACGATCGATAACTTCTTGCTCTATGTATCTTATCTGTCTCTCTTTCCTCCTTTGTCAGCGTTGATTTTGTCTTCTCTGCTTCGTTGTCTTTCTTTCTTCTTTCATTGTTTTCCTTTCTTGTCTTAGTTTTTCTTCCTTTGTGCTTTCCTTCTTCTCTTGTTGTGTGTTGTTTAAGATAAAAAAATTGTAATTCAATTCTTTATTCCTTTTAACAATAAATGATGTTTGGGGAAATCTTGATGCTTGTAATGGTGATTTAAGATGCACTTTAATATTGAATTGAAAATTAAAAGTTATATTATAACTAACTAGTCATATTGTTGAATGGTCAACTTGGAATACATTAACTTCATCATGACGATATTGCCATGCACACCTTGGGAGCTTTACTTCCATTATCGTATCACAATTAAATTAAAATATCATTTCGTGCTCACAAATGTAAGCATGGCTTACAGTTAAACTATGCTTCTACATGCTCTATTTAAAGCTAGCCAAATCCTTGGAAAGGTCATTCCATATCTCTCTTCAAAACTTCATCATCAATACTTAGAATTCATCTCAATACTTATAGAAATGGCATCTAGATATAATGTTTCCTACATGAAGATGATGGTACTTATGGTGCTTCTAATGGTGACATGTGTTGCAGCAGAAAAGAAGGTGGTATTGAAGTACTACACACAACAACAACTTGGGGTAAATGAGTTTGGGATGGTCTCAGCAGTTGTTCCTCCGGCCAAAGGCACATTAACTGGTGTTGGCCTTCAAGTGGTTTATAACTACACATTAACCAAGACAGGAAACCCAACATCGCAAGTATTGGGATCCATTCGCGGCACCTCTGTGGTGGCCTCCAACACTGTCAATGCCACCTTTTTTGTTGTCAACACCGTTGTGCATTACGTTAATCCCAAGAAAGGTGGTCTAAAGGGTACTTTCACCACACAAGGTGAGGCCGACTTTGGTAGTGGACAACCCTTCGAATTAGTCGTTACAGGCGGCACTGGTGACTTTCGTGGTGTGTATGGCTACACTGTCGCCAACAACTTCAAATTTACGCCACCTACTGGCAACTCAACTGCCAAGGTCACAAAATTTTATCGAACTAGCCTTTGGTGGCTCTAAATTATAGATGCTTGAATTATTTTCCTTATTTCTAGGATTGATAAAAAAATACATGGCTTTAGGGAACTCTTTCTTTCATACCAATTAATATGAATTGGTGAATGCGTTGTCTTCCTATATGTAGGAAGATTTATTTATTTATTTATTAATAATGAAACTTAATATCGTGGATCCTACAAAACCTTGCAAAGATCAATTTCTAGTTTGATTTCAATGATGATAAATTATGTTACACAATGTTTCACTATACATGCAAGATGATTGTGTTCCATATTTGAGGATTCTCATTTCTTTTGTTTAAGCATGTGAATGTGCAACAATAAACAATGGCGTATTGAACATTGGAATAAACCTCTCCCATTTATATACATTTGTTTTTTAACTCAAGAATGAAACCACTAATATATGTCCCACTAGATGGTTAACAAGATGGGGTATGGTGAGACCCATCAAACCACATTTTTCAACTCTACTCTAATCCAAAAAATCGGGTTTCCAATTACAATGTGAAGAAATCCAAATGTCTCCCAATGTAAAGCACCACTTTACCAACCTCGAAAACCTTCTCCAAGTCCACATCAATCCACGGATGTTTGGTATTGGTTAATTTTCGTAGTTATAGATAGTATTTAGATAGTGAGAAAAACCTTCACCATGCACTTTTGAGGTATCTCTATCATTTTATGAGTCCGGATATACTAGCTCTTGGTATAGCACGATGGTGAGTTGGCTACTTGCAAACGGCCTAGATATTAATAACCAACCTCCCCTTAGGCACAACGACATGATTGATAAAATTTTAATCTCTCATGTGAGGACCGTAATAAAGTAATAAAGCTTTTGAATTTTTTGTGAGCTACCCTTTTTTTTCGATTTTCCTTTTTCTTTTTCTTCCTATCTTCTTCTGTCTTTATCTCTTTCTTCTCTATTGTTATAGTTTGCGTTTTCTGTGTTTCTAATCTTCTTGTTTGCCAACTGCATTTGGCGCTACATATTGTTCCTTGATTTTCTTTGTCTTGTTATCTATTCCTATTAGGTGTCTTCGTCTGTAGGGGAGGAGGAGGAGAATGAATTTTGCATCACTTTTTGCTCTTGGTCTGTGTCTGTGTCTCTCTTTCGTCCTTTGTTAGCGTTGATTGTGTCTTCTCTCCTTGGATGTTTTTCTTTCTTTCTTTCCTTGTTTTCCTTTCTTCACTATGTTTTTCTTCATGTATGCTTTCCTTCTTCTCTTTGTTGTGTGTTGTTGTTCCTCTTCGTTTCTTTTGTCTTTGTGTTCTCATCTCCTCTTGCAGCAACCACTGCATCTTCCATGGCTCGAACTACTTCTTCATTTTCTTGTTCTTTATTTTCTTTTGTTGTGGATTTTGTCTGCCCCGAATTTCTGTCCGTCGACCGTCTAGCCGGCTATCTGTGGCCTTCGTCGTCTGTCCTTTTGCCGCCTTTCTAGGTAGTCGCCATTTGCGGCTGTCTATCTCTCGGCCAGCTTTCCCTTGGCCATCTCGCAACTGCACTCTCGAACGACAATCCCTTGGCCATCTCACGACTCTCACTCAATTGACTGGATGGGATCTGGATGAGTTGTATCGGACGAGCTGAAGGAAGGATGCGGACCAGATGGGTCTGGAAGGTATCCGGATACCAGATTTGATGGATCCAGAAGGAGTCCGGCCAGATCCGATATGAACCAACAAATACAAACATATTAGTAAATATGTTCAGACATGACCGTTGATGTGATATTTGTTAATAGCCCCAAAGTTATATAAGTATAAATATAACTAGGAAATATTGTTATGTATAGTTGTTATCATTATCGTTGTACAGAGAGAGAGAGAGAGAGAGAGAGAGATACCGAAAGTAATTTCTATTGTAACCGCCGGTTGGCGAAGACAATGAACTCGAGGTCGTTGCCTCTGAGTCTCTTACTGTAATGCCTTCTCTCTATAGTGATAGTTGGAGTTTGTGGGCTCCCGTGGTTTTTTCTCAATTAGGGTTTTCCATGTTAATATACCTTGTCTTCTTATTTCTATGTTTTTTCTTCCATTGAGTGAGTCAGACTCCCAAGCACTATTCCGCACAACAAGTTCTTTGGCAATCTCCTAAGAATTCTTTAAGAGAGAAGGTTGCGTACACGCTAACACGTATAGCATACCACTAAGAAAGGCAAGCATTATCATCACAAAATACTCACCGGGGATGGAGTTTGTGCCACCTTGACGCCTTTCCAGGTAGGTAAAAGGTTCTTGGCTGCTTTAGCACATTACTTAGTTGTGCTTTAATTCACTATCACACCCTGTTGAAACTGGACGATTTTGCTTTGGGGTTCGACGTGCAAGGCATTGTCCCATGGGCGTGCCAAGTGTTATCCGTGGGACAAAGGGCATGAGTGTGAAACGGATCTAAAGAAATGAGTCGGTAAAGTTGGTGAAAAGGAGAATTGACTAAGCATGAAGGGTGGTAGATAAGCGGAATATGCTCAAACGAGAATGGAGGCAGAAAGCGGGAGGTGTGGTTGGAGAGCACCAAGAGGAAACAGAAACTATAAAAGCAAGCAACAACAACAGGAAGGGGATGCGCAGTATAGAGGGAGAGATCTGTATACATTGTAAAAGAGAGAGAGAGAGAGAGAGAGCACTTATATCATTGGTCTGCCGGTCGTGAGCCGTGTAAACATTGTTGTAGTAAAGCTATAATATGTACGTTGCTGGGTCAATCTTTTAGTGTCAATTAAGTGATCTTTGTGCTCATTCTATCCTAGTTTTAATCGTAAGTCCGGTTGTGGTTGGCCATTTTCATAGTCAATCGGTCTGTTCGGCCCCATCTTTCCTTCCTACGTAACCACAATTCCTTGACCCGATCACCCAGGAAGTAATTGAAGGTGTATCTCCAAAGAAGAGATAACAATTATTATTTGGTAATTATTATGAGTGGTGGCTATTGAAGAGTCATTAATAGAATATTCTATTCTTACGCCGCTCTATCTCAAGTTACAGACCACTTTCACACAAAAACCTTTTTAGTTTGTTTTCCTTACAGAGAAAAACATAGAGAAGCCCTCGTATACAGAAAACCACAGGAAAACAAAGCGACGCATACAAAAGCACAATCGAACAGAGAAAGAAGCAGAGTAGCACAGACAAACAACCTACATCCATAGAGAAAACTTTGATTGTCTTATTCCTACATAGAAGACAGTGGGCTCGTAGACGATGAAGAACAACAAGAAAACATGTTGATTCAAGTTTCGAAGCACCTGCGTAACTGACTATAGACCAACGGGTTGGAAGGATACCTTCAGGTAGCATATGCCGAACCTCACCCATAGGCAGGGGAAATAATGAAACGGATCAATGTCGACAAGATTGCCAACAAATAGGCCCGTTGAATCTTGAAGTTGAAAAATGAGGGATATAATGAGATGGATGCAGTCGAGTCGGAGGTCCTACACTCCTATTTTGGTAAATATTCCCCATCAGCCAAAGGTTATAGGACACGAGGTAATGATGTGTTCTTTCATGATGTGGCAAATTTTTTGTTGGAAGTGGCTTGCGTCAGCCCAAGATTGTACTGCATGCCCAAACGGAGGGCCGATTTTATCATTGCAACATAAGAGGGCGAAGAAAATCGACTGGGGATGGATTACAGGGATCGGGCTCTGAGAACAAGTACATGGGGTTTAGAAGGGAAAACCCATGAAGCCGATTTTTGCACGATGGCTAACTATATTGTGCCCCACCCCAAGAATGGAAAATGGGCAGTCATCACAGGCATTGCCACAACAATCTACAAGAAGAACAATATTAATTAGACCACAAGAAGAGTGGTAAGAACCGGAGACGACATTGAACACCCCACAACAACCACCTAGTACGGAGGCACAAGATCCAAAGACCAAGCAAGGAACAACCCGAGCACAAGATCTAAAGACATAGCAAGGAATCGGTCAGCTTCACAACAAGCCGACAAAAGATGGTGAAAATCAAGTAGTTTCTAAGAAAAAATGACAAACTGATGAGCAAGTCATACCGAAGAAAAAGAGTCGACCAAAGTAGTTGGCCAACTGAAAGCAACAGGAAGAAGCACCAACAAGCACTTCCAAATTGGTCAACATTGTTCATAAAGCTACAATGGAGAAGGGGAAAGTGTCTGAAATTTCACCCAATGAAGTCCTATCGATGCCCGACATTCTACCAACGGCCCATGAATTCGCGGTCGTACTACAATTCGGCACTTCATATGAGCTGCTCGACTGGTTAGCCAAGCGCCTACAATTCGCTTCAGATCAATTGGCACAAGAACATAATGATTGGGAGATGATCCAGTGAGCCATGTTAGGTGCACTAGAGCTGGAGGAGGAAAGAGAATTGTAGTGAATCGACCGGCAACACGACGCCAAAAACAAAGGTATGGTGATTCAAATGCCTCCTCTAAGTACAACTCTAGTAGAAGTCCATCAAGAACTAGCTAAAACCACTCGGGAAGCGAAAGAGATCTACAAAGTCTGTAAACGAGCAACAAAAGTGTCTGACCAAATGCACACGGAATGGTTGGCAGTCAAAAAGACCAATGAAGAATTACGACCCGACTCCAACAAGCCAAAGAGAATCTAAGAGAAGCAAAGGAATGTCTCCAAACAAGCAACAATTATGGGATCCCACATGTACCAAACCGACAGTTATGGGATCAACTACAGGAAATAGAGAAGTTAGTGGAACACACCAACATGAGGGTAGAAGTAGCCGAAACAAAAGTAAAACGAATGAAAGACCGACTGCAGATGGCCCAAAGACAACTTGAAGCCACGTTTAAGGCCAAACAGGAAGAGATAGATGACCTTAATCACCAACTAAAGCAACAGATTATTGATTTGAAGGACGAACAAGAGAAGAGAGAAGAAATCGAGCTATAAGTTAAGCTACAAGAGGAAACATATGCGGATTACATTGCTAATATCCAAATGGAAAACAACGAAATAACGAAATAATGACAATGAATTGGTGGAGAAGTATGAACAAAAGCGAACTGCATTGTTGGTGGCTGGGGCGAAACTACAATTTGACTAGGGCTCGATAGCAAATCGACTCGTCGACTTGTAGAAGGAAATGACCAGCCTGAAATACAAACTCAGCATGGGGGAGCAAAAAGTGTGCCTCATATTATCTAGGCACAAAGACAAGTTGCATCAAATGGTTGCCAACTCCCTGGACAAGGGTTGGAAGACGTGGTCGATTCAGGCTGCCAAATTACAATTGTTAAGAATCGACCACGAGAACAGGAAAAAGCAAGGTCAGGGTTTCTTCAAAGTGGATGAAGCGGAGATAACCAAGATACGAGAAGAGCAAGCTAATGACATTTATGAGCTTTGAACGCACCACAAGGAAGAGATCACCAACTTGCTGGAAGAATACGACGACCAACAAATAGCAGTACCAGTGGAGCTTGATGCCTATAAGAAGGAATGTCGTCAACAAGAAGGAGAACTGGAGGAAGACAACGATGTTGAACCGACCGAGCAAGAGTTTGGTCAAACGATACCAATTAGTAGCTCGAACCAAGAGATAGAGCAAGAAGGTGGGGAGCAAGAGGAGGTAGAGTCAACAGTGCTTCCAGAGCAATCACAACACACCGACAGTTAGCACGCTCCGACTTATAATGTAGATAAAGAAGAGGAGGAGCCGACTTTGTTTGACATACTCAATGATAACACGAGTGACATGGAAGAAGACGACCCGACTGACAACGAGCGGGGAGCTGACAATACTGAGGAGGACGACTAGGGCTAAGGGTGGGGTTAGACAGTGCAAGGCACTGTCCCATAGGCATGCCATGTGTTAGTTGGTCGGCTACCCAAACAGTAAAGGTCGGAGTCAGAGTCGGAGTCGGACAAGTGGGAAAGGACAGAATTTGAATTGTAATTTTTGCCAAGGAGAAAAACTAGAGTAATTTAGAAAGTAGGACAATTAGCATAACTGTAGGTTCTTGCCGAACAGACAAGTGTAATATCTTGGAGAAGTCTCCCAGGTTTCCTATAAAAAGGGACTGATAACATTGTATTGTTATTGATCTAAATTAGTATTAATATAAGTTTTGTAGTTAGAGTATTTACTTGGTTGACTACTCTGTCATTTCTCTATCTATTACTGTAGCGGATGTTCTGTTGATTCTATACTATACACATTTATATTTATAACCAATAGTCAATCATAGTTTATGGTGTAATCTTATTGTATAAGTTCTAAGTAACCTATGTTTACAATGAGTTCTGATTAAGTAATTAGTATTGACAAACACCATATCTCCATCCACAATCATCTTCAGAGAATGTTTTAGAAGTAGAACGTTTGACCCACTATGTCTATCGGTTGTCGGCAGGAACAACAGGGAGAGTTGAATCATATGAAGGCCATATGTTAGCCGGTAAGGTGAGAGTCGAACAAGTATGGAAGCGTTGGAGTCACCAATGTTCGGAGAAACATGGAGTCGGAGTCAGATCGATGAGGCAGATCCATGAGTCGGCATTTTGCCGACTAATTAAAACGTCTTGGATAACTTGGCAAGTGCCAACATACTACAGACTCTCTCCATTACGGTCCGGTTCATCTTTTGAGGAGGACAGAAGAACACCAGCCCTGGAAACTGTTGAGCAGACAAGCTCAACCGGATCCGGATCGGTATCCGGAACGGAGAACCAGTGTCGTGATGTCGCATGTTTAGTGCGAGAAAAAGTCAAAAAGTGAAGATACACACACATTTCCCAAATACTTGTCAAAATGAAAATAAATCAATAATAAATAAACCTAAGGCCTAATGGCATTGAGTGCATATAGAGGGGTGCAAGTAAGATGTGAACCTTGCACCTCCAAGATAAGAGACAATTAACTTACCACTAGAGCTACTATTGAATACTTTTGATTTTGTATATTTCTTTATTATATTCAGAGTTCCATACGAAACAACCATACAAAACCATGTGCCCAAAACCATGGTTTTCAGCCCATGGTCTTGTGCATGCCACAAAAAAAACCATGGGTTCAAGCCCATGGTTTTGTACATGTTAGAAGCATGGATAGACCTATAAAAACCCTCGTAAGGCTTGTGTAGGGAGGGGGGGTCAATTTGGAGATCATCATCATCATCAATAATATAAGCTTCTATTCTTCTTCTTTGCATCTATCTTTTTCTTATTTATCTACTTCTCAAGTGTGCAATCTTCGATCTTCTCAACTGTAATAGTGTTTCCTCGACTCTTAAAATTGACATCGTCCTCTTTACAATAACTTGGTGAATGTCCTCCTTGGTCCAAGACCCTAACGGTCCTACTCAAATAGCACACGCGCACACGAATCTTTGCGACATCATTTGGTGAACCCGACGTGAAGAGCGATGGGGGAGGATGAAGATAGAAGAGGAATATCTCATGAAGGCAATGTCAAAGATGATGATGGATTTTTCGAGAGAAGGAAAAGGGAAAAGACAAGATGCGGCCCAACAAGCCGTGAAAAGCGTGGTCGAGCGAGTCCGTAGTTTCAACGGGGGCAAAGTCCAAATTTTTCTAAAGGCCTACAATGCCGAAATGGATTCGAGAGGTGTGAATGAAGCAATGAGGCTGGAGTACTTTTGTCAAGTGGTGGCCGAACCAATCTACGAAGAGATGAAAGAACTTCAAAAAGCTTAAGATTCGTGGGTGTCCTTCGAAGAAGCTTTACGAGAGGCATATGGTTATGAAGAGCCGAAGGGACGAGGTCTATATGAGTTTGACCAGTGGGTGTCATCGAGGAAGACCCACTAGAGTGTTATGCATGCATTTGTTGAGTTTGACTGTCGTTTTTCTCAACTCTCGAAGCAGGAACAAAGATTGATGGGGGTGGATAAGGTCTTGTTGTTCATGAAGTCGATCGATCGAAGGGAAAGAATGGTCATTGGACTCAAACTCGAAGAAGATTATGGTGGAAATGGCCTCATCGAGGATTGGACCAAAGTGGAAAGAGTATGCTGACTACATGACAAGAGGAAGATGAGAGTCTCATCGGCAACAACACAACCCACGAGGGATGGTGAAAGGAGGACAGGATGCGACTACACACTACCACCTAAAGAAGAGAGCTTGAAGAGAGAAGGTTTGAAAATAACAACGTTGAGGCGAAGATGGATATGGATGAGTCGATGGCGTATGCCATGTAGAGACTTTCCTAACACTTCATCTAGAAACTTCGGCAGTTGTGCTCAAGAGCCAACATAATACCGGAGAGATAGAAGGTGGTGGCGAGGAGATGAGGGTCGAAGCCAACACATATGGAGGAATGGTGGCCAAACAAGGAGGCCAAGAACAAAGCTACAATAGAGTTCGATGAAGAACCAGAAAGTGGCAAGAAAGGAAAAACTAGATGTCAATCCGAATGGAAGATAACATGGTTGGTATTCCGAACCCGAACGGAAGCCGACCTGGACGGGAGCTGATCAACCAGGCCTGACCCAACTGAAACCCAATCCGATCAAACCCGATTGGTCAGACTTGATATAGAAGGGAGTAGACTGGCTTGAAGCCGATCGTCTGAGTCCGATTCGGATGAATGCGAATCCGGACGAAGGTTGACCAAACCAGAAGCTGATTGGTCGAGACCGATCCAGACAGAAGTTGAGCCTGCCTAGCCAAAGGTTGAAGCAGACGAGTTGCGACAACCGGTCAAGGCTGGTGAGCATGAGGAAAGGCAAGCATGAGATGCAAAAGGACACAAGGGAGTCATAGATCTCCTTCATTTGGGCTATATAGTCAGCCACAAACATGTCTTTTTGTCGGACATTGCTCAACTCTTGTTTGAGTTGCAGCTTTCGGGCTATGGTGCTCACAACGAAAACCCTTTTTAGGTTCGTCCATGCTTCCTTTGGTGTCTTGGTATCCCGGATGTGGCTGAGTAGCTTGTTTGCGATGCAATACATTACCTTGCTTGCCACTTGTTTCCAAGCTAGAAAGTCCTTGTGTGTCGCATCCAGTGCTGCAACGTTAGCTCCATCGACATAACTCTAATATCCATGTCCGAACAGGTACCTATGCATCTTGTACGACCAAGATGCATAGTTGCTTCTGTCGAATGTCTCCTCGAAAGGGAACTAACCATTCCTCTATCCATTTTCTTTGTTGTTTTTTCTTACTGGGTGTTAGGTCTTGGTTTGTTTCGAAAGCTCTTGTCGGCAACAGAGGATGTTCTAACCCTCCCGCTCTGATACCATGTAAAGAGTTACGTGCGGAAGCGTGGACACAACCAGTTGAGTTGGACAGCAACAGACAATACACATGTTTAATGGGAACGATAGAGACACAAGGGTTTAGAGCTCTAGTGCAAACTTTGTTAAAAGAGAGACCCAAGGAGGACGAAGAACTATCATAGTCACCAAAAGGTGACTTTTATAGGTTTTTACAATAAGGATGGGCTCCTTTCACATTAGAGTGGCCATTTGGCTACAAGTAGCAATCGACAATAGTTCATTCAAACTGAACCGAACCACGAAACTATGGCGTAACGACTTAACAGTTTAAACGGTTCGGTTCAGGTTCAACGGTTCAGTTTTCGTTAGGGGGTTTACTGATCTGGTTCAGTTTGCCTTAACAATTTTCGGTTTAATGGTTTAAATTCGCAATTTAAATAGTTTGACGATATAGTATTGACACTCAATAATTTTCGTAAATATTTTTTAGAATATTTTAAGCCTAATCTTGATCTTTTTTAAAAAATCTTTAAATTTTGAAATTTCGAAAATTTAAAACTTTTTAAAATCATATGTGAAATTTTGAACTTTACCCTGACTTAAATGAAAACTGAACCGCAAACCAAGGTTTTAATGGTTTAAAGGTTTGAAAGTCTCTTAAATTGTTTGCGTTGAGCTTGAATTTTTTATAACAGTTCGGTTTAATAGGTTTCATGGTTCTGTTTGGTCCAGTTCAAGTTTCAATTTTTTAAACGGTTTGAGTTTGACACTCTCGAACCAAATTGAACCATTGCCGATTGTTAGCTACAAGCTTTTAGGTGAGATTTACACTATCCCCCTTTTACATCCTTGATGCTAGTGTCTTCATGATTATTGTCCCTAATGGCAAATCCTTGACAATATTATTGTTGCATAACTATATTAGCTATTAGCCATAACTAAATAGCTAATAGGTAACTAATAACTATGGTTCCTAATAGCACCGACTATTATTTCTCTCATAGTTGTTAGGGTTATCGTTTAATAAGTTTGTTTCTAGACAAAAGTTTCAAAAAAGTTGAACATTAGAACTTATTTAAGCCTATCTATTAGCCATAACTAAATAGCTAATAGGTAACTAATAATTATGGTTCCTAATAGCACCGACTATTACTTCTCTCATAGTTGTTAGGGTTATAGTTTAATAAGTTTGTTTCCAGACAAAAGTTTCAAAAAAATCGAACATTAGAACTTATTTAAGCCTATCTATGAAACAATATCAAATATGGAAAACCAATGTTGAGCTTATGAAAAACTAGCTATCGTGTTATGTTTTGTTAGAGGAAAGGCAATGAGTCCAATTCAATAATATGTATGACCCATTTGCATCAACATACCAAAAACATTAAAACATATCAATTTGGAATGCCACATGCGCCAGAAACATTAAGAATGCCCCATTCTCCTCTACACAAGCACAAAACCAAACTTGTGGAAGATAAAATAGTGGACCAAAACAAGATGCATCTTACTTAATCTCGTAGAACAATATCTTTCTCAAATTGGGCAATTTTGTCACCTTGTTATTCGACGTTAAAACAGTGGGTCTTCGCACAATTCACATAAGATTGTTTTCCTATTTGTGCAATATTGGGGATTGCAATATATTTAGGATATGTGCAATGCTTTCGAATTTGAAAGTAGGCATGTAGTTAGAGCATATCTACCAAAGTTGAAGGCAGTATTGATTGGGTAGTTATGTTTATTGGATCAAGTCAAATTTGTTTCCTCGTTAGAGTGTTTTGTCTTGCATATTTTCAATTCAACATGTCCCACACCTTTTGTAATGGTGACATCACCAAGTTGTGGTATCATTGTAGTGTTTCTCATACACAATTATTTATATAATTGTGTGTTTCCTCAAGAGATAGCGAGAGATTGATTCAAATGTTGTTTTATTTAATGCATGCTCATTACATAAACTTAAATGAACTTTTATTTAACACAAGATAATTACATTGACTTTATATTATTAAATTTTTTTATAAGACGACAACCAAGAATAGTAAAATTTATGTTGTAACTTATATGATGAGAGATCAATTGAAACGGGCTTTTATTTAACCTCACAACATAATTACATCAACTTTGTAGGGTCATTTTTTTAAGATGATCAAGTAATTCATCAAAGATGGAAAAATCAATGTTTGTCAAGCTTATATATATGGCAGATCAAAAGTGGGGTAAATGCATGTTGGGGTTAAGGCTTTGTATATATGATCCTTAGTGAGAAGGAGAAGGAGAAGGAGGAATGGATTTGCCTGAGGAGGGATGATGAATAACACTATGGGTAGACTTGTTAGAAGATGAAGAAGGGATAAAGGAAGGTTGAGGAGAGTGAAACACGGTGTGAAAGTTGGACAAAGATGGAGGGGAAGAGTGAGAGGGAAGGGGAGGGGGGGAGGAAGAGGGAGTAGGAGTAGGGGTAGGAGTAGGAGTAGGGGTGGGAGTAGGAGTGGGGGTAGGGGTAGGGGTAGGGGTAGGGGTAGGGGTAGGGGTAGGGGTGGGAGTAGGGGACAAAGTAATGTTGGTAGTCGTTTTGTGAGGAGTGCTTTTAGAGTGTGGTCTTTGGGTGGGCACTGAAGGTGCTATGTTATGATGTTGATTTAGAGGCAATGGGCGAGGAGGATGAAGAGAATTGGGATCTCTACTAGAAGCATGGCTAGAATTTGATACCGAAGATGAAGACGAGGACGAGAATGAGGCAACAGATCGGTGTATCTCTATGTTGGACGGAGTCGTCGGCCTACCATTTGCCACACTACATATGACCATCAAAACTACTACCAAAACCACTACTCTATTAATCATTTGTAACCCCATTATCAATATACAAGCCTTGGTTCTCCCTATCTCTCTAGCTTGTTTCTTGCTTGTTCTTTCTCTCTTTCGTTCATAGTATTCTTCCTTGCTTCGTTTATTTATAGCCAACTTAAAGGTCCCAAATCCTCTTGTTTAAAAATTTTCTCCTTCAGGTTTTTAACCTAATCAAACTATATTGGTTTTCTTTGTATTTTGAGCACACAATATTGGTTTTCTTTGTATTTCAAGCATTACTATGTGATTCATATAATCAATAATTAATCAATTGAACATCAACATCTTCAAATATTTAAATGAAACACATAGGAAATGACCAAATAAAAGTATAAGGATCAGCCTTCTATTATGAAGTGTTGGTAAGTTGTGAATATGAATAGTAAAAAAAAGTGATAACTTCACATTCAATTGAAAGTCCTGAAATATTATGTAGTTTGCTTAACTTGGGAAGAAATTGTTTTTTCTACCTACTCTGTACATGCCAATTTTGCATATACAAATCCATTCGATTCAAATTCATGTACTAAATGAGGTGTTCATTTTTTAGCATTTTTGTCAAATCTTCGAAAGAATGACGTGAATTCCTTGAATATCATATAGAAATATTTCTTGGTATCCAATAAGCTACAAAAC
This sequence comes from Azolla caroliniana, assembly GCF_043228905.1. Taxonomy (NCBI): domain Eukaryota; kingdom Viridiplantae; phylum Streptophyta; class Polypodiopsida; order Salviniales; family Salviniaceae; genus Azolla; species Azolla caroliniana. The sequence goes on from NW_028230437.1 coordinate 20,433,581, forward strand.
AATGTGTGTGAATGCATACACACACGAGACATACACAAAATGTATGAGGCCATTTGAAGAGATTTCTGTGCATATTGAGTGTTAGTATCTCTAAAACAAGCATTATGCTTGTCATGAGCCAAAATCAGGATAAAAAACACATATGTACAATAATAAGCCACTTGAAACTATGGAAAGCTTTAAATACCTTGGCCCTGAAGTTCTAACAAATCATAAATGGAATGAATGTACTACTCGTAGCTTAGAGGCGAGAAAGAGAGTATTTCATGCATTAGAAAACATATGCAAATTTATCTTTTCGACACTTTGGTGACACTGTGCTTTTGTATGGTATGCAACATAGGATGGTAGAATTCCTAACTCCAAAATATTTTCTTCCAAAATGTTTCTCCAAGGCTACAAATACATATTATACACCCTTTTACTTTTGAGACAAAATCACTTCCCATGAGATCGTGACCATTGAAAGAGTGGTTGAATACATGCTTAAGGTTCAAAAATGCCTTTAATATAGACCGATTAGAATATCATGTGAAGCAAGTCAAAAAAAATTTGAAAAATACATAAAAGCTCAAATTTTTGCAAGACAAGAAATTTTGGTTTAGAAGATGGCATGCAATATACTTGTTTTGTGATGTATCAAACAATTCCTTTGGGAATGAGGCATTTTAGGTAATGCCAATGTATCATGACATGGGAAAAAATATGGAGACTCACACTTCACACATTATACTACATATGTTACACATGCCTATAACGCAAAAGTCTTCCCTATACAAGGAAGCATCACACGTCAATACATGTTAGAGTTGAACTCCTTGTTCGCTATCCAAGTCGTTGCTTCCATAAAACTTAGTTCATAATCACTTCGATGTGAGATGAGAAGTTGTTGAATAAATTCACCCACTAGGGACCTAAACCTATGAAGATGGCTTGATCAATAGTAATGTTGACAAAAGATTACAAACGATGATATTTTGATGGCACCGTGCCCTTTTTGTTTGGCGCGTGCACCCTTCTAGGTGCACTCCATGTGTTTGAGGGACAATACATGTTACACTTAACTTTTTAATGTGTAATGCGGTTTGCCTTAGTGAATATGTACGCTAGTTTATGTGGGTGAGTATGTGAACCATGCAACATTGTACGTGTTTAACTTATCATGGTTCAATGGTATGCAATGAGTATGTGCTTGTAAGAAATAGTCTATGTATTTACACATCCACGTGCATTTGTGCATATATATGTTTCACATAACTGTATAATTGTAATTGTATAAGTTAGCCTAAGTGTCCATGTGTAAAGATATAAGGGTTTGTTGTGTAAATGTGTATGCGTATATGAGTATGTGTAAGACTTAACTATGTGTGATGTTGTGTATGCTCGTGATTATGCGTGAATAATTGGGTGTATTTTGTTTTATATGTAATAAAAGTGTATGTTGAAGTGTGTGTGGTATTAATTTAAATTTTATTATAGGGGATGAGGCATACTTTAAGTGTTTGTTTTCAAATATTTTCATTGGAAGAGGGGTATTTTTGGAACGTAAAGTTCCCCTCCCTTCATGTCCCTCCCTTCCTGTAGTTGTGGATAGTACCCATTTTGTGTGCGTTGGAGGGGGTAGTCGAGAGGGGGAAACAAGCCACCAATTGTGGAGCCTAGGCCCAACTGCACAAGGTTCCAAGTTGGATGTCATGCCTAGCCCATTCAACAAAATGAGAGGATGCCTAGGTCTAAACACGGACCTAAGAACAAAGGGAATCATAGGTCCAAACAAGGACATAAGGATGAAATAAAAGAGGTTGGATGTTGACAAATCTGAGGGTGCATGTTCAAATCTTGTCGTTCGTCAAATAGTCTTTTTACTGAGCCAAACATTTCTCAAATTTCCTTGGGGAAACTACTCAATGATGGTGTGCCAATTTGTAGGATTGACGTGGAATATATAGCACATTTGTAGTTCTTAAAAGAAGGAATGTTCAGGGTATCGGGGGCTAGATTATCTTTTCATTGGGTGCTAAAGCATCCTTTCATTAGGGAATGAGAATAGTAGACTCAATCTGTTTTTTGTAGGTACAAGATCCGAGCTATGAATAGCAAGATAGTTGATGTGGAAAATGAAGATGATTTATTGTTAAAAAGATGAGTGAGGATGTTGTTGAGGGTTGAAGCAGAATTTCATGAGGGGATGAGCACATCTGATTCGTTTTGTTTGTTGTCTATACAAGAATTTGGTCGAAAATGGTGAGGTGGTTGATGTGGTTGATGTGGAAATATTTTGAAACAAATTTATTTATTTTTAGTTCTAGAACAATGAGTGAAGATGGTGACGGGGGTAGAATCAAATTTTCATGAGGGTCTGAGGAGAGTTGCTTTGTGTATATACAGGAAATTGCTGAAAATGGAGAGGTACAAGACTATGGTCTTAATCGATAGGATGATGGATGTGGAAAATGAAGTGGATGTTTTTAATTGATAAGGATGGTGTGGGGGAGTGAAGAATTTTTTCATTAGGAGCTAAAGCATCCTTTCATTAGGGGATGAGAATAGTAGAATAATTCTGGTTTTTGTAGGTATAGGACTCAGACGATGAATGGCAAGATGGTTGTAGTGGAAAACGATGCTAATTTATTTTTGAAAGGATGAGTAGAGTTGAAGCAGAATTTCATGAGTGGATGAGGACAACTAATTTGTTTTGTTTGTGGTTTACACAAGATTTTGATGGAAAATGGCGAGATGGTTGATGTGGAAGTTTTTTGAAGCAGACTTATTTATTTTCAATTTCTAAAACAATGAGTGAAGACAGTGGTAAAGGCAGAAGCAACATTTCATGAGGGTTTCAGGAGTGTGGATTCATTCTGTTTTGTGTATTTATAGGAAATTGCTAAAAATAGAGAGATACAGGACTCAGGCGATGAATAGCAAGATAGTGTTTGAGGAAAATGAAGCTGATTTATTTTTGAAAGGATGAGTGAGGATGTTGTCGAGGGTTGAAGTAGAATTTCATGAGTGGATGAGGACAACTTATTTGTTTTGTTTGTTGTCTATATAGGAATTTGATGAAAATGGTGAGATGGTTGATGTGGAAATATTTTGAAGCAGATTTTTTTATTTATAGTTTATACAACGATGAGCGAAGATGGTGGAGGAGGCTACAACAAATTTTCATGAAGGTATGAGGAGATTGGATTGTAGTGGAGAACCAGTATTTTCATATGGTAGGTTCATCTGGATATGATGAACTCTCAGATGCAACAGCGTGTTGGGAATATGTCCCTCCAGTGGGAGGAAGAACCGATTGATCGGAAAGCTGACAGTCGAAGAGTCGAAAACAGTGAATTGACTATTTGAAGATTCGACTATTATTATTATAGTAATAATAATAATAATGATGTTAGTTAATAGGTCTCTCGGATGGAGAGAGAGAGAGAGAGAGAGAGAGAGAGAGAGAGAGAGAGAGAGAGAGAGAGAGAGAGAGAGAGAGAGAGAGAGAGAGAGAGGAGCCGAGTTGATGAGTGACTCGGCCTCGGCCGAAACCGAAATCGTGTATATAGCCAACTCGGGAGACTATAATTGTAAATAGTCTAAGAGTGCGCCCCATGAGGGCTACGTATGTAAATAGCCGAAAAGTTGTGTAAGTATATATACAACTAGGGCAAACGTTATGTGTGGTGTAGAAATGTGTAAGAGCAGAAGTTGAAGTGTGCAGGAGAGAGAGAGAGAGAGAGAGAGAGAAGCGTGAGCCGCGCCATAGCTATGTGTGTAATAGCAGACACGAGGAGCCCTGTGCGGTTGATGCACTTGTGAGAGAGAGTTTTGTAATCATCTCTGTATTGTATATCCATTATTTGTATAGTGAAGTTTTGTTCCCGTGGTTTTCCCCGTTTCAGGGTTTCCACGTAAATCTTTGTGCATTGTTGTGTGTCTTGTCATTCTGGCATTTTGTGTGATTCATGTTTCAGCGTGCAGTTCCTTCATTGTGATTTATATTCTGCATCGATTTCTCAACACAACGATCAAGAAATCATAGTGAAAGAATATATATCAGTACAACATGTTGAATACGATGGAATTGGTGCTATGGGCTTTGGCATGGCATCAACATTACTTGGTGACATGGGCGTTGGCATGGCAACAACATTAGTTAGGGAGAAGTTCATCGATTGTGGAGTTCATGTTTACGAACCAACTTTGGTAAGATGCAAGAAATTAGGAGGATTCATTGGAATTCTGGAGCAAAAGCTATAGAGAAAAGAGTAGACTTTGGAAATGGAAGGTGTAACACACTATTCTATGAAATATGGAAATGGAACTCTCATTATCATGTTAGTTGCCTTGTTGAAGCAGGAGATGTGTTCCACGAGCTTCTAACTACATAGGTGGTTTCATGGAATGCAATGATGACAGGGCATATAGGACATGGATGTTGGTTGATATGAGTTTGATGTGCGGGGGGGAAATGAACCATGCCTATAACAGGTAGGGCACCATTGAATGCATTGATTATGTTGTTCGGTTGTGCGACGAATTGTGTGATCGTCATTGCCACCATTCTCGCACAATTTGTCGTTGCCATGTCTTTGCCACGTATTAATCTTTGACTTCGTCTCCAAAGGGGGGTCGCCTTAGTGGTCGCCAAAATAGTGTTGTAGGTTTTAGGGTTAGGGTTAAGATGGAATTGGTGATGGAATTGGTGATGGCATTGAGAAGCATTGAGGGGTGGGGGGTGGTGCCTAGAATAGCTCCATCCCCCTCCCAAGGGTGTTCAACGTTAAGGGGGAGAGAGAGAGAGAGAGAGAGAGAGAGAGAGAGAGAGAGAGAAATGATCATTGTTCATTCATTCCCCATAAGGGGTTAAATAGATACAAAAGGGTAGATACACAAGGGTGCAAGCCCCCTTGGCATTTACACCTAGTCACTCACTTACACCTCTTTGTATCAACCACACTCACACTTACATTCACACTCATAATCGTATAACATTACACATACATATCAACACATTACATCTTTCACCCTCACTTATCACACTTATCAATCACCCATACATCTCGTACGATAACACGATGTCATGATGTTTTCGACACATAGTGCGAAACAACCCTCCAAAGAGAAAAAAATAGTAGTCCAAATAAACTAATGTTGTTAAATCAACTATAGTAATAAATGAAAGGATAAAAAGTTAGAAGCGGTTTTCGAAAGTAGACAAAAATAGAGAAAAAGATAGGAAAAGAAAAGCTAGCCGTGGATATGAGGAGCAAGGTCGAGTAAAAAGCTCGTAATTTCTTCGTCCAGTGTCCAAATTAGAAAAAGAAAGATGCATAAGAAAGCTAACAGAAATAGATTTCTAAGAGTAGCTTGCATGTCAAATTTGATGTTACGAAACAGAAATAGTGATAAAAGGAAAACTCGACTCATATAGAGAAACTTTTGGGGAAAAGAAAGAAAGAAAGGAAGCAAGCAATCCTAGACCTATAAACAAGAGCTTATTTTAAGGAGAAGAGGGGATTTGAAGAAGAAAATATTTATGTTTCCTCTCTCAAACTCTTATACCCTGAAAGGGGATAGAAAAAAAATCATGTAACAAAATAGATCCATTATAGTGATGATTTAGTAATAAAAAGCTTTCCATGTTTCCTCTCTCGTGATCTCTTTCTTTAAACTTTTCTTATGTATAAATAAAATTAAGTGTTATTCATGCTTGCTTACTCTAAGCCTTCTTACTCATAAGAATAATTAAGTATTATTCAATCTCGCATAATCTCCTACTCGAAGATTTGCTTATGCATAAATGTACTAAACTATTGTTCGATCTCTTATACTACCACTCTTATTAGAGGGAAATCTCTCGTCTTTAAGCTTAAATTGCATTAAGCATTAAGCCCTAAATCTTTCCGGACCAAAACCCCGGCGGTTCGGCCTCACGATCCGCACTTACTGGCGGATTTTCACGACAACGCCTCGTCAACACACGAAGAAACCCAATTTCGGTCGGCCCTCCAATGTACGACATGCTCGAATTCCAGCCACTCGGTTGTGGATTGCGCTCTTCGACCACATTGCCCGATCTGGCACTCACAAGTACATACGGTAGAGCAACGTGAATATAATATGCACAACCGCCACTCTCGTACACCAAATCGAGCCTTGTCCCGATCGCCCTCGACGAGATAATCGTGATCGTCCGCCGCCCACAAATCGGGAAGCCAAACGGCCATGGTACGAGGATCGTCAGCGAAGAGAAGATCATTAAGGACCCGAGGAAGATTGCTATCCCTGGGACAATATGTATCGGCCCGAGGAAGAACGTTACCGGCGAGACAATAGGCCTCGACCTAAGGACGCCCGTTGCCGATCTAGAGACGATCATTATCCTGGTAGATGACTACTACCGTTACGATTACGATCGGGACGACTATTATGAACCAAGATATCAAAGGTACGACTGGCAGCCTCCCCAACATAATCGTGGTCCTCAGCAAGCGGGCAATAATCAACGACCTCCAGATAATAGACATCAAGACCCACCACGTCTAGATCATCATTGACCACCTCCCCACACCAAGCCTCAGGTCGACCCCCATTGAGCGTAGCAGTATGCCGCGCCACCCAGAGAGGAAAATCCCTGACCGTATGAAACATCTCAATTCAAGCAAGGGGAATCGAGCAACTTAGTGCCACTCGCATGTTTTAATTGTAACCAACCAAGGAATTATACCACACATTGTCCGGCCATTGGTCGCAGCAAAGCACCCGCAGTAAATATCATTACAGCCGAGGTTCAACAGGTAACCGCACATAGCAAGGCACAACGCATGCAGTGGAAAGTCCAGGATGAAGTCTGGCAAGCCACTAAGGACTGGATCGAGAAAGCTAATAACGCAAACGTCGACAGCATGAATATCGAGATGAAGGACATCACTATCGGTGCGTCGACTTCCTCAAACCCCACCGATTCGCTTGATGATATTGATGACCCAACGTGGCAAGCACTTACCAACTGCCAAATATCAATGCCTCTAAATAAGCTCCTGCATTTACTCCCATGGTTCAATGGCACAATGGTATCCTTGACCACCGAGAAAGAGTAGATGACCATGCCTGTGCACCTTTTTGATCCAAATGCACGACCACCACTAATGTACTCCCAGAACCCCGTCGTAAACCTCCTTATCAAAGGGCAAGATATTCACGGTTGCATCGTCGATGGTTGATCAGGGATCAACGTTATTAGAGAGGCCACTTGCCGGGTTTTCAGCATCACCCAATGGGAACCGTGCCCATTTTGGCTCCAGATGGTGGATACACGTTCACTCCGGGCCATGGGCTTAATCCAACACCTCAACTTCATTCTCAGGGGCCCTACATTCACGATTTTGGCAGTGGTGTTATGGCTAGATGCTCCCGATGCCTACCCGATGTTACTTGGGCGACCCTGTTTGTGCATGGCCAACATTAAGCAACACTAGCAGCGCAATATGTGTTGAACCCAGTGCTCGGCCACAACCGAGGAATAGGATTAACTCACAGAAAACAGGAAATACAAAATGCACGTAGACAATAGAGAGAAGAGTACACTGGATGTTTTACGTGGAAAGCCCTAAATGGGAAAAACCACGGGAGTCCTCAAACTCCAACTATCACTACAAACAGAGATGTACAATGGTGAGGCTACAAGGCAACAACCTTGAGCTCACTGTCTTCGCCACAGGCGGCGGTAATACACAGAGGCAACGACCTCTTCGTCTCTCTCTCTCTCGGCTGCTCACTTCACTCCCTCTAAGTGAAAACAAGAAAACTTAGCAACAACGTAAAACTGTTTGCCCTAAGTCATATTTATACACATATGACTTTCGGGCTATTTACAAATATAGCCTCAAGGGCCCTTGGCAAACATATTCACAAATATGTCCCCGCATCCGGATCTCTCTCCGGGTACATTCGTCATCCGGCTCTGTAGCCGGGGTCTTCATCACCCGGCTCCGTAACCGGGGTCTTCATCATCCGGCTCCGTAGCCGAGGTCTTCATCATCCGGCTCCGTAGCCGGGGTCTTCATCATCCAGCTCCGTAACCGGGGTCTTCATCATCCGGCTCCGTAGCCGGGGTCTTCATCATCCGATTCCCGGACATCTGACCATCCCATCCGGAGGGACCGTAATCCCAACAAACTCCCCCTTCACTTCGGCATGGGATGTCTTTCCAGTCCGACCCTCTTCAGGCACGCTTCCAGCTTGTCGGGTGTGAGCACTTTGGTCAGCATATCTGACCCGTTCTCTTCCGTGTGGATCTTCGTCAGCACGAACTCCTGGTCTTCTATCCTTTCCCGGATCCAGTGATATCTACGCTGGATGTGCTTCGTCCGGGAGTGATAGGCCGCATTCTTCGCAAGGTGGATGGCACTCTGACTGTCGCAGTAGAGTCGGTACTCCTCCTGCCGGATACCGAGCTCTCTAATGAAGTCCTTCATCCATATTATTTCCTTGCCGGCTTCAACAGCCGCCATGTACTCCGCCTCCGTGGTTGACAACGCAACCGTCTTCTGCAGCCTCGACTGCCACGAAACAGCTCCCCCTGCATACGTCATCACATACCCTGATGTGGACCGGCTGGTATCTGCATCAGCCGACATATCCGAATCGGTAAAGCCGTTGAGTTCGGGCTTACCGGAGCCGAATCGGAGGCACACGTTTGCCGTGCCCTTCAGGTATCGGAGTATCCACTTGACCGCGTTCCAGTGCTCTTTGCCGGGATTGCTCATGTACCGGCAAACTGCAAGTTGTCCAGCAAGCAGAGCCCCAAGACAAAGCAACAACTGCTTCTTCTTCCGGTCCCGGATGATGTGCATCCCTAGTATTTGCCTCGCCGGACCCAGGTCCTTCATTGAGAAGGTTCGGTGAAGCGCTTTCTTCAGCATCTGTATCTTGACCTGGTCCCGTCCGACGATCAACATGTCGTCCACGTATAGGAGGAGTATTAGAAAGTCTCCTCCTTTGAACTTCTTCACAAACACGCAGTGATCGGACTGCCTTTTGTGGTACCCTTCGTCGGTCATGAAGGAGTCGAACTTCCGGTACCATTGCCGGGGAGCCTGCTTCAGTCCGTAAAGGCTCTTCTTCAACCGGCATACCAGGTGCTCCTTCCCTTTCTTCTCGAATCCTTCCGGTTGATGCATGTAGATCTCTTCTTCGAGGTCACCGTGAAGGAATGCCGTCTTCACGTCCATCTGTTCTACCTCGAGGTCCATGCTTGCCGCTATGCTCAGCACCGTCCGGATGGAGGTCATCTTCACTACCGGGGCAAATATCTCGTCGAAGTCGACGCCCTTCTTCTGCTGGAACCCCTTCACCACGATCCTGGCTTTGTATCTCGGGGGGTTTCCGGCATCTCCCGGTTTCAGCTTGAACACCCACTTGTTTCGAAGTGCCCGCTTTCCTTTCGGCAACTCCACAAGTTCATATGTGTGGTTCTCATGCAGGGAATCCATCTCCTCCTGCATGGCACTTAACCACCTGCAGCTATGGTTGTCAAGCTTTGCTTCTTCAAAACTCTCCGGCTCCCCCTCGTCGGTTAGCAGCATGTGCTCTGGTTCCGGAAATCTCCGGGGGGGCCCTTCTCTCTCTTAGAGGATATCTCCGTTCCGGAGCTTCGGTAACCGGCTCCTCCGTTTCCTCTTCATCCGAATCCATTTCGGGATCGGGGCCGGTTCCGGTATCAGTTTCATCCTCCTCGGCCGGTTCTGTTTCTTCACCGTCTTCGGCCGGATCCTCGAGTGCTAACCGGCCCCTTGCCGGTCGAGACTGCTCCTCGTAGAGTTGATTCTCACCGGTCGACTTGGAGCTCTTCATCTTCTTCTCCGACTCCCAGTCGGCGAGTGTCTTGTCCTCCATGAAGATGATATCTCGACTCCTAAACATCTTCTTGTCGACCGGGTCCCATACTCGGTAGCCGAACTCGTCGTCGCCGTAACCGAGGAATATGCATGGCCGGGTCTTCGGATCTAGCTTTCCTCTCCGGTCCTTTGCCACATGCACGTATGCGAGACACCCGAACACCTTCAGATGCCGGTAGGATACTTCCCTACCGGTCCACACTCTCTGCGGCGTGTCTCCGTCCAAAGGTACAGAGGGTGATCTGTTTATCACGTATGTCGCCGTCGACATTGCCTCAGCCCAAAACCCCTTGGGTAATTTCGCATGCGCCAGCATACTCCGGACCCTCTCCATTATGGTCTGGTTCATCCTCTCGGCCAGCCCGTTCAGTTCCGGCGTCTTCGGCACAGTAAACTCGAGCCGGATTCCCTTCGAGCGACAGTACTCCTGGAACTGCCCCCGGTATTCCCCTCCGTTATCCGCTCGTATCGCTTTCAGCTTCTTGCCGGATTCCCTTTCCACTCTCGCGTGGAGTTCTTTGAAGACGGACAATACTTGGTCCTTTGTCTTCAACGGTGCCGTCCACAGCTTCCGGCTGTGGTCATCAATGAATGTCACGAAGTACTGGGCTCCGCCATGTGACTTCGTCTCTACTTGACACACGTTAGTGTGCACCAACTCCAATGGTGCGCTACGTCTCGTCGGTGGCCTTGTGTGGAAGGAGGTCCGGTTTTGCTTACCGGCCAGACAGTCGGTACACTTCCCCAAGTGTACATGCTTTACCGGTATCAGGTTGTCTTCGGCAAGCCTCTTCATCCCCTTCTCGCTCATGTGGCACAGTCTCTTGTGCCATAGCTCACCGGCAGTGTCAGCTGCCACGTTCAGCTCCTCCGGACATAGCCGGGAATTCATCAGGTACAGTGTGTTGATCTTCCGGGCCCGAGCCACTATCAGGCTCCCTTTGCTGAACTTCATGACACCGTTCCGGATGCTACCCGTGTAGCCTTCATCGTCTAGCCTCCCGGCCGAAATCAGGTTCAATCGAACCTCCGGAACGTGTCGAACATCCTTCAGCAGCATCTTGCATCCGGTTGATGTCATCAGCCACACGTCTCCTATGCCGGCAATCCGGCATGTACCTTCATTTCCCATCCGGACACAGCCGTGCTCACCGGCTGTGTAGGATGAGAAGTATTTCTTCTCCGGGGTCAGGTGGAACGACGCTCCGGAATCGACCACCCAGGTCATCTCTTCACCGGCAAGGTTCAGCTCCCTCTCTTCGGTAATGAGCATTATCTCTTCTTCACTTGCTGCGAGTGCCGTCGTTCCTTTCCGGTCCTGCCCTCGCCGATCCGGACCTCTCGGTCCGTGGCTCCCCGGTATGCACCGTTTCTCTCCGGTGACTTCTTCGAATCGGTGTCGTCGGCTCCGTTGTCCTTTCGGTAATGCCGACAATTCTTCCGGAAGTGCCCCGGCTTCCCACAGTGGAAGCATGTGGGCCTTCCTCTTGACTGCGACCGGGTCCCCGACTTCTCCCGTCTTTGCGGACTCCGGTTCCATTGTCTTCCCCGATCCGATTCGGTAAGCAGCATCTTCGGATCGGAAACCGGTTCTTTATCTCTCCGACGCGCTTCTTCGTTCGAAATGCTTGTCTTTACCGTTTGTAGAGACAAGTTATCTTCGGTGCAGGAGGTGCTGAGAGTCACCACCAAGTTCTCCCAGCTTTCCGGCAATGTACACATCAGAATGATGGCTTGCATTGCATCCTCCAACGGGAACTTGATCGCCGCAAGCTGGTTCACGAATCCCATGAACGTGCTTACGTGTTCCACCATACTCTCGCCGTCCCGGTACTTGAGGTTCACTATCTTCCTCATCAGGGAGGTCCGGTTCAACGCATTCTTCCTCTCGTAGAGGCCCGACAGCTTCCGCCACATCTCATATGCGTTGGTGTCGTTCGCCACATGTTGTAGAACACTCACGTCGACGTATTGCCGAATGGTTGCAACGGCTTTCCGGTTCAGAAGCCTCCATTCCGTCTCAAGTACCCCCTTGGGTATTTCCGACCTGTCGATCGGTTCATACAGGTCCCGAACAATGAGCAGATCCTCCATCTTTATCTTCCAGTCGGCGTAGTTCTGCGCATTCAGCACCATCATCCCCGGCTGCCCGCTGCTGCCGCCTTCCATTTTCTGCACTGCCGTCGCTCTGATACCACTTGTTGAACCCAGTGCTCGGCCACAACCGAGGAATAGGATTAACTCACAGAAAACAGGAAATACAAAATGCACGTAGACAATAGAGAGAAGAGTACACTGGATGTTTTACGTGGAAAGCCCTAAATGGGAAAAACCACGGGAGTCCTCAAACTCCAACTATCACTACAAACAGAGATGTACAATGGTGAGGCTACAAGGCAACAACCTTGAGCTCACTGTCTTCGCCACAGGCGGCGGTAATACACAGAGGCAACGACCTCTTCGTCTCTCTCCCTCTCGGCTACTCACTTCACTCCCTCTAAGTGAAAACAAGAAAACTTAGCAACAACGTAAAACTGTTTGCCCTAAGTCATATTTATACACATATGACTTTCGGGCTATTTACAAATATAGCCTCAAGGGCCCTTGGCAAACATATTCACAAATATGTCCCCGCATCCGGATCTCTCTCCGGGTACATTCGTCATTCAGCTCCGTAGCCGGGGTCTTCATCACCCGGCTCCGTAACCGGGGTCTTCATCATCCGGCTCCGTAGCCGAGGTCTTCATCATCCGGCTCCGTAGCCGGGGTCTTCATCATCCAGCTCCGTAACCGGGGTCTTCATCATCCGGCTCCGTAGCCGGGGTCTTCATCATCCGATTCCCGGACATCCGACCATCCCATCCGGAGGGACCGTAATCCCAACAATATGATCTCATTCTAGCAAGGGAAAACCAAGGTTTGTATCATCATGGTGTCGCAGATATGCGCGCGCTTGTGTTCAAACGGGGAGGGACCATTGGGGTCTCGAACCAAGGAACCAGTGAGAGAAGAAGGTAGTATGGGTCGGTTTCCAGATAACTTCGCCGGATCGGTTTCCGGACATGTACCAAATCCGGATCGACTCCCGGACTCCGAACTGTAAGCGGATTGTCTCAGAATCGAATACTGTTCCGAACCGGTTGCCAGATAGCGACGAAGAGCACACAGACTCACGTACTTAGAATGGCTCACGTACTCGGAAACGGACACTCAAACGGAAATAGAACAGAGACAAGGACTCGCGGATGCGGAGACACTCAGTAAGTTAATGATTAACAGAGAACATAGAGGGAATACAACCGGCCACGACTGACAGTAGAGCTTCGAGCTCTACACAAGCAAACACACACACATATATTTTATTTCCTCTCTTTGATGGGACATTAAAGTACCCATCAAAATCTTATTCCCTAGTACTTACTAGTCCTATGTTATTTATACATATTTGTACACAACTTTGTTTCCATCTAGGCACACCCTCATTCCCTCACTCTTCGGCTCCTTTTCTCCTAGTAGCCGGAATTCCCCACGACATCCACCCCCGCCAAACCGCACATGGTGGTGATTCTGGCCCAGTCTTCACTTGTCCTCTCCCGAACCTTCATCAATTCGGTCCTCGTCGGACTTCGGCTCCTTGCTCTCGTCCGTGCTCCCAACCTCTTCCTCTGGATCTGGTCCGGCTTCATGACGCTTCTTGAAGGCCTTTATCCGCTTTCCGACAATTGGTACTACTATCCCTGTTCCGTCGAGCTCTGCAAGGTGGTATGTTGCATTGTCGTTTACGCTCATTACCACATAAGGTCCAAACCACCGCTTCGCAAATTTTCAAGTCAACTGGTGCTGGTTGTCAAGGCTGTTGTCATAGACCAGCACCCAATCGCCTTCTTTGATCTCCTTCGGACGATGTCGGTGCATTCTGTCGAACAGGCACTTGTTCTTTCTCCATGCTTCCTCCGCTCTCGTAGTCACTTGCTCGATGTTCTCCGGTCTTCACTCGAGTTGTTAGATCCGTGCCACCAATAGCTCTTATCGGCTCATTTCCTCCAACCAGTCGACTACCATCCATGAAGAGATTGTCCGCTCCACCCGCATGATCAACTTCTGTCCGAACATGAGTTCAGCCGGCATGTACCCAGTCACCGAACTATGCGTAGTTCGGTCGGCCCACAAAGCATAAGGAAGTAGTCTCGACCAGTTTTCGACCCGTTGTCGTGAAAAATCCGTTACTACATGCGGATCGTGAGGCGGAACCGCCGAGGTCCTGGACTAGAAGGATTCGAAGTTTGCACTAGCTTTAGCGAGAAAGTATTTAAGATAGATTGAAAGAGAGAGAGATTGAGATAAGATAGAACGCTTGACTTTCGATTGAGAGAGATTGAAATTTTGAGGAATAAGATATATCATCAATTGGATAACGAATTTTCTTCTTATTAAATTCTTGATTAATACATAGCTCCCTTTGATCTTTTTTATCCACTCTTTTATAGATGCCCCCATGCATATGATGCATGTGAGGGTACAAGACATGCATACAATGCACGAAATGCATGTGACACATGTTTGCCACTTGGCGCTCATGCATTACATGTGATGCATGATAACCATGTCACTCATTGAAGACCTAATATGAGAATTTACATGTGAAAGTATAGTGATAGAAAAAACATTTCTAAAGAAATGACTTGGCTTAGTGGTAAGTTTATTGTCTCCTATCTTGGAGGTGCAAGGTTCAAGCCTTGCTTGCATCCCTTTGTATACAAACTTTTACGAGGTTTTTTAGGCTAGATGATTTTGTTCGTTTCACACTGAAATAGTCGCAATCAACCTATTCGATCGATCCGTCTATCGGGTCCATTCGGTCCGCATCCAACCCGGTGATCCGGTTCCAGTGCCGTCTGGCTGGCCGGTTCGGTTCCATCATTGTCCGGTGCTGTCCAAAACCAACAAACTTGTTTGCATCCATTGGTCAAGTCATACAACTCCACCTTTCTATGCTCCAAACACATAGACATAATATAAAGAGATATGGGTCTGCTTATATACTCTAGGATCCTTATTTTTACTATCTATGTGGGATATCTCACAGTTTTGTTTTTCTCTTCTTCTTCGCAAACTTCATACCTACATAACTTGACACTAAGTTGTCTGTTTCACATGTAGTAAAATGCATTTGGAAGCTCTTGAAGAAATCCATCTTCTCGTACCAAGGTATTAAACTAATATAAAGTAGTATCTTCACTATTATTTTTTCATATTGTGTGTGAAGTACCACACTCGATTTTGTACATTCCATGCAATTTTCACACCATTGCCAAAAATCTTCACGCACCTGTACCGGCAGATTACCTCCTCGACCAAGAACCTACAAACCATGGCAACCGTCTTATTCGGCAACACACAACCCTCCACCTAGTTTGTCGGGTCCTCTCATGCAAGCACTAAGTATCGCATCTGCCCTACCCCCATTGGCATCATCACTAAATCGACCATCCACTTAAAGTGAATGGTTGGTGGGTAGGTCGTGTTACGGGCATGACCATATAATATCTCGTGGTGAGAATTTACCGTAGTATTCTATACACGTGGATAAGTGTGAGGGTTAAACGAGAGCATAAAGAAGGGGAGGATTACTTTTAATCCTCGGGATTGAGACAACCCATTAGGCCAAGTGTGAACTTGCCTAGGGGCCTTGGGTATCGCTATAAATAAGAGGCCTAGCTACCCTCATTTGATCATCTTTTGACTACATCGAGACTCTGTTCTTGTGGTGGGTCAACTCTTGTAGCGAGCGCTAGAGCACCAGGTTCGACTCGACGCCACGTCTGTGGTATGGGACGCCGATCGAGGCTCGAGTTCGTCTCGATCCCTTCGCTTGGGGGTGGTCGGGTGGATCGGCACCCTTCTTTCTCTCTCTCCTTTCTATCTATCTATCTATATTCTATCCTTATCTAATGCTTACATTAGTTCATGTCTCTAATAGGTTGAGTATAACTCATCTCGGTGTCGGATTCCGGAATGCATTTGGCACCTTTCACATATTGTCACGAAGTGGTGCACGTCACGATACAGTCTCGGCCACTAGTACTTCTCCTTAAGCTTCTCGAACGTGGCCCACGTGCCCTGGTGTCCAGACCAAGGGCTTTCCTGAAATTCCGACACCAGCACCACCTAGTCCTCCATCATCACCACCCAAAGTGGTGTGCCGGTCCGTTTCTTCGGTTGCCTCCATATCATGCCATTCCATAGGAAGAACGCTTTCTTCCTAATCCGGCCCACTTCCTCCTTCGTCCACGACGCATTTGATGCCATTGTGCTTAGGAACTTACCGATCCAGAGCCACTCCCCGTCGTAGTCATTCTCGTCGAACTCGTTTAGGGCCGGAGTGTTTCGTTCATTCGCCGACATTTGAGCCAACTCGAAGAAGTCCTTGCCGACTTCTTCATCTTCTGACACCATGCGGTCCTCGTTCTCGAACCGTGCCCTCAACAACATATCAACCATGGCGTTGTCCTTTTCGGAGATGTGTTGTATCTCCGGATTTAGATACTTGATGTACGTTATCCACCTGAGCATCACGAAGTCCGGAGTCGCGCATCTGAATACCATACCGAGAATCGGTAGGTAGTCCATCTCTATGATTACCTCTGTCCTGAACAAATAATCTTTATTGGCCTTGACCACCAAAACGATACCCCATAGTTCTCATTTAACCTAGGCGTATCCTCACTGCCGCACACTTAACACCTTCGCACCGAACCGGATGAGGAACCGCGTGTCGGCTTCGTCTTCCTAATTGTCCGCCCACCCATTCCAGTCAGACTTGTGTCCACCATCACGTAGACAGGAGTGTCCGCCTTGTATACTGCTTTCCGGAGAGCCAGGGCCACCGTGAGCATTTCCTTTAGTCTCCGAACCGCCTTCGTGTGCTCTTTTCCCCATTCGAATTTCCGCCCTTTCTTCAGTAAGTCGTAGAGTGGCTCGGTGATATGCATGTAGTGCGTGATTCATATGTGGTAAAAGGTGCATGCCCCCAGGAATCGTCGAATTTTCCGTGACTGACCCCGACATGCACTCTTCCCTCATTGCCGAGATGGCCTCTACCTTTGTCGGAGACGGCTTTCGACCATATGGTCCTCATAGGTGACCGACCACCAGGATCTCCAATTGTCCGGAAGCCAACTTCTCCCTGGAGAAGGTAAGCCGAGCACCCTCAAGCCTTTGTAGTATCTTCTCGCAGTCGGAGATGTGGTCCGCGACAAACCTCTGACACCCATCCACTCCGAGCGATTCTTCCTTTACATCCTCCAGACATCCCTTGATCAAGATGTCATCCAAAAATGGCATGGTGATGTCCGGGATGTAGTCCCTCAACACTTTGTTCATTGCATTCACCATGTGTGCCACTCAATTGGTTCCTCCTTGTGGTATGGTACACATACGAACTAGGCCGAGAGGGGTTCGCATCATTGTGATGTCTCTACTCTCCATGGCTAACGGTCATACCCGGAGAATAAGTCATCGATCTAGTAGATAGAACTTTTGGCGAAGGCCTACACAAACTCATCGATCGTCCGACCGACTCCTGCATTTCGAATGGTCACATTGTTGATTGGTTGCAAGTCCTTGATAAACCGCAATGTGCAGTTTTTCTTTGGCCACCGTAAACCACCAATTGGAGTACGGGGCGCTCGACAGTTCGAGGATACCCATATTGACCTTCTCCTTGAGAAACTCCATCAACTTCAAGATGTGAGCTCTCAGTACTGGAATCGGTTTGAGATTCCACGGTACATACGGTACCGTCAAGACCACCATTGGTTCTCTGATTGTCGGGTTGACACACCCGATCTCCCCCGGCGAGAACCCGAAGGCTTTCCCGTGCCTTCCAAGAATCCTCCGAAACTAGTCCTCTGTGGGCAGTAGGAAGCCACACCCACCGTATCGACAGTTCGAGGATACCCATATTGACCTTCTCCTTGAGAAACTCCATCAACTTCAAGATGTGAGCTCTCAGTACTGGAATCGGTTTGAGATTCCACGGTACATACGGTACCGTCAAGACCACCATTGGTTCTCTGATTGTCGGGTTGACACACCCGATCTCCCCCGGCGAGAACCCGAAGGCTTTCCCGTGCCTTCCAAGAATCCTCCGAAACTAGTCCTCTGTGGGCAGTAGGAAGCCACACCCACCGTATCGTCTCGTTAGTGAACCGGTGTCCTATGCCAGCCGGATCTCACAAACTCAGATCGGTTGCGACCCCTTTCATTCGCCCTTGGTTGTCCTCTGGCAAGGGAGCTACGAATGGTCTCACCTTCTGGTCCACGGTCTTTTACTTCGTGCTTACTAGGGCCATTCGACCCGACCCAACCATCCTCCCCAAGTCCGCGATGACTTCGTACATTTCGACCGAACCGACCAAAATAATCCGATCTTCGCGTAGATCCTCTTCGGCTACCCTCTCGATCTCCCCGAGGGTGTCATCAAATGAGACTGCCTCAATGGCGCCAACAATCTCTTCATCCGGGCCCAAGGCTTCGCATGCCTTCAAGCGCCCTTCGACCCGCCTTCTTTTCCGGCCACCGATGCCGGTTGTAGTACTACCTCCGCTTTCTGAAAGCCGAAACTTCCTACTTAATAATGTACATGTGTTGGGTTTCTTCTGGATGTCTGGACTATCGCAACCCCACGACTTGATAGCTCTCTCTACAAATCCTCTCAGACTTTGCCATCGAGAGAATCCCAATTCCTTTTGTGGTTCGGCCAGACCGTCAAGAAATGGACGGAATGCCGAGCATCCTGGTTCTTCACACGCACGTAGGCCGAGCCGTTGTCCAACACCTTGGTTTCCATCCGAACCAAAGTGACGCAGGGTTCTTCGAGAATCGTCGGATGGGAGGATGTCTCCTGCATGAATAAGTGTTGGTCGATCTCGACATCCCCAACCTTCACTCGGACATTCGGGCACGCTCCGTGTAGCTCTTCCGTGGCTCAGGTTGCAACACATATCTTCCACCCATGCTTGGTGTTGATCGGCCACTTACCCGTCTCGTAGAAGTCCATGGACATTAGGTTGATCAACGCTACCATCGGCTCCTTCACATCCTCAATCCGGACTGGGGTTTCCGTCGTCGCTCTTGCCTAGTGCGGCTTAAAGAACTGGCTATCCGAAAACCCTTCTTCCATCGCCACCTCTTCAACGTGGGCTACCCTCACCTCAATCGGCTTCTCCAGCTCTAGCTCCGTCGAGAGCCGCTTCCTTTTAACAAGGTCGATGATGGAGTCATGAAACTCCTCAACGATCCCGAGCACTTCCCTTAGTGAGTGTTCCATCTGGCTATCAAGGATCTGCTCCTCTAAGCCCTTTCAAAGGTTGGTTGTCTTCTCTGTTACCCCGTACGAGATGTACGGAGAGTCAAGTGTGATGATCGAGGGTCGAATGTTATCATGATATTGTTGTGTATGTGTAGGAGGCATAAATGTAATTGTGAGTCGATACGTATGTGAACACATGCACAAGTGTGTGCATGTGGATGGATACGAGGAGGTGTGAGTGAGTGTCCAGTATGAATGCTCGAGGGGGCCTACACCCCTATGTATCTACCCCCTCTTGTACTATTTAACCCCTTATGGGGAATGAATGAAAAATGAATGAACATTTCTCTCTTAATCTCTCTCTCCCTCTCTTGTCATCTCTCTCTCCCTCTCTCTCTCTCCCCTTTAACGTTGAACCCCTTGGGAGGGGGGTGGAGCCATTCTAGGCACCACCCCCCACCCCGCAATGCTTCTCAATGATTCTCAATATCTTCATCTCAATCTCTCTCACCATCATTCTCTCCACCATCTTCACTATTCCACCATTTCTATCTTCGTCATCGATGATCATCATTACCATTAACCCTAACCCTAAAACCTACAACATTCTCAATCTCCGAGCTCAATCGGAAGCTCGAGAACTTTGCCTTCTCCTGTGAGCCGGCCGGACCCCCATCATTTCTCTTCGGTTCACTCCGGGTTTCATAACTGTTAGAAGGCATGGCCCCTCCAACCTTCCTAGCTCGCTTGTCTTCAACCAGAACCTCGTAGTTCTCGCACGCAGCTTCTATGAAGCCAATTTTCTCCTCGATCGGATCGTACCATCTGGTGACCTCTTGGACCAGCTTCTCTGCACGGTCTGCATCCTCCTTGACCAACTTCTTTCCAGAGAACCCTTCTAGCACCACCGACCAGAATCCGGTGTTCTTCTTCTTCCTGTTATCCCCTTCAACCTGAATACCAGTCGATGCCGACTAATGGACGGTCTCTGCGTGCCGTGTTGCAGCTTCTTCCATCAGCCTTTTCATCCCGCCCTAGTCGATATTCAGCTCTAGGGGTTTCCGGGTCTCGCACGCATATACCCATCTGTTGCATAAGTACACTACATTGCTCGTGAGAGCGTCGGCGAAGTGAGCGCAGTCTCTCCAGATGTGGCCGACAACATCGCACCACGTGCATCTTTGGTCTACGGGCGGGCGTCAATCGTGTGATTGGTTGTCGCCTTCCCTCAAGGCCTGAGCAATCTAGAGATCTCTCACCATCTTCGTTAGCTCCTCGAGAGCCACGCCCTCGGATGGGCCCTTGACCACGTTGGTCGGAACCACGCCCAACTCGAGCCAACTTCATGTTTCCTCTGATCATGTCAGAATCAGTTCTTCTGGCTTCTTCCCGGCAGCTGAGTCATTCCATTCATGCCGTTTGTCAAAACGGCTACAAACCCTTTTTACCACGGCCCAATCATTCATGAGCCCTTCATCTGTCTCCAATAGGAGACCCACCTTCTCCTGATCAAGCACATCGACCAATTTGATAAACAACAGGACCTTGCTCGTATCAAGCACGGTCCGGTCCAATACCAAAAGGCGTGCTAATGGAGTGGGTCGAGGACCCTAGAAAGGGGAGGAGCGCCAAAGTGTTCCTCCCCTTTCCTGGGTCCTCTACTCACTCCATTAGCTCCCTCTTCAATAACCGGAGCGAGTCGTCCAAACCGTATCTTTCAAGGAGTCTCTCATCAAACTCCAGCCAACTCCGGCAATCCACCTACATCTCGAGCACCTCTGCCTAGATGTTTGGCGTAACTACCCGGGAAATGCGAACAACCTTCTATCGTCCAAAACGTCTCTCATCAGCATCTCAGCCTTGAAGGCCTCTAGGTAGTTCGTGACGTCCTTCCCGTTGAATCAGCCTGTCATGATGATAATGTTTCCATGGCTCTATTGAGGCCACTAGTACTCTCATGAGTGTTAACCAGGCAGTCGACAGTCACTGCCATTGCTTCCATAAGTTTGCTTCCCCTCATTTTTGAGCTCCTTTGCCGCCCTTTTTCACGTGGGGTTCACCAAAGATGTCTCGGATATCCTCGGGCTTGTGTTGAAATGGGGCGGGACCACCGGGGTCTCAAACCAAGGAGCCGGTGAGAGAAGAAGGTAGTTCGGGTTGGTTTCCGGATAACTTCGCCGGATCAGTTTCCAAACACATACCAAATCCAGATCGCCTCCCCGACTTCGGATGGTGACCGGACTGGCTTAGAATTGAATATTGTTCCGGACCGATTGCTGGATAGTGGTGAAGAGCTTGTGCTCACGCACTTGGAATGGCTCACGTACTCGAAAACGCACACTCAAATGAAAATAGAGCAGAGACAAGGACTCGCAGATGCGCAACACATAGAGACACTGAGTAAATTAATGATTAACAGAGAACAGAGAGGGAATACAACCGGCCACGGCCGACAACAAAGGTTCAAGCTCTACACAGAGAGAGAGAGAGAGAGAGAGAGAGAGAGAGAGAGAGTGACGGGCCTCTGGTCGGGAGCACGGGGGCTTCCTACGTGACCAGAGGACACCACCTTCTTTCGAAAACAACATAAAACATGAAACGGAGGGAACGGCAGAGCCCGGATCTCAAACCGACAGCACTTCGTCCTCCAAAATAGTGCATACCTTCTCCGTCTTTTTTCCCTATTGAGAATCGAACTCAACTTCCCATAGAGACAGTCTCCACACTAGCTAGTGAACATCATAGTAGGCTAGATTTGTAATTAGTAGAAAGGGCACTTGCCCTAGATTAGTTGGTATTTAAACCAACCTTTTGTAACTTAGTTACTGTTGAATATAATATACAGTTTTCTCTTCTAGAGCTCTCTCCCTCTCTCTCTCATGTTCTCTCTTGTCTCACGTGCACATACACACAAACAGTCCTTCCGCTGCACAAAACCACTCTCGATTCTTTACATGGTATCAGAGCGTGTGGTAGGAGGATAGGAATAGTCCCAGAGAGTTCAGTAGAGGATAGGAACCACTCCCACCAATGGTAAGAGGATAGGAACAGTCCCAGAGAGTTCAGTAGAAAGGGGAGCCACCCTGCCGGACCGAGCAATCGTAAGAGAGTTCAGTATTGTGGAAAACACGGCCACTATGAAGAGGAGTGCAGAAAAAAGAAACAGGACTCGGCTTCGACTAGACGACAACTCATGAACTACGCGTCGAATTCCGACTACAACGATCGTGGCGAGATATTCGTAATGAGGCATGAAGCACATTCAATGTCGGCACAAGCCCCGACTAGCACCTCTTCTTCAGATTGCATATGGTTTGTCGACTCGGGAGCATCCAATCACATGACGTCCCATACAGATTGGTTCCAAGAATTACAAAAGCTCGATCAACCCGACTATGTCGAAACCAGAGATGATACGACTCACCCAATTCGGCATGTCAGAAATGTTCCATTCGGAAATGACAGCAAACAAACCCACCTTAAGAACGTCTTGCATGTCCCAGCCATCACAAAAAATCTGGTCTCAGTCGGCCAGATTGTTGAACAAGGTATGCAACTACGATTCAATAATGAAGGGTGATTCATTGAAAAGGATGATCAAATCATAGTGCATGGTCACCGAGAAGGCTGAATGTTCATCCTCGAATCAAAGGTGAAATCGGCTATGTTCGCAGAAGGCCACAAAATCGAAACCGACTTGAAATTGTGGCACAAGAGAATAGGCCACATCAATCCCCAAAAGCTCAAGAACATGCAGTCAAAAGGAGTCGTAATCGGACTCCCAACATTTACTGAGAAAGAGATTACGGGCATATGTAGGGCATGCCAATTCGGAAAACAACACCGACATCCATTCCCAAAAGAGAGGAATGTGAGTAACAGGATCCTGGATCTAGTACATTCAGATGTGTGGGGATCTCGTGTCGACATACACCTCAGCAAAATGGTGTGGCCGAACAGAAGAATTGGCACATAGTAGAGGTTGTGCGGGCAATGATGAATGAGAAGAACCTGCCGAAATTGTACTGGGTAGAAGTAGTGAACACGGTCGTATATCTCATGAACAAGTGTACAACCTCTGGGGTACACGACGTAACCCCTCATGAGAGGTTTTATGGGAAGAAGCCAGATTTTCGGCTCAATCGCCTACGTGCATATTCTCGACGAGACGCAACAAAAGCTCGACCCGAAGTCGAAGAAATGTATCCATGTACGGTACTCGCTCAAATAGAAGGGGTACAAATGTTACAACCCATCTACCTGAAAAGCTCGAGTGAGTCGAGATGTCTTTTTCGACGAATCGACATCCTGATACGATCCAAAGATGACTCTGATTTCTACTCCAATCGACCCGGAATTGGCCGAACGAGAGATAGAAGACGAATTTTGACTCGGACACATTTAAGTCCGATTACGACAAGGCTTAGTGGACCACGGGAGCCCCCAAGTGACCAAAGCACATCTCGGCTGAGTCTGAAACTCGACAAAGGGAAGGCCAAGATGACCGAATATGAAGATCCAATCGACAACAAGTCAACTCACTCCCTTGATAGTGAGTTCAAAGGCTTGGACATCCCGATCATCCAGACAAATAGAGCAAAGAATGGATTAGTTTCCGCAAACGAGAAGCTACGTCAGTCCACCCGTGAAAAGAACCTTGTAAGCCGATTCAGCTATGATGAGTACATGGCATATCATTACACCTTTGTGATGAAGGTAGCAATTGTCTGAGAACCAAAAACACTTTCCAAAGCCGTGAAGGACCCACAATAGGCCGGCGCGATGAATGAAGAAATGTAGGCCTTGTGCAAAAACAAGACATGGGATCTTGTTCCCCATTCACCTCACAGGAAAGCGGTTTGTTGCTGATGGATCTATAAGGTCAAATACAATGCCAATGGCTCCGTAAATCGCATCAAAGCATGACTCGTTGCAAATGGATTCGCACAAATGCACAGAGTCGATTACGAGGAGACCTTTGGCCCGGTGGCAAAGATGACGACTGTGCGAACCGTAATTGCACTTGCAGCTGCAAACGGATGGCATCTCCACCAAATGGACGTCAAGAATGTCTTTCTTCAAGATGAATTAGAAGAGGTATACATGGTACAACCACCCAGATTCGAATCAAAAAATCATCTGAAATCAGTCTGTAGACTAAAGAAGCCACTCTATGGCCTTAAGCAAGCACCGTGTGCTTGGCATTCGAAGATCACTCAATATCGTCATCAAATTGGCTTTCGAGTGTCCAAATCAGACAACTCCTTGTACATCCAAAACGAGTTGGACAACCAAATTGTCATCATCTTGTATGTGGATGATATAGTAATCGAAGGAAAGGATCTCGCTAAGATTAATAAGGTAAAATCACTTCTATCTGACAGATTCGAAATGAAAGATATGCACAAGATCTATTACTTCCTTGGTATCGAAGTAATTCAGACACCAGTTGCGATATTGATCACTCAACGGCACTACGTTCTCAACTTACTCTACAAGTTCGGAATGACCGAGTGCAAACTTGTGTCTACCCCTCTCAACCGAAATCTCAAGCTCGATGTCGAATTCGGGCACAACCAAGTGCGAGTTGACTCAGTACCAACAACTGATCGGCAGCCTAATCTATCTAACCATCACACGGCCCGATCTTAATTATTTGGTCCGCCTACTTAGCCAATTCATGCATAACCCACGAAACAATCATCTCGATTGCGCTAAGAGGATACTTCGGTATGTCAGTACGACGATGGATTACGGCATCATGTATAAGTCAAATACACTTATTCGATTTGAAGGGTACACGGACGTAGACTGGGCCGGTTATAAGGCTAATAGGTGATCCACTTCTAGATCCGTCTTCTCCCTCGGCAGCAGAGCGATGTCGTGAAGATTTTCGGCAATGGTGTGAAATTTGTGTGCAACAAAAGAAATCGAGAAGGTGCAATGTGCACGTGTGAAAGGGGTGAAGGCCACACGCATATGCTAGCATGTTGTAAATAGGACTGAAATGAGAATCGTAAAAGAAAAGTTAGATTTAAAGTTAAACACGTGCACGTGTGATGTGCGCTCAAATATTTGTAAATATAAAAATAAGACTAGTAACATTTGAGTGCATAAAAAGGGGTGCAAGGAAGGCTTGAACCTTGCACCTCCAAGATAGGAAGAAATTAAATTACAACTAAAGCTACCACCAAGTGCTCTAGATTTTGTATATCTCCTTGTTATATTCAATATTCCATAGGAAACAAATGTACAAAACTGTGTGCACAAAACCATGGTTTTTAAGCCTATTGTTTTGTGCATGCCACAAGAAAAACCGTGTGCCCAAAAACCATGGGTCCAAGCCCATGGTTTTGTGCATGTTAGAAGCATGGATAGACCTATAAAAACCCTCATAAGGCTTGTGTAAATGGAGGCAAGTGATGTAAGGAAGAAACTTTTAATCAAAAATCTCAGTTATCCTAATGGTGAGGTATTAACCATCGATCAAAAAAAGTAATTGACTTACTTACAAAGATTATATTACTAATAAAATAAGTGTCATAGAATTTATCAATATAACCTCGATTCAATGACCAACCTCGAACAAATTGTTCTTGTCTCTTAAAACTAAAGTCAAGGGTTCAATCTCAATATCTCTCTCTCTCTCACCATCCATCTATTTATCTATCTTCAATACTTTCTCGCTTACGCTGCTAAAAATATCGAATCCTTCCGATGTAGGACCCCGATGGTTCCGCTTCATTTCACGAACACGCATGGATTTCCTCAACAGCGATCTCCTGGACCAACAAGAAACAGCCGGCAGTCGCATTGTTGAGCATAGAGGCCGAATACAGGTCGCGACAGTCGCCGCAAGCAAAGTTGTCTGGCTCAAACGCATCATGAAGGATTTGGGCGTTCTCATCACGGATCGAATTCGCCTCTTCTGTGACAACATGAGCAACATCTAGCTCGTTCGGAACCCGGTATTTCACGTGCGGACTAAACACATCGAAGTGCACTATCACTATATTCACAAACGCGTTCAGGCTGGTGATATCAATTTACAACATATCAGCACAAACCTCCAGGTTGTTGACATCTTCACAAAAGCCCTAGGTATTGACAAGTTGCGGCAGTTCACGACGAACCTTGGTCTCTCAATCACCGACCAGCCACGCTTGAGGAGGACTACGGTAGCAGCCAATGCCGAACAGTAACTGGTCAGTCGATCAAAGCCAACCAAAGGAGTCGAAGTACGAACAAACAATCGAATAGCCAAACATGGAGAATCGAAAAGTGAAATTGAAACCGAGTCAACCAAATTGAAATATTTCAAAGACTGAACCAAAACAACCTTTTGACATCCAAAAGTTGTGTTCGAAGGGGCGTGTTGAGAATCGAACTCAACTTCCCATAGAGACAATGTTCACACTAGCTAGTGGACATCATCGTAGGCTAGATTTGTAACTAGTAGAAAGGGCACTTGCCCTAGATCAGTTGGTATTTAAACCAACCTTTTGTAACTTAGTTACTGTTGGATGTAATATATAGTTTTCTTGTCTAGAGCTCTCTCCCTCTCTCTCTCTCTCCCATTCTCTCTTGTCTCACGTGCACATACACACACACAGTCCTTCCATTGCACAGAATCACTCTCGATTCATTACACTTCCTCCTTTTATAGCTCGAGGAGGGAGATACCGTTCGTCAGGTTGTTTAAGGCGGCTGATTTTGTCAGTGATTCTCCTCGGTTTCCTCCCTACTCACACTTTACTCTCTTCTCTTTCGTGGGACATTAAAGTACCCATCAAAATCCTATTCCCTAGTACTTATTAGTCCTATGTTATTTATACATATTTGTACACAACTTTGTTTCCGTCCGTGCACACCCTCATTCCCACGCTCTCCAACTCCTTTTCTCCTAGTAGCCGGAATTCCCCATGACAATGGAGGCGCAAATCCACACCCCACAGGACACCACTCCATTATACGCGGAAGGTGTTCACATGCTCGATGGACTAGCTGATGAGGAAGTCGACCACTTTCTTGAGGATCACCCAAAGATTGTGCCATTGTTCGATATCGACATCATAACAGTCGTCAGCCCCTCTGTTTTCGAGCCGGCAAGAGAAGACCAACAACCCGATCCGAAATCAATCGAAGAATTACGATATGCATACGAGGCGCTCAAACGTGAATTTGTCATATCTCAACGGGTGAAGGCGTCAACGCTAGAAGAAGTTAATGTCGGCACCACCGCAAATCCATGAACATTAAAAATACCAAAAGAACTAGCTCCCGAGGAACGCTCGGCATTGGTCGGCTTGCTCACAGAATACGAGGATGTCTTTGCATGGTTGTACAGCGACTTGAAAGGATTAAACACGTGCTACTATCAGCAAGATGCACGACCCATACAACAATACCATTATAGAATGAATCCCAATTATGCGGCAAAAGTGAAAGAGGAAATTGACAAGCTCCTCCGGGTGGGATTCATTCGACTAGTAAAATGTGCCACATGGTTGAGTCCCATCATGGTGGTTCTAAAGAAAAACGGAAAAATAACGGTCTGCGTCGATTATAGGAAGTTGAATGCGATGGCCATCACCGACACATTTCCTCTTCCATTCATGAATGGTGTGCTCAATGCGGTGGCCGGCCACGAGCGATATAGCTTCTTGGATGGGTTCAACGGGTATAATCAGATCCGCATGCACCCTGATGACCAAGAAAAGATGGCATTTGTAACAGAATGGGGTGTTTTCGTGGCGATCGTAATTATGTTCAGGTTAAAAACGACACCGACCACATTCAAACGTATCATCGCCGAAATTTTCGATGACTACATTTCGGCATTCATGCAAGTGTTCCTCGATGATTTTGCGGTTTACGGCCAACAAATAGAGCATCTCGCCCAATTAGGCCTCTGTCTCGAACGTTGTTGTAAAGAATCAATGGTGATTCTTGTGCAGCGAAATAGATGTGTGTTATGTGTATGTGTGAGAGGAATTAGAGGAGAGAAGAGAGAACACAAGATAGATAGAAAAAGGAATACTCAAGAAGAAGGTGTATATTCACAAGTAGAATAGGAAATACAAAATGTAGCATTACAAGGAGTCACAACCGACTTAATATGAAGTATAAGGAGGGTGCTTTCAATATAGTCACCCTCTCTCTTCATTAACTAACTACAACAACCACTCTCTCTTGGGAATGTGAAGACTCATAGTCATGGGGAATATGTAACTCATTAGTTATGTGTCATAGAATATGATTCTATGACACGTAGTTAATGTGTAGAGAGTAGTGGTGTGACTCTTGACCTTTGAGTAATCATAGATTCTCAAGAGGTGTGTTCACACATTGCACTATGTTGAGCTTGAATCTCAACATGCCCCCTCAAGCTCAACTCGAGTCGGTTCCTCGGATGGTATCTGGTTCTCACTTGTACTCCCCCTCAAGCTTGGTAAGTCAGAGATCGTCAATCCAAGGTCTGACATGAATTGTTGAACCTTGTCGGCTCCTCAGGCTTTGGTGAAGATGTCAGTCGTCTAAAGATTCATGTTGATGTGTTGAAGGTCGACATCTCCGGCCTGTATGCGCTCTCGAATGAAGTGATAGTGCACTTCGATATGCTTTGTGTGTGCGTGCAACACCGCGTTCCGAGCCAGATATATATTGCTCTTGTTGTCGCAGTAAATGGGAGTTGGATCCTTGATGCGGTGTCGTGAAGTACGAAAGCTTCACATTAAAAGTCTACAAAATGATAAATACGTAAATAAAATATATCTTGATAATGTTTTATAAAGGTAATATTAAAGACACATTATGATAATATTATACATTATATGTAGAGGCAGATAAAAATATGTATATGTTATATTACATGGACGAGAGAGGACGTGAGCCAATCAACCCCACCTTATGACACTCAAACCTTACCATTTAGCCTATACTAATAATTTACAACAAACCATATGCGTTGTTTTATTTGAAGTAGTATTTTATAGTCTAAACTATGTAATATACTACATGCAGACCATATAGCATATCACATGGGCAAAAGAGGACTTGAACCAACAACCCCAACCTTATGGTATTCAAATCTTACCATTTAGCCTATACTTGTGATATACATAAAATATATGTGTTGTACTATTGTATGGTTTGAAATGTACTACATGTGCACCATATAGCACACATGCTCGAGCCTCTCTACATGTGCGCCACATGGCCCACATGTAGAACCATCTCTTCCCTATAAAAGGAGAAGGGAGTATGGTCACAAGGGATATCGAAGGAATCGAAATCGAAGAACTATATTGTATGATATATCAATCAAATCAAATAGAATTATATTACATAAGAGATATCATAAGATAGAAAGAGGAAGACAATAAAAGAAAATAACTACCTTGGTGGTCTGGTGCTCAACTCACAACAAAAGGGCGAAGGCTCGAGTCTTACCCTCATTGAAACCTAGAAGGGAAGATTGTGATCTACTCTCAAGAATGAGAAGAGCGGTAACACCTTGTAAGACATAGTTCAAACGGTGCATAGCGCGCGTGAACCGGCTCTTCACGTGTGCGCGCCCTTTAATGTATATAATAGAGAATTAGGTACAAAGGTATATCCTAGGTAGTTAGATTCGGTAGGTAGGAAGTTAATGAAGGAAACGGCTCCCTTCTTGAAGCTATAAAAGAGAGGGAGACGCGGGGAGAGAGGATCGCGCGGAGAGGAGGACGAAATGCTGTCGAACCGAAACCGAACGCTTCTCCTCCGTTCGTTCTCCATCGCTCTTCTCTGCAGGTTTTCGGGAGGCTCCTGCTGCTTCGAGGAACGCCCGTGTGCTTCCGGCAGCACCTCCATCCTATCCCCTTTCGTGTGCAGACGAGCAGGCATCGGCATCTGTTCGGTTGTAACCGCTCACGTGCTCTGTTGTTTTTGTGTCATTTGTTAATATACAAACATTCGTGTCTCTCTGTCTCTGTGTCCATTCGTGTCTTCCGCGTTGACGGGTCGTGCCCCCTATGTTTCTTTGCTCATACATAACCGGGCATCTCTCTCTTTCTCTTTCCCCTTCTATCTCCTGCTCTTTGGTTCAAGACCCCGGTGGTCCCGCCTCGTTTCTCCACGCACGCGCGTACTAACGCAACATCTTTGGTGAACCCGACGTGAACAAGGCGGCAGAGGAGCAGAAGATGAGGGGGTCGGATCTTGCAGAGGCCATGGCTTCGGCCGTGGACCGGATAGTGAGCGCGCGCGAGGGCACCGGCGCCCTTGACAGGGCTATTGAGGCGATCGGCAGTACGATCGGCCGGTTCAGTGGAAAGGATGCCACGAGTTATTTGGCTTCCTACCGGGCGGAGATGTTGATGAGGGATATTCCGGAAGAGAGGCGTCTTGCCGGATTCCCTCAAGTGGCGATGCCGGGCATCCATGCGGAGGTGCTCGAGGTTCGGGCGGAGAGCCGGACCTGGGAGGAGTTCGAAGTACAGCTCCTGGAGAAATACGGGCTGGATGACGCGCTTCGGCTTTCGAAGCGGGGCTTCATGGAGTGGGTGGAGTCCCCCAACAAAGGAAGAAATGTGTCTGTACTCCTCCGGGAGTTTGAGGAACGCTTTGCGTGCCTTTCGGCGCTCGATCGGACCATTCTGAACACAAGTTGTGTCCTACTGTTTGTCAAATCGGTTGACGCACGGGATCGGGAGTAAGTGGGCTCCTTACTGGAAACCGAAGACGGGCTGACGGCCGACTAGGCCGTGGTAAAAAGAGTCTACGGCTGTTTTGACAAACGGTGGGAGTGGGCTGATACAGGGACGACCGGGGCGGGTCCTGTCGCAGCAAGAAAGCTCGAACCGATACCACAGGCGCAAAGGGATGAGACCCGGGAGTGGCTCGAAACCGGTTCGGCTTCGACCGACGTGGTCAGAGACTCGTCCGGGGGAACAGCTTTGGAGGAGTTGACACGGGCGGTAAAGGATCTCCAGATCGCCCAGGCTCGGAGGGAAGGCGGCGAACAGGCTCGTGACTGACAGCCTCCGGCAGGAAATAGGTGCATGTGGTGCGACGAGGTCGGCCACATCCGGAAAGACTACGGGGACTTTGCGGAGGCTTTGAGAAGTCGGGTAGTGTACCTGTGGGAAGGTCGGGTGCACGCCAGCGATACCCGGAGGGCCCTGAACCGAAACGACGAGCGAGGAGGAATGAAAAGGCTGATGGAAGAGGCGGCGGCCCGGCACGCGAAAACCGTCCACTACTCGGCGGCAGCCGGTATTCGGGTCGGAGGCAGCGAGGCCCAGAAGGAGAGCAAAGTCGGGTTCTGGCCAACGATGCTAGAAGGCCTCACCGGTGCCCGACTAAGGAAAGACAAGGCGAACCGCACGGAGAAGCGGGTCCAGGAGGTAACCGGGTGGAGTGACCCAGTCGAAGAAAAGACGGGTTTCGTCGAAGCAGCTTGCCAGAACTACGAGGCTCGGGTTGAAGACAAACATGTAGGTAAAACCGGAGGGGCCGAACCCTCACAAAGATATGAAACCCGATTCGGGCCGAAACAGAACGAGGCCGGTGAGACCAGTGCCCGAGATAACCACAAGAAGGGCGGATACCAGTTGGGCACAGAGATCGAAAGGACCACGGACCTACGAAAGGTCCTGGAAGAACGAATCCTCGACAGCAAGGTGGAACTGTCGTTGCGGGAGGTGCTCGAAATCGCCAAGAAGGAGTTCCACAACTCCATCGTAGACTTGGTGAAGAGGAAGAGGTTGTTGACGGAGACAGAACCGGAAAGGCCGGTGGGGTGCGGACGACGCAAATAGAGGACATGGCGCTGGAAGACGAGTGGGCGGAGAGCCACTATTCGAGGCCACACTGGGCCCGAGCGACCACGGAAACCCCGGTGAAGATCGGAGATGTTCGGGAACCGGTGGTGGCGCTGGTGGACCACGGTGCGGAAATAAACCTAATGTCCATGGACTTCTACAAGAAGGGGAAATGGCCGATCAACACCAAGCACGGGTGGAAGATACTGGCGGCGACGCGCGCCACCGAGGAACTACACGGGGCCTGCCCAAACGTGCGAGTCAAGATCGGCGACGTCGAGATAGACCAGCACTTCTTTGTGCAGGAGACGTCCTCGCACCCGGTCATACTGGGAGAACCGTACATTATGGCGGCACGGATGGAGACCAAGGTGCTAGACAACGGGTCGGCTTACGCGAGGGTCAAGAGTCAGGACGGGCGTCATTCGGTCCAGTTCCTGACGGTGCGACCGAACCACGAGCGAAACCGCGAGTCCCTCGGTGGCGAGAACCGAGAGGATTTTTAGAGAGGGATGTCAAGGCGTGGGGCCGCGATAGTTCGGACACTCCGGGAAAACCCCACAAATGTACGATAGAAGCGAAACCAAAGAAACCTTGTACCATAAGTAGGAAGTTTTGTTTCTCCGACAACGGAGGGTGTACGATAGTTGGCGTCGTTGGCCGAGAAAAGACAAGGGTGGAAGAGCGACTTCGGGCGTGCGGAGTTCTCAGGCCCAGCGAGGAAATCAACGGAGCCGTGGAGGCGGTCTCCTTCGACGATACCTTGGGAATACTTCGAGAGGTGGTCGGAGAGGGCCTTAAAGAGGACCGGACGATACCGGTTTGTTCAGAAGAGATGTACGAAGTCATCGCGGACTTCAGTCGGGGGCTCGAGTCGGATCGGACGGCCCGGGTTAACACGAAGTACAAGACTGTGGACCGGAAGGTAAGGCTAGTCGCGGCACCCTTACCGGAGGGCAGTGAGTTGCGAATCAAAGGGGTCGCGTCGGACCCCAGTTTACGAGATCCGGCCTGCATAGGACACACCTTCACCAACAGAACGCTACGGGAGCTCAAAATCGGTGGGGGCGGGTTCCTACCGCCGGCGGAAGAAGACCGGTTTCGGAGAATGCTCGGAAGGCACGGGAAAGCCTTCGCATTCTCACAGGAAGAGATCGGGTGCGTAGACCCGACAGTCGTGAAGCCGATGGTGATATTCATGGTACCGCATGTGCCGTGGAATCTCAAACCAATTCCGGTACCGAGAGCTCACATCCCGGAGCTGATGGAGCTATTGAGGCAGAAAGTCAATATGGGCATCCTCGAACCATCGAGTGCCCCGTACTCGAACCGGTGGTTTACCGTACCGAAGAAGAACGGGACGTTGCGCTTCATTCAAGACCTACAACCAGTCAACAGAATGACCATTCGGAACGCAGGAATTGGACCAACGATAGACGAGTTCGCGGAGGCCTTCGCCGGAAGGTCGATCTACTCGGTTGGTGATCTGTACTCGGGGTACGATCAGTTCCAACTAGCCGTAGAGAGCAGAGACATTACGACGATGCGGACTCCTCTCGGCCTAGTGCGGATGTGTACCCTGCCACAAGGAGGGACGAACTCGGTGGCCCACATGGTGAATGCGATGAACAACGTGCTAAGGGATTGTATCCCGGACATCACCATGCCATTCTTGGACGACATCCCGATCAAGGGATGTCCGGTGGAGAAAAAGGACGAAACGATCGAACCGGACGGATGCCGGAAATTCGTGGCGACACACATTGACGACTGCGAGAGGGTGCTACAGAGGCTAGAGGACGCGAGGCTCACCTTCTCCGGGGAGAAATCAGCCTTCGGGCAATCAGAGATCATGGTCGTCGGACATCTATGCGGACCGTATGGCCGGAAACCGTCTCCGGCTAAGGTGGAAGCCATCTCCGCAATGAAGCCCGACTGTAACTCGGTCACGGAGGTACGGAGGTTCTTGGGAGCATGTGCGTTCTACCACATATGGATCCCGCATTACGCCCACGTTGCTGAGCCGCTATACGGGTTGCTAAAAAAGGGGCGAAAATTCGAGTGGCGAGACGAGCATACGGAGTCGGTCCGAAAGATGAAGGAGGCTCTTGCTGCAGCTCCGACACTCCGGAAGGCTGTCTACGAGAAAGGCACTCCCATCTACATAACGGTAGATACAAGTCCGACCGGGATCGGATGGGTCGTCAACCAAGAAGATGAGGACGGCATTCGGTTCCCAATCCGGTTCGGCGCGAAGGTCCTCAGCGAGCAACAGCGAGGATACGCCTAGGTTAAACACGAACTTTGGGTTATCGTTTCGGCGGTGAAGGCCGATAAAGACTATCTGATCGGGACAGAGGTGATTATCGAGACGGACTGCCTGCCAATTCTCGGCATGGTTTCCGGATGTGCAACCCCGGACCTAGCAATGCTCAGGTGGATAGCGTACATCAAGTCCCTGGATCCGGAAATACGACACATTTCCGGGAAAGACAATGCCATGGCCGACATGCTTTCGAGGGCGCAATTCGACGACGAGGGCGGCATGGTTTCGGAGGACGAGGAAATCGGCGTGGACTTCTTCGAGGCGGCTTACGTAACAACCGGGGGGGGGGGGGGGGCACTCCGGCGCTTAACGATTTCAACGAGAGCCAGTACGACGGGGAGTGGCTGCAGATTGGGGGATTCTTAAGGACGATGACGCCGGACGCGTCATGGACAAAGAACGAGGCCAACCGGATTCGGAAGAAAGCAGACCGATTCTTTCTCCGGGACAGATACTTGTGGAAGCACCCGAAGAAGAGAAATGGCATCCCGCTCCGAGTAGTGGCGATGGAGGAGGAACAGGAGGAGTTGCTGAAGGCCTACCACGACAGCCCCTGGGCTGGACACCGTGGGACATGGGCCACGTTCGAGAAACTAAAGGGGAAGTACTGGTGGTCGGGACTGTACCGGGACGTGCATCGGTTCGAGACAACTTGTGAGAGCTGTCAGATACACTCCATAGTCCGACATCAGGACGAGCTTCACCCTACATACCCTCCGGCCATCCACTTCAAATGGATGGTAGATTTGGTGACGATGCCGATGGGCGTAGGGCAGATGCGATATCTGGTGCTGGCCCGGGAGGACCTGACGAACCAGGTGGAAGGCCGAGCCCTGCAGAACAAAACGACTGCGGCTATGCGTCGGTTCCTGATCAAGGACGTGATATGCCGGTACGGGTGCGTCGGGAAGATCGTGGCTGACCGCGGGGAGCTGGACGTTGAAGAGGCCGAGGAGCTGTTCGACCGGTTAGGGTTCAAGCTCTCGCTCACCACAGCATACAATCCGGAGGCGAACGGGAAGGTGGAGCGCGGACACGGACCGATCGTCAAAGCGCTAGTCCGGGCGTGCGGAGGCCAGGTCGGGAACTGGCCACGGCTGCTACCTTATGCCTTGTGGGCGGACCGGACTACGCACAGTTTGGTAACCGGGTTCATGTCGGCCAAGCTGATGTTCAGACAGAAGCCGATCATGCCGATGGAACGGACGATCTCCTCTTGGGCGACAGTGGACTGGAGAGACGAGATGAGCCGGGAAGAACTGCTAGCGGCGCGTATACGGCAGCTCGAGCGGAGGCCAGAGGACGTGGAACGAGCGGCGGAGAGACTACGGACGGCGAGGATGAGGGACAAAGCCCGGTTCGACCTAACGCACCGGCTCCGACCAAGGAAAATCGAGGAAGGCGACTGGGTGCTAGTCTACGACAGCAGCCTCGACAACCAGCACCGGGCAACACGGAAGTTTGCAAAGCGGTGGTTCGGGCCTTACGTGGTAATGAGCGCCAACGACAACGGGACGTATCACCTGGCGGAACTCGACGGTACGAGGATGGCAATACCCGGTAGCAGGGAAGCGGATCAAAGCATTCAAGAAGCGCCACGATGGTGAACCAGATCTAAGAGGCCTGGACAGCGACGACGAACAGCCCGAAACGGAGGACGAATCGATGGACGAGGAACCGGAACCCGGACCGGTTTTCTCCAACCAGAACCCAATTTTGGCACATGCGCGGTTAGGTGGGGGCGGATGTCGTGAAGAAAACCGTCCCTTAGCGTAATCGGTGCATAGCGCGCATGAACTGGCTCTTCACGCGTGTGCGCCCTTTAATGTATATAATAGAGAATTAGGTACAAAGGTATATCCTAGGTAGTTAGATTCGGTAGGTAGGAAGTTAATGAAGGAAACGGCTCCCTTCTTGAAGCTATAAAAGAGAGGGAGACGCGGGGAGAGAGGATCGCGCGGAGAGGAGGACGAAGTGTTGTCGGACCGAAACCGAACGCTTCTCCTCCGTTCGTTCTCCATCGCTCTTCTCTGCAGGTTTTCGGGAGGCTCGCGCTGCTTCGAGGAACGCCCGTGTGCTTCCGGCAGCACCTCCATCCTATCCCCTTTCGTGCGCAGACGAGCAGGCATCGGCATCTGTTCGCCGGCCTGTTCAGTTGTAACCGCTCGCGTGCTCTGTTGTTTTTGTGTCATTTGTTAATATACAAACATTCGTGTCTCTCTGTCCCTGTGTCCATTCGTGTCTTCCGCGTTGACGGGCCGTGCCCCCTGTGTTTCTTTGCTCATACTCTCTTTCTCTTTCCCCTTCTATCACCTGCTCTTTGGTTCAAGACCCCGGTGGTCCCGCCTCGTTTCTCCACGCACGCGCGTACTAACGCGACAACGTTATCTTTTGTCTACGCAACGCTACGCTTCTAGGTGAGCTACGTCACGGCAGCAGATGCCCATATCCTTCAAAATCCTCTTGAGCCATACGGCTTCACATGCAACTATGGTTGTGCCCCTGTATTCGGCCTCTGTACTCGAAAGAGCTACGGTTGGTTGCTTCTTACTACTCCACGAAATTGCTCCGCTACCAAGGGAGAAAACAAAACCAAAGGTTGATCGTCAATCGGCTTTGTAGCCGGCCCAACCGGCATCTGTGTACCCTTCGAGTCGAATTGGTGTGGCCGATGCATAGAGGATGACATTGTAATCCATTGTGCCATTCACGTATCGTAATACTCACTTAGCACAATCGAAATGGATATGTTGCGGAGTTTGCATGAATTGGCTAAGGAGGCCAACCGGATAGTTGAGGCCGGGTCGACTGATCATGAGATAGATGAGGCTCCCGATCAATTGTCAATATTGAGTCGGCTCGCACTTGTCTGTGCTGGAGTCGGCATCTAGTTTGAGGTTTCGATCGAGAGGGGTTGCCACAGATTTGCACTCAGCCATCCCGAACTTGTATAATAAGTTAAGAATGTAGTGCCATTGAGAGATCATAATGCCGGTTGGAATCCGAATTACTTCGATTCCAAGAAAGTAATGAAGTTCCTTCATGTTCCTCATCTCAAATTTGTTGGAGAGGAGGGGATTCACCTTGTTGATGTCGACTAAATGCTCACCTCCAATCACCAGATCATCTATGTATAAGATGATGACAATCGAGCTTCTAGAGTCATTTCATACATAGAGGGAGTTGTCAGATTTCGACATTCGAAAGCCGATTTGATGAAGATATTGCGTAATCTTCGAATGCCAAGCACGCGGTGCTTGCTTGAGGCCGTAGAGTGGCTTCTTGAGTTGGCATACGACTTTCAAATGAATGATGGATTCGAAGCCGGGTGTTTGTACCATGTACACGTCCTCTTCTAATTCACCTTGAAGAAAGGCGTTCTTGACGTCCATTTGGTGGAGGTGCCATCCTTTCGCCGTTGCAAGTGTGATCACGGTCCGCACAGTCGTCATCTTTGCCACCGGGTCAAATGTCTCTTCGTAATCGACTCCATGTGTTTGAGTGTATCCTTTCACTACGAGTCGAGCTTTGTAACGGTTTACGGAGCCGTCGGCATTATACTTCACCTTGTAGATCCATCTGCAGCCTATCGCCTTCTTGAACAGTGAGTGGAGGACAAGATCCCATGTCTTGTTTTTGGAGAGTGCTTGCATCTCCTCATTCATCACTTCAACCCATCTGGGGTCCTTCGCGGCTTCGGAAAACGTTTCCGGATCCCGTACTATCGCTACCTTCATCATAAAGGCGTAATGGTACGCCATATAATCATTGTAGTCAAATCAGCTTACGGCGTTCTTTTCACGGGTGGATCGGCGGAGCTTCTCGTTTGCGGATACTAAATCTTTCTTCACTCCATTTGTCCAGATGTCAACGCCGTCGAACTCACTATTGAGGGAGTGAGTTGATTCGTTGTCGTCGAAGTGATCGTCTTCATACTCTCACATTTTTGCCTTCCCTTTGTCCAGCTTCGGACTCATTCGAGATGTGCTTTGATCGCTCGGAGGCTCTTGTGGCCCACTAAGCCTTCTCATAATTGGGCTTTCTTTGAACATGTGCGTAAGGCGATCTTCATCTTCTATCTCTTGTTCGGCGGATTCCGAGTCGAGCAGAATTAGAGTCGAAGTTGTCTCTGGTGCCTACCAAGATGCAGACTCGTTGAAAACGACGTCTCGACTTACTCGAGATTCTCGAGTTGAGGGATTATAGCACTTGTACCCCTTTTGCTCCAGTGAGTATCCTATGAGGATACATTTCTCCGACTTCAGGTCGAGCTTTTGTCGCTTTTCGTCGGGGATGTGCACATACGCAATGGAGCCGAATATTCGAACATGTGATAGATCCGGCTTCTTTCCAAAAAACTTCTCGTGCGGCGTGAGTTCATGCACGCCGGATGTCGTACACCGACATAGAATTCACTCTATGTCTCATTACGAATAATCCACCGTAGTCATCGTACTCGGAGTCGGCGGCGTAAGTGGAAGCCAACTCGCGCATCTTCTTTTGACACTCTTCTTCGCAGTGGCCGACTTTGCCGCAATATCCGCATTAGATTGAGGTTTGTCGACTCGAACCAGAATGGTATCTCCCCCTTCTTCCAAAGGTTCCTCAATGGCCTCCATCTTGTTGCCGTAATTGAGAGTTGTTTTCATAAATCAGGCCTCGTCCGCCTCATCCTTGGCCGAATCAGCCTCTTCTTGCACGGTCGCGTCCTCTCCTCCATCCGAATGCGTGTAGAGTATGTGGCCTTCTGAGGCGTTGCTCCTTGTTCAAACATGATTTTCTTCGACCAACAACATGGATTAAAGATCGAAGAAAGAGGGTGGATTCTCTCGTGCTAGTATGGCGGTCCGCATCGCGTTGAACCATGGTGCAAGGCCATCGAGGCATATTTGCACCATTTTTTCATCCTCCACATTGACGCTTATTGAGCCGAGTGCATCACAAAGCTCCTTGATCTTCAAGGTGTAGCTTGTTATGGACATATCTCGTTGTTGGATGTTGTTCAACTCTTGGCGGAGCTGAGGCTTTCTCGTGGTCGTGTTGGCAGCGAAAATCTTTCGTAGATTCTCCCACTCTTCCTTTGGAATCTCGGCTTCTCGAATGTAGCCGAGCATGTGGTCGTGAACACATGTCACTCGACTTGCCGCTTGCTCCCATGTTGCGTAGTCAGGGTCTTTCGGGTCGGGTCGGGCTCCCTTGATGTAACCCCAATAGCCTTGGCCGACAAGGTATTGGTGCATCTTGTACCCCCAAGATGCGAAGTTGTTTCGGTCCAACTTCTCGCTAGGGAGAGCGCTCCCCATTTGAGTATTCATTATCGATTAACCCCATTTGAGTATTCATTGTCGATTAAGCTTCCTTTATTCTTTTCCTTCTCTCTCGAACACGAGCTATGTAGTGGTATTACAATAGCGATGAGCTGGTTCTTCTTGAACATCGGTGTAGAGCACAACACACGATCATGATGAGGCGAGTGGGCTAGATCGAGCTACCAAATCGCTGTGATACCATGTAAAGAATTGATGGTGATTCTTGTGCAGCGGAATAGATGTGCGTTATGTGTATGTGTGAGAGGAATTAGAGGAGAGAAGAGAGAACACAAGATAGATAGAAAAAGGAATACTCAAGAAGAAGGTGTATATTCACAAGCAGAATAGGAAATACAAAATGTAGCATTACAAGGAGTCACAACCGACTTAATATGAAGTATGAGGAGGGTGCTTTAAATATAGTCACCCTCTCTCTTCATTAACTAACTACAACAACCATTCTCTCTTGGGAATGTGAAGACTCGTAGTCATGGGGAATATGTAACTCATTAGTTATGTGTCATAGAATATGATTCTATGACACATAGTTAATGTGTAGAGAGTAGTGGTGTGACTCTTGACCTTTGAGTAATCATAGATTCTCAAGAGGTGTGTTCACATGTTGCACTATGTTGAGCTTGATTCTCAACAGTTGTCGACAAGCTCAGCTCCGTCTGAACCCCGCGAAATGCGCATTTTATGTCTCTAGCGACGCTCTGCTAGGGCATATTGTCAACCGCCAAGGGATCGTTATGGATCCGGACAAGGTGCAGGTCATTTTGAGCACCTCGACCCCTACCACAGCGAAGGCATTCAGCCAATTCTTGGGCCAAATTAGATGGCATAGTCAAATGTTGCATTATCTGGCCAAGTTCACGACACCACTACACACGGCGGTACATCGAGTCCCTTTCCGATGGACGAAAACAGAAGACGAAACTTACAAGGCTCTCAAGGTTATGCTCTCGCATGCACTGGTTGTGCAACCCCCCCATTGGTCACAACCATTCCATGTGTTTGTTGACGCTTTCAACGTGGCTATCGGAATCGCTCTAATGCAAATTACACCCCCAAACTGGTATCGCCAGTGTACTATGCTAGCAAACGACTTTCGGCCGCCGAAAATAACTATTCAACAACGGAACGTGAAGCACTCAGAATGATATACAACATAACAAAGTTTTGGAGTAGTTGAAGCACGCCAAGGAGAGAATAGGCTATATAAATCGTGGAACAACAGAAGGAAAAAGGGGGGGGTGAATATATGCATATGTTAGGATATAGAAGAGAGAGAGTGACTAATATAATCGCCCAGTGTTGCCTTATAATCGATTATATCCAGTAATCAATACACCTACTTTTTGGGTCATGTTTGTTTCTGTTTCTTTTTTCTTTCGATTCTGTTATTTCTAAATCTTAAGTGGAATACCAATTGTGGCCGGCTATTGTGTAAACCGTTTGGCCCTACTTGCCCCTACCTTAGTCTCCTACATAAGCACGATTCCTTGACCCAATTACTCAAGGGAGTAATCGAAGGTGTTTCTCCAAGAAGGAGACAACCATTGTTACATATCTATTTGACTCAAGATTGCCATTATACCATCATGTCTTTCACAGATAAGCACATAATTGCACTCTAGTATATGTATACATAACTAGGAACGTTATAGAAGACTTGTGGATGTACATGGCATACTTCTGGTACATCTTGCTAGTGGTAATATTGTGGGACCACCTAAGTTGTAGGAAATATACTGTAACAATGTGGAGGATCTTGAGTGCTCCTCTCTCAAAGCACGAGTTTATTGGTATCCCTTTTGTAGATGGTTGATAATATCACGGAAGCCTCTTATATGAGGACCCTCATCGAGTTTTCATATTTTGCACTAAACAAGTTTGGGAATCAAAGTATCACAATTTGGTATGATGCCTTGTATTTGACCAAGTCATTCGAGTTTGCATTTCACACATCGTCAATCCTATCCACTCCCTACACACAATCTTCTCAAAGTCCCAATGTACGCTCTTGATTGCAAAGTTTATTAGTAAATTCTTGGACATCAAGAGTCACTACTAGTACTCAAGTCTATGTACACTATGTAAAAATGTTTCACTTTTCACCTTATAGGTCATGTTTGAGCTCGAAGGATGATAAGAAAGTCTACCTATATTTCAACCCATCTCACATCTCTTTGATTAATATGGAATATAAAAATCATGAAACTTATGAAAGTGGTTCTAGACCTCGGAAACCTGAACTGTTTCACCAATTTTTATTATAAAATTTAATATTCATTGTTTACAATCCGTGGGTTGATGAATTTACGTTTTCAATGCCATTATAAAGGTTGTGGGATGTTAATTTACATAATCATTTTAAAGTGAATATATGACACCTGCATTTTTATTGTGATTTACTTTTAACCACTAAAAAAATTGTCGTCATCGTC
Organism: Azolla caroliniana; assembly: GCF_043228905.1. NCBI lineage: Eukaryota > Viridiplantae > Streptophyta > Polypodiopsida > Salviniales > Salviniaceae > Azolla > Azolla caroliniana. Next base: position 20,475,675 of record NW_028230437.1, read on the forward strand.
AACCCTAGGGTTGTAAAATGTGAGTTTTTATAAATATTTATTCTACATTGTGCAAAGCAAGATATGTGGGAAATTTTTCAAAATGTTTTGATTTTTGTAAGTAATTGACAAAGTGACAATGGAAAAACCCAATGCTATGGTGTAACTACTTTGAAATCAACAAAATAAAGACAACTAGCAATTCCACGAGAGAGCCTTGAATCAAACTATAATTCGAGTAATCTATAGTTTAGAGATAATGTGGAAGTCTTAAAGGTGTTATGAATCAAGTTAGAAAGATAGGATAGAGGTCCAAGAAATGTTGTTATATGAGATGTTTAGATAACAAGCTCCACCACACAATCCTTGAGATTTACATGTTAATGTCCATGGAGTTCTAGGAGAAGCCTTGAAACAAACTTTGATTTGAGTAATCCATAGTTTAGAGATTATGTGGAAGTTGTAATGGTATTATGAATCAAGTTAGAAAGATAGGGTAGTGGTCCAAGAAATGTTGTTATATAAGATGTTTTGATAACAAGCTCCACCACACAATCCTTAAGATTTACATGTTTATGTTTATGAGAGAAGCCTTTGGCAACCACACCTCCTATATGGAAGAGCTCCAACACAACCCATGTATCATGAAGATGGAAAGTCAAAGAAAGTACACAATGAGAAGGGGAAAAAAACCCACTATGAAAAAGGGTAGCTTACTCCCTAATGAGAAGCTAGGATACACAAGGTTTGCAAGTACTTGGGCACACAAGATGTACCAATTCCTCGTCTACATTCAAGACTATTCAAAAAATATGCCTACCCAAGTTGGAAGCAAGGGGAGAATCACACGACGTATTGTCTACGACATGCATGCATAACAAAATGCTCAACAATATGAAAGATGCAAAGACATGGACAAACAAATGGAACAAATTGAAGAAGATGTTCTTCACCAACATGCCAACTTGCAAGCTCGAACATGGAAGAGCTCAACAACATGAAACAAATAGATATGTCCATCAACGACTACACCCTCAAGATTAAAGTTCTTTGGACTCTCATGTTTCCATCATTGAGTACATGATGGTGCAAATATGTATTAGTTTTCTATCACAATGAGTTGAGCCACTTAAAACCACTAGCATCATCTAAGATGAATAATCATTGTTTTTCAACCTCTAATCCATATTATTGGTCAAAGAAAACTAAACTAACACCAAGAGTTTTGTGACAAAGATTTCCAAATGATCTATCCCACTCAAACAAATACTATAGTTGACAAAGCTTAGATGATGGTCATGAAAAAAGAAGAAATAAGCAAGCTTAGAAATCCACATTAGTGGAAACAATGGCATGCAAAATATTAAAAGTTTCTAGGAAAAATGGAAATTCAAATGAAGAGGAAGTTTCAACAGTAGAGCACATTGCCCCAAAAACATACAACAACTAGGATTTACTTGTCCATGTTGGGGAGATTCTTTTATAGCTTTGCGATATCCAATTCCAAAATTAACTAAGGATTATTCACCTAAGGTAAATTAGAGAATTGCCAAGTCATCATCAAAGCCTTGCGAAAACAAAAGGTAGTGGTATATATCATAAACTAAATGATGAGTATACATGGATGGTAGATCAGGTTAATAAAGAATGGGAATCATGACTCATGAGATTCAATAGGTGTTGGCAAATGTGCTTGTCAAATGGAAATGCCAGCTTCTCAATATCCAATTCCAAATTTGACTAAGAATACGCGCAAGGTAGATTAGAGAATAGCATGTTATCAAAGCCATGTGAATACAAAAACAAGTGGTGTATATGATAAACTAAATTATGTGAATACATGGATGGTAGGGCGGATTAATAAAGAATGGGAATCACAATAGTTGGTGGCAACGTCGTCTTCCCTTTCAACGCGGAGGTGTTCAGTTGGGAGGGTCTCGGTGGTGGGAGGCAAGACAATTTTCCGGTGCCACGAGAGGGCACCTTTGATTAAGAGGTGTCGAAAAGAGAATGTGCGGAGAAGGTCCTGTGGATGAAGTGTCCAAAGCTATGCCGTGGGCGGCACACGGGTGCGCATGTGCCCCTAACTTGACTTGACATGACATAACATGTCACAACTTGACTTGACTTGATTGGAGGAGGAGATGGAGATGAAGTATGTAAATGTTTGAGACTTCTCCATCATCTCTCTATCAAAGATACCTGCGTGTGCCCATAACTTGACTTGACATGACCATAACATGTCATGACTTGACATGACCATAACATGTCATGACTTGACTTGACTTTTTGGGACTTGACTTGATTGGAGGAGGAGATGGAGATGAAGTATGTAAACGTCCGAGACTCCTCCCGCGTGTGCCCATAACTTGACTTGACATGACCATAACATGTGACAACTTGACTTTGACTTGTTTGACTTGGAGGAGATGGAAAGTATGTATGTAAATGTTCGAGACTTCTCCATCATCTCTATATCCAAAATCTTTGATATTTTGCTTCTTGTTTTTTGGGTTTCCTTCTCTTTCACTAAAAATGGAAGAAGAAGAAGAAGAAGAAGAAGAAGCAGGAGGAGGAGCAGAACAAGAACAGAGGAGGAGGAAGAAGCAGCTATGGCGAGAGGTGAGACAACTGTCTCTGGGACTGCACGGCCAGGTGGATCGCCTCGTTGGCCAGCCTTCTCCCCTCCGTTTCCTCCGAGAGTTTGTCCTCCCCAACAAGCCCTGCATCATCTCTCACGCCATCGACCACTGGCCTGCCCTCTCTTTGTGGACCTCCAACGATTACCTTGTCGACCGCCTCAGGGATCAACAGGTTAGTCTCCATTTCACCCCCCATGGTCGCGCCGATTCGCTTGTTGTTCCGAAACGTGCTTCCTCTCATGGTCATGCTGTAGTTCCTATGTTTCCTGAACCTCTTCCTGGTGTTTCTATGTGTGGAAACCGAGAGAAGAACGGTTTTTGGAATCATGAGGAGAGGTTAGAGTTTGAGGAGGATTTGACATGTAGAAATGGATTACGTACTGAGATTAAGAAAGAGAAGTGTAATAAAGGTTCAAGATGTGGTAATGATGTAAATTCTGAGTGTTCGAGATGTGCTGATTACAGAACTTCTGAAAATTCAACGTGGCGTGATGACTTAGCTTATGCGCATTCAAGATATGGTAAGGGCATAGATTCTAAACATTCAAGAGATGGTAAGGGCATAGATTCTAAACATTCAAGATATGATAGTGCCATATATTCCGTATCAGATATAGATGTGGAGAGATTCAATCACTCCGCATCTGACATTGATAGAAAAGAAGATGTTTTGAATCAGTCGATGGTGGTGTCGGATTCTATACCTGATATTGATGGTGAAATAAACCAGAATTCTACATCTGACATAGATGAGGAAGAAGATACTCGTAATTGTATGTGTTCATCACAATGTTCTCATTACAAACCTTTAGAGGAAAGGAAACTTAAAGAGAACTGGTTTGCAACTGCACATGTAGAACGAATACCTTTCCCAAAAGCCCTAGAGTTTATCATAAACTCTAGTTATGGAAATGGAAATGGTGTAGCATATGCTCAAGAGCAAAATGGATGTTTTCTCTCCGAATATGGTGTGCTCGCTCATGATGCAGAAGTTCATATCCCTTGGGCCACAGAAGCGCTGGGATGTATGCCTGAAGCAGTAAATCTATGGATTGGCACTGAAAAATCAGTCACGTCCTTCCACAAAGATCACTATGAGAATCTCTATGCAGTGGTTACAGGAGAAAAGCATTTCACACTCTTACCACCTACAGACATGCATCGTCTTTACATACGGGAATATCCCTCAGCATATTACACAAAGGTAAATGCTAATCTGATTTCCCTAATGTCCATAAGTTTTCATGACTTTCCCCAATTGCCCCTGTTAAACCTATGCGTGAAGAAGAATATGTGTTATTTGACCAATTAATTATGTGGTCAATGTATACCTCTTTCTCAACTACACGTGTTATTGTAGCAACTAATTATATGATCAATAAAAAAATTGCAAGGGTATTTCAGAGCTCTTTTCTTAATTTAATCTTATCACTCTATTCTGATAAGAATGTATAAATAACATCATTGCATGTGTAGAATGATGGAGAATTTAGTTTGCAACAACATGAGCCTCGCACATTTGTTCCATGGGCCAGTGTGGATCCATATCCACCACCAAGCGAGGTTTCCATGGCAAAATCAGAGTTTCATGAGTATTTCAATGGTCCGAAGCCGTTCACGTGCACTGTAAGAGCTGGGGAAATCTTATACCTGTGGGTAAACAAACTTGATTTCTCTTGTCTTGCAACATATCAAAACATTAAATCCTACTTTGTTTATATTTCAGGCCCAGCATGTGGTTCCATCATGTTAGGCAATCTCCTGATCTGAGTGGACGTACAATTGCACTCAATTTTTGTAAGTTTCAAGATATGGATAAATCTTGTATCATAAGCTTCAGCCGGGAATTCCTTAACATTTGAAGCTCTTTTTGTTTGTTAGGGTATGACATGCAATTTGACATCAAGTATGCATACTACAACTTTTTGGCTTCGTTCCCATAATGCATAATGAAATGATTAGGTGAGTATTAGTTGACAGAGAACATAATAGGAAAATGGCCTAATTGATAACTTGCAATATTGTTTTCTATACAGGTATGGAGGTCAGAAATGGACAAGATGAAAGTTCTTTGGGATCATGTTGTATTTACAGAACATTCAAAAGCTGTAACAAATATTTGAAATTTGCATTTCAAAAGAATCCTATGTGTATGTATCTTTGAACGTGGTGGATCTATTGATACGAAGTGAGTTGAGAAATATAGGAGGATGATGATGTACTGATTAGCTAAACTTCTTTTTATGTTTCATGATCTTGCATGTACATGTTCATAATTACAGTTTGTAATCTACATCTTTAGTAATTCTGATGGGCAACGACTTCTCTACAGAATACCTGTGCTCTCCCACATAAGTCATTTCCTGTTCACACTTGATTAGTTTCTAAATTGCCTGCATTGTTCACCACACCCACGCTCTCCCTTATAAGTAATCCTTGTTAATGTTTGGTTACGTGTTAAAATGCCTATATTTATATTGGTTACATCTGTAAGCCATTTGGCTTGCCTTTCAACTACATCCAATACATTGCTTAGGAAACCTTCAATGCCATGTCCCATCTCCATTTGCTGATTAGCTTGAGTCACTCTGAAATTGAGAGAATTGACGTTTCCAGATTGCTTTGGTTAATTTGCAATAGGAACCATTAATTTGATGAGGGTACATAATAATAAGTTATTCTGAGAGGCAATCATTCTTATTTATTTGATCTCGTTTTTATCCATTGCTATTGTTACACATGCACACCACACTATGTTCTGAATGCTTTGAAAATTAACCTAATTCTCATTTTTAATGCAATAGAAAGCATCATTAACATTCGCACAACCACTAATGTTACCACATCTGATAGATGCTGTGCATTGCCATTCCTGCACCCTCAAACATAGGACTCCAGGTTGCCTGAAGTTCATATCCCAATCTTTGTACATATGTTTTTGTGACAGCGTTGTACCTCATTCATTTCAATACCAAGGTCCATTGACAAAACTCAATTGCTTATACCAGCTATGTATAAATTTGCAACAGTATTTGTAAAACCTTTGTACTACATATATTACAGCTGTAAACACATGATAGCCTCATTTACCCTCATTAGTGTGGCATAGCATAATCCACTGGCAAAACACAATTGCTTATACCGCCTATGTATAAATTTGTAACAGTGTTTGTACTACATTTATATTCAGGCTGTACAACAAATGATAGCCTCTTCTTACCCTCATTAGTTTTGGTGCCACATTCCGCGACCACCCACATCTCATTTACTACAAAGGTCAGAAACATTTGAATCTAAGGAATGAGCATTTTGGGTATTTTCATACATGCAAAAGATGAGGACTTTGCCCAAAATGTAGGATCAGTCAATACAAATGAGATAGCAAGATTATGCATGAGAGCTTATAAAAGAAAAAAATGATATCACCCTGCTTATTATATTATGCATGAGTATCCAAGAAACCGTCTGGTAATTCTACTGCTGCCTTTTGTGGATCTCCTTGAAATAGATCATTCTAAAGACATAGGCTCATAGTGACAATCATATCCATGCAGATTCTAGACACTAGCTGCCTTCAACGTATTATGGCAGAGTTCAATGCAATGTTTCATGCATGGAGAATATCTACATCAGGATATGATAACAGCCATAGAAAACTGGTTGATACCTGATATACGAAAATAACATATAGGTTTGCACTGCAAAATCTCCCCTGGACAGAATTGAAGTATTGTTAAATTGTATCACATCATCCAACATTAGCTCCTTTCAGAGACTTGCATGTGACAAATCCAGCAGATGTTCGCATCGGCCTCTCGTTGAAGGTAACAACAGAGTCCTCTGAGGTTTTTAAGTGTGGTTGGATGGCTTCCCAGATTTTCTTCTTTTGGAGCTAAAAAAGTTGAATAGAACAGCCACAAAAGTTAGCCATTACGTGCTATGCTGAAAAAGTTAAAACAGTTTTCAGGTGCTTTGCACTAGTACTTTCTAACTGTCTATGCATACAGCATATGTGGCATTTCTTTTGTAGCTAGATAGAGCAGCCAGAAAACTCAAACAGTAGAAAATGTCCTACACATGGGTATTTTGGTCATTTTGAAAACTTAAAGTTAGTGCGGTAAATATCTTAAAATGTATGGTGCTGATGCTTATAACCATCCACAATAAATAGCCAAGGAAAGAGGGCAGCACTTGGTAGAGAATTTGATTTGAAGTTTATGCTTCATACCTGATTCGGTGTTACTGATTCTCCTTGAGATTCTTTATCATCCTCTGTTCCAAACCATACACGTTCTCCAGGTACAGAGCCTTCTGGAGGAATCAAAAGTTCCACATTTTCATGAGTCGCATCCGATGCTGCCAACAGCATGCCATTTGACTTCACACCACGCATGTTTCGTGGCTTCAAATTTGCAAGAACTATAACATTTCGTTCCTGTCAAAAGAGTTGTTGCCATTTAGAGTGATTGAGATAGGAAATGCATCTGAATATGTTACACCCTTGAGAGATGTGGGCAAATGTAAAACCAGAAAGGGGTAAAAGTGAGAAACCTCATGAAGTGGTGGAATGAAGTCTCAATCCTATTGATGAATAGAAATTGAATATGATATGAAATATATCTAATGCATATAACTACAGCTAGTAACCCTCCATAGAGGTTAATATTCTCCATGAATTGAAGGAGCTAGCAGATGCATAATGTTGGATCTTTAACCATGTCAGTGTGTTACGTGATGACACGATTTAACCTTGAGACCATTTAGGTAATTGTTTTGTGAATTGGTGATACTTCAAGACCAATGTGTTTCCAAACTTGTTCGAATTTGCAAACTATTTCCGCACAAATCTGATTGTCTCATTAACTATATTATTTAGTGTGGGAAGATGAAACAAGATAGAACACTATTTCTACAAACAAGAAATAGTCTCATCCTAACTCCAGGATTCCCCCAAAAACATGCCTTAACTGTCTCGAAAAAAATTTATTTTCTTCTTATCAATTTAAACTTACATTATTCTGATCATATCAGCGTACTTAAACCTAATGTGTAATCAACTTATGATTTAAAATCTCCTTCTCGCCATTCTAACCTGTGGGGCTATATACAAAGCATAAATGACTGCATTCTCTCTTAAATAAAAGATAGCTTTTTGGAATGGATATCCTCTGGTTTCAGGCATGACTTTTCCTCCTCAAATTGCCAGCTGAATGTACTACCCTGACAATTTAATCTCCGCGAATTAAGCATCTACGCTTCCCTTCACAACATACAGAAGCTTCAGAATTTTCTCATTTCATATCCCTTGGCCCATGTCAAATAGCATCGACACTCCTGTTTCTTCAGAGAAATGATATCGAGTATCTACAATCATCCCAACTTGGTATATCCCACACTTCCTCAGTGTAAGAATCTCCATTTAAATATCTTATCCCTTTTCACATACCCTTTTGGAATGAATACATGTGTTTTAGAATCAAAACAATTACCAGAAACAATGAGCACAGGAGAACAGAAAAATGGCAGCTTTTTTCTTCCAAGAATCAAACAAGACTTCTCTGGGTGGAAATTCTCTATGCACTTGAAATTAAAATTAAACAGAAAAGGAAAAAGGGAACGGGAAAAAAGAAACAGATGGGGTGATTGATTCTACCCTAATTTCGAATGAAAATGGAACCAACAGGTGCATGAATGAGCACAGTGGAAAGAGGAGGGGAAGGACTGGTTGATCCAAACCAAAATTAACATGGTTTACAGTGAAAATGCAATGGAAAAGAATTGAGCACAGACAAAAAGAAGGAATGGAAAATGGATGAAAAGAAGGAAGGACAGAACTATGCACAAAGATGAAGAAAGGGAAGGAAAAGGTGGGGGGAGGAGCAGTGTAAACCTGGAGCTCTTCCACAGTCAAGAACTTAACAAGTCCACTGCAGATGGTGCGAGGTCCGTCGGGCTCCCCAACATCCACCTCCTCCACATACAGAGACTCGGCCTCAGGGTGCCTCCATGCTTTCAGGATTCGCCCCACTCGGATATCTAGAGCATCCACGCTGCTACCGTTCCCTCCTGCTTGTGTTTCTGCGCCTTCCGAAGAAGGCGAAACCGGAAGTGATGGCAGAGTCTCGGCCGCACCTGATGATGATCCATTTCTTTCTGTTGCTGTTATTGATGGTGATGCCGATGCCGATGCCGTTTCTGCAAGAGAAATGCCAGACTGCTGAAGCTCCGCTGCTACTGCTGAGGTTGTTTTCTGCTTAACAGGGGAAGATGAGGACGAAGATGCGAGCGAAGGAGGGGAAGAGAAAGAAGATGATGATGATGATGATGATGATGATGATGACGACGACGACAATGAAGATGGAAAGCCCCGCGTTTTCAAGCTGGTCAATGGTGAAGATCGTGAAACAGATGCGACAGAGGAAGGGGGAAGGCGAGGGGGAGTAAGGGTGAGGGTAAGGGTTAGGGTTAGGGCTTGGACTGGTCTGCAGAGGAACACGGAGCGGGAGGCCATGGCCATGGCGGCCTCTTCTGTGTCCACCTCCCAAAAAATGCAAGATTTCTGATTAGTTAGAGGTAATACAGAAAGAGAATATAGAGAATACTACCCCCCTGCAGCTGCCTGTGCCCTGTTCTGCTGTCCTGCCCCAGACCAACCATCATCCTCCCGGGCCATGGCTGAACCCTAATAATCTGATCTGATCTGATCTCTCTGGATAACAAACATCTAAAAAAGAACCCAAGACAAGAAGAAAACTTACTGTGCTTCACACAAATTTACCCTTCTTGCTTTCAGCTAGCGATTTCCCCTGCTTCCAATACATACATACAGTCATACAGTCATACACACACACACATACATACATACATACATACATACATACATACATACAGCTATTTCCCCTGCTTCCGGTACATACATACATATGTACATACTCTGCTTCCGATACATACATACATACATACATACATACATACATACATACACACATACATACATGCAGCTATTTCCCCTGCTTCCGATACATACATACATATGTACATACTTTTACTCGCCCATCTATCTGTGGTGAAGGGCAGTTTCTGAGATTCATGAAAACCCTAGGGGTAGTAGAGTTGGTAATTAGTAATAACCACATGACATGGCAATCGGAGAGGTGTGTATGTGTTCTTTTTCGTGTTCATTCCATAGCTTTGCCTGGACCACATAAACATGCCCATCATCATCTCTGATCATCCTGGCAGAGAAAAGTCCCCAATCCCAAGCCCAAGCCCACCCCATTCCTCCCTCTCAACCTACCTCTCTCTCCTCAGAGCTGGCATCACATCCAAACAGAAAGCCCTCCTTCAATCCAAGAAACACTTGATAACCAGATCCCCTCGCTTCACAGTCTTCTCCTGCACAACCCTCATCTCGGCATACACCAACCATGGCTTCTCTCGGGAAGCCATCCGAATATTTGAGGTCATTATGCAAGTCCAGAACATCCAACCCAACGTATACACCATTGTTTCTTTGCTCAAAGCATGTGCACATTTGGCCGACCTTGCCCTAGGTATGATGTTCCATGCCATCGCCATTGAGTATGGCGAAGATCTCTGCAATTCCTTCGTTGGAAACACACTTGTGAGCATGTATGGGAAATGTGGATCCATTCGAGACGCAGAGCATTCATTCAATTCTTGCAGCGCCTCTTTAAGCATTGTCACTTGGAATGCAATGATTTCGGCGAACGTTGATCTGGGTCGATCTGAGAACGCATTAATTCTCTACATTCAGATGCAGCAGGATGGATTTACACCAGATCGGCCCACTTTCATGGCGATGCTTCATGCATGTTCAATTTTTACCACCAATGAACAACCAATCCACACACCTAGGGGCCAATGTGTGAAGGTAAAATCTCTAGAAATTGCTCATTCTTTGCATGTAGATATCATTAAGAACGGGTTCGCATCTGACTTATTCGTGAATAGCTCACTCATGAAAGCGTACGGGAGATGTGGAGCACTTCAAGAAGCAAAGAGCGTGTTTAGTGCCCTTCCTCACCATGATGTTGTTTGTTGCAGTGCCATGCTTTCGGCTTATGTTGAACATGGCTATGGAGTCGATGCCATACAACTCTATAGACAATTGTGTGACAAAGAGGGGGTTAAACTAGACCTTCTAACCATTGTTCTTGCTCTTCAGGCATGTGGACTCATTCTTTCACACGAAGAGAAGTCAGTGACAGTGAATATTTGTTTGAAAATAGCTCGGGCATTACATTCACAAGCTCGAAGGCAAGGATTTGGTTCTGAGGTCTCTCTTAGCACTGCCCTTATCAGTTTCTATTGCAAGAGTGGAGCTATTGAGGATGCAGAGCATGTCTTTAGTGCATTATCTGTCCACGAGCACACATGTTGGAATGCTTTACTCTCGGCTTACATCGATCGAGGTGAAGCAGAGAGAGCTCTGTGTCTTTACATTCATATGCATGACAAAGGTGTGAACCCAAACATCCAAACCTATGTGATCACTTTCCAAGCGTGTTCTAGACTAGCTGAAACAGAGGAAGCAATATTGGTCGGAGAACGATATATCAAGTTTGTGTCTTTAGAAATCACCCAAGCTTTGCACACTGATGCTCAAGCGAAAGGATTCGTTTGCAAAGAGCATCTTGGAAACATTATTTTGAGCGCTTATGGAAAATGTGGAGCGATTTCGGAAGCTGAGGAGTTATTTTGTGGCTTACCCCTACGGACTGTTGTGTCGTGGAGTGCAATGATGTCAGGATATATTGAATGGGACTATGGAGAGAAGGCATTGAGGCTTTATAGGCAGATGCAAAACGAGGCTCCAGATTGTTCTGATGCACTTACATGTACAATAGCTCTGCAGGCGTGTATCTCCCTCTCAGGGAAGGAAGAAATTCTTCTGGAGCGATGTCCTGCTAAATCAATTGGTCTGGAAATTGGGCGAGCTTTACATGCTGGGGCTTATAGAGAAGGCTTTGTCTCCGATCTTCTCGTCAGTTGTACTCTTGTTAGCATGTATAGCAGATGCGGAACAATGATCGAAGCACAGAATATGTTCAATGAACTATTATCAAAACCCACAACAAATGTGTCATGGTGTGTGATGCTGTCGACATATATCGAGCATAGAGAACTAAAAATGGCCTTACTATTGTATAGAAAAATGCAAGAGGAAGGATATGATCCAGATCAAGTAACAATGACACTGGCACTCCAGGCATGTTCATTTCTCGCAGAAAGAGAAATGAGCAGCAAATTGCTGGACCAACCAATTTCGGTTGAGATTGGAAAAGCATTACATGCTGATGCCCGAAGAGAAGGCATAGCATCTGATATGTTTGTTGGAAGCAATCTCATTGCCATGTATGCCAAGTGCGGCTGCATAATAAATGCAGAAAGTGTGTTCTCTTTTATGCCTACGCAGGCCATTGCACCGTGGAATGCTATGTTCACAGCGTACTTGGAACATGGTTTAGAAGAGAACATTCCTCGTTTGTACAAACAAATGCTTGCGTACAATATCACATTGGATGAAGTAACTCTCATCAGTTTGCTACAAACATGTGATGGAATCGGAAGCTTAGAGATGTGTAGAAAACTTCATTTTGATGTTGTATGTGCTGGATATTATCAGAATGCATCACTGTCATCTTCTCTACTCTATGCATATGGGGGTTGTGCAAGCATGGCTGATGCACAATGTTGTTTTGACGAGCTGTGGAGACCAGATATTGTGTCATGGAATGCAGGTATTTCTGGTTATACAAGGGAAGGGAATGCTATAGCAAGCTTGGGAATGTTTGAGTTATCGAAACTTGTTAATCCTAGACCTAGTGAAGTGTCATTTCTTTCTATTATCTCGGCATGTGGCCATGCTGGTCTTGTTGTTCCGGGTCTAGAATACTTCATTTCTATACGGAGAGATTATGGCCTAAACCCAGATGTAAAGCACTATGGAAGCATGCTCGATCTTCTCGCACGTGCTGGTGATTTCAAGAGAACTCAATGTGTAATGACAGCAATGCCAGTGGAAGTCAATCAACCCATTTGGTTGTCTTTGCTTGCGTCATGTCGAACCCATTGTAACCCAGAGGTGGCAAAGCATATATTTCGTAATGCCGTGTGTTTAGATGCCACTGAAGCTTCTCAATACATTCTAATGTCCAAAATACATGCCGACTCAGAACTTCTGCAAGAATGTACTGTGAACATAGAGACAATATTCCCGAAATAACAAGGCTTAATGAACTCAGAAGTGAAAGCTTGGATAAAAAGGGAAGCCATATAAAGTTCATGAAGATCAAGAAAAGTTAGTTTCCTAGATCACCATGTCATCAAAAAGTTCATTCAAACATCAAGGAAGAGCAATATATCTCTAACTGGCTAAACTAGACTAGCTAGACTAGGCTGAGATCATTTTCATATGAACGAAAAACATCATCAAAGAATAAAATGTCCACCATGCACTAATTAAATATCAAACTTCAAGGAAGAGCAATATATCTCTAACTAGCTAGACTAGGTTGAGACAATGTTTCCTATGAATAAAAAAAGCCATGATATAGATGCTCAATATAAGGGTCTTCCTCCCAATAATACGAGGTTGCACTAGGAACCGACAAAAAGAAAGACGTGACAATTAGATCTAAGTTTTTTCAGAAGCTATGGTACAAGTCTGTGAGGTTTCAACCATTGATAGGACAAATGTTGCATAAAAAGGGAGGAATTGGATCATATGAAAAAGAATAGAAATCTTTACATGGCCAAGTTCCCAAGAGTTAACAAGAAATTAATATTTCCATAAGTCATTACAATATTGCATGACACCAAAATCTTTTTCCACGCTTTCATCATGTCACAAAGCATCTAAACTATGTCCCCACCCCAATCCACTGCAGTAGAAAGAAACCATGTCAATTGGCACATATATTGCGTATTGTACACTATAGTACGTAAAGATAAATAACATTGATGGAGCCTACAATACATTGGTTACCATTTTTTTTCACGGTGCTCAATGATATTAACCCATGAATGTGTTAATGTTAAATACAATGTTTGAAAAAACGAGAGCTTTTGTGATACCTCTCAAGCCAACATAGCATGTGTTAAAACTTAACAAAAGTATAACAAATCTTCAAGAAAAACAACGTAAATTTTGAAGCACTTGCATACCTATCAATGCATTCCCAATAAGAGGGAAGGAAATCCTCATCTAATGGAAATTCACTAAAATCCACAAAGCTCCAATGCCAAGATATAGTGAAGCCTAAATCTACCACCATCACATTGTTATTTCTAAGGGTATTATTACATTCATCATTAGCATTTCCATTGTTTCCATAAACTATATCCTAACATTCATCATTGGTAGGGTTTTGTATCTTCCAAGGCTCCTTTGACCTTTTGAGACCCGGTGAGTTTGGCAAGGGCGACAAATGACATACCCCCTAGTAAGTTGTTTGTGGCACGGATAAAGAACACGGATGCCTTGAAGATGGATTGCGAAGCCAGGACTCTGGCGAGTGTGAACTCGAGCCCGTTCACGGCCTGATACCGCAAGTTGCTACTAAGACCCATGTGGATAGCCCATGTGGTGGCATTCAACACGGTGGGCGGGGGCTCATTCTGGGGTTCGAAGCTCGGGTCCATTCTCTTCCTCGCGCCGATAAGGACATTCGAGACTAGAGTGCCCAAGAGTCCTGCCGAGAAGCCGACCGCGGAGAACACGGCCCCTTTGAAAACGAAGGTTCCGAGGCGTTGGGCGAGAGAGAAGGCACCGGGCTCGAACATATGTCCGGGTGGACAAGACGAGAAGATGCCCGGGAGGGTTGATGATGAAGCTAGCGAGGCCGAAGAGGATGCGGTGGGCGCGAGCATGTACATGAGGGAGAAATTGAGTATGGAGCCGACCACGAGAGTGGAGAAGACGAAGTCGAGCTCGTGAAGGCCGAAGTCCGGGCGGGAGGCCATGTCCCCGAGCACATTCGCACCCACGCCCACAACTTGTTCCATCAGAACCTTGAAAGGGAATTGTGGGTCGGTTCTAACCCTAGATGCCCAACCATCCATGAAAACACTCAATAAATCTCTTCTTCCTAGATCATCATTCTCATTAGCATCAGATCTATCCCCTCCTCCTCCTCCTCCTCCATTATTATTACCATTATTCCTGGATCCATCTCCACCGTCGAAACCTCCGCGATCGACGGCATTCGGCAGCTTCAAAGTGGCGGCATCCGATCTCTTCTTCCTCTCTCCATACCTGGCCAAGATTTCTTCAGAAGCGAAAGAGGATGATGAAGAACTGACAAAGAAGGAAGGGGGGGTGGAGGAGGCATGGAAGACCTTCATAGATTGCATTTGGGGAGAGCTTGTAGAAGGGAAGATAGGGCTAGATCTATGATGTGACCCGGGATGGTGATGATGATGATGATGATGATGATGATGATGATGATGATTGTTAGTGATTCGTGTGTGTGAGAAGAAGATGGTGGAGTGGAGCTGTGCAGCCATGGGAGCTTGATGAGCCTTCTTCTCTGAGGTGTATAGCAGAGAGGAGGAAAACTTAGTTCTGCATTCCTTTCTTTAAATTGTTTTAGGAAAATGAATGATTAAATAAAACTGTGTTGACAAAATCTCATCATCTTTCTGATGAGAGAAGTGGGCATATGTGTTATGCATTAGAGAAAAGCAGGGCAAGGCCATAAGCCATGCCATGAGTCATGCTATGCCATGCCATGCCATGGCTCCTTCTCTTCCTCTTCCTCTTCCTCTTCCTCTGTTTATTTTCCTTCCCAAGAGTCGGGAATGGTCGAGGACCCCGAGATCTGTAACAATCGGCAACGGTTTGAACCGAACCGAACCACGATATCACAGCTTAACGGTTCAGTTCGGTTCAGGTTCAGGTTTTTTGCAACGGTTCGGTTTCGATCTCAACAGTTAGAACCCACAGTTTTCAACAGGTTTTTTTTGTTTTCTTTCTTTTAAAATAAAAAATATTTTTAAATAATCTTTTTATTTTTAGACTTTATTCTCACATTTTAGGAACATCTTTAAATTTTTTTAAAGTTAAAATTTTGAGCTAATTGAAAACCAAAACCGAATCACGAAACCGCGGCTTTAACGATTTAAAAAAATTTAACGGTTTCGTGGTTCGCGTCAGGTTTCAAAATTGTTAAATGGTTCGGTTTTGACCCTCTCAAACCGAACCGAACAGTTGCCAATTGTTACTAAGATGGTCCTCAAAAATCTCAAATCTCAAGCAAGCACACCATGCCGGAGGGAACCCTAGGAACCTTGGGGACCTCCCAACCTCCCATGGTCCGAACAACCACCACAGTGTGGAAGCCCACGATAGGTGGTCACAAATCTCGACACACCTTGGAGCGCAAAAGAATCCACACAAAACTATATAAAGGATTAATATAGCCAACAACTATAATAATGGACTAGAGGTGTGGAATATCCAAAATGTCCTCTTGAGTGATCCAAAACAAGTTGCTGTTGTGCTAAATTTGAACAAAATTTACATCAAGGGGGCAACTATAATTATAAGTCGATGTTATGAAAACCCTATCATATGACCAAAAAAACACTTCGTGAAAGGGATATGAGGCAACAAGGATGTAGCTCAAATTAGAGTTGCAATGTGATCATTATGAGCTTTTCTCAAAAAATCGACTCCGAACATTTCCCAACACAAAGCCTCTTTCCCATTTATTGGATTGAGAGAGCATCACGTTGGAATATTCCAAGTAATTAAAAGGCCCAAGTCCCAAATTTGGCAAATGAGACGGGGGGAGCGACTACATGCAAGTAACCAAAAAATTGAAAGATTCTGCCAAAACTATGAAACTTTTATTGCGAGCAAATATATATTTTAGTTCTTGGTGAAACTTGCATGTGCCCAGACAATTCCACAATAAATGTAGCATACTCTC
This sequence comes from Azolla caroliniana, assembly GCF_043228905.1. Lineage (NCBI taxonomy): Eukaryota > Viridiplantae > Streptophyta > Polypodiopsida > Salviniales > Salviniaceae > Azolla > Azolla caroliniana. Next base: position 20,492,254 of record NW_028230437.1, read on the forward strand.
ATCAATGCACATGTATGCTTTATAAAAGTGGCAAGTCAAAGTTGTTGAGCATGAAAACACTTTGTCCATAGGGAATACTCAAAAAGTAAGCACCTTCATAAGAAGACACTTTTATTGAGTGGGCCAACAAACTCTTCCAAAAACCTAGGTTTTCCAAACTCACATTATTTTGCACATTCATCCATGATTTTGGTTATACGCTGAAGTTTACGAGTTGACATCAACAAAATGGTTCATCTAGGAGAGGAGAATATTAATTGCTAGTCATGAATGAGATCTCGTTCATTTAAGGGTGCCAAATGGACACACATTTATGGTAAGAAGCCCTTGAGTGACTTTGCCAAAGAACTCAATGTGCATGCCGCCCTCAAGATGCATCCACATTATAATTTATAACACATGAATGTAAGGACGAAATCGGAATATATTAGCAATAAAAATGTGAAAGCAAAATGTAGGGCTCCTAACTGTATTGGAAGTAACAAGAGATTGTGTGAGTTAATCGTGATCAAATATTGTACTTTGTTATAATTTATAATTTAACTAATATAACCTTTCGTAAACCATATTGATGTTATTGTCTCTGCCTTAACGTCAATATTATGTAATAAGTGATTAAGTCCTTAGTTTTGTAAGGAAGTGCCCCCCCCCCCCCCCCCCTTTTGACAATATCTACTCTTGATCTACAATAATTGATTATTTGGCTAGCCTTGGGCTCTCACCCTTACTTGGTGATAAGAGTAGTCAACCGCCCAACGCCAATTGTGCCCCCCATTGTATGACAAGATGTATGATTCTTGAAGATGTACAATTCCCCAAGCTCGATCTCCAATATTGACTAACTGGCTAGCCTTGGGCTCTCACCAATACTTGGTGATAAGAGTAGTTGACCGCCCACCCCAATGGTGCCCCTCATTGTATGACATGTTGTGGCTATTTATCTTCTCTAGTGCCCATTCAATTCTAGTGTGCATTTGCCCCAAGGTGTTAGAGTTTTGACAACACTACATGCACAATGAAATACGGAGTAGGCTCCCAAGATCAATAAATAACATAACCTATATAGAGATAGGAACATAGACATAAACAAATGATGTAGATATAGAGGGAAGATTCAATCTATCATATTATAAGAATGAAAAGATATATATACAATATAGGGAGCAAGAGCTCTTGCACATATGATTATGCTTCACTTTTGCATGCATACACTAGGACATACAATTAATTACCTCCATCATTCACTAATATTTGAATGATAAATCAATAATAGCTGATGGTTAAACCAAATAACTATGAACACACATGTCATGTGTTCAAGTCCTAAGTACGAGCTTGATTTCCAACATATTACACACTAGTGTATAGGCATAGCATACCACCAAAGCATATGGTTGTACTATTCATTTCCTTGCTCTTGGTCAACAAAGAGCATGCCACTTTTTTTTTTGTAAAGGGAGAAGTTTCGATTTTGTGATCAAATTATTTCGACATTGTGATGTAAGATAGAGTGGTACTAACTGCAGCCTCCGTATCAATCAAATGTGGTGGATCAAGATTTGATGAGTTACAATAATTAAGGACGAAGATGCTCTCGCATGAGATCAATCATTGCTTTCCTAATGCTTATAAATTAACAAAACTATCATTGGTGGTACAAAGTTGTCGTTTACCATTGTGAAAAATGAAAATAATCTCGATACATCCTTGAAGTGTTTGAAAATTATGCAACTTCTAAAAATTAAAATGAAGTATTTAAAAATGCATAATAAGAAAAAGGGTGAGGACTAGGTTATAAACTATCTCCTAGTGCTGAAATATATGATTTTTATTGAATATTCAATGAAGGCATGACAAGGTAACAAGTCTAGTCAAATGAATGGATGGTCCTTTTCCATAGCATGTTTAAAATGTTCGTAGCAACATTCTTTCTTCCACACAACTTTTGGGTCCAAAACTTGTTATTTGTACATATTCAGATTATGAAATTTGTCTAATACCTTTATATGAAATGTGACATTATGTATATGATTTTGAATTCCTCTTCTAGGGTGGGGTTCTTGAGATGGTGATATGACTCTATGTAACTCCTTTATATGGTGGTTCTTGATGCAGTATACTATTTGATCAGGAGCACATACATTCTTGTGATTATGTGCACCTTAACATATATTTTTGTTTTTTAGTAATATTAGTCATGTTTGTAAATTGAAGACACAAGATTGGTTCAACCCACCTACACAATTAATGATACAATATTACAAGAATGATTTTAATGATAGCAAATCAAGTTATTGATGTAGTTGACAATACTTTGTTGTTTGTATTGTGTCTTTGTTTTTAGGGGTTCATATTATCGTCCAACATGAGAGGGCGATGCGATTATGCTAATGATTTGGGAGTATTTATTACAAAAAATCTTATCAAGCAATTGTGATCCATCAATCGAACTGCAACCCAATCACTGGAAATGTGTACAAAGAAGAGGTTGGTTGTTCAAACCGTGTAGGATTCTTGGATGGTTTCGATATCCAAACCTTTCATTTTCACCACAGACTCGACATGGCCTTTCAAAGTATGCACTTCTCGGAGTCTACATCAGCAAACAATATATGCAAATTTTGAAGTATATAAGCATTCATATATGTATGCGGTGCACATGGAAGTAAAGCATCATAATGCCAATTTGAAAGTATATCCTAAAATTATAATATTTCGTTTAAATATATACGATAATATATTTACTTACCGTAACATTTCATCACAATACATATCAATCTACATATGAAAAGGAAAACACAAGACTCTTACCTTGAGACATTTTGTCGAAGCATTTATACACAACAAGATATATACATACATACATACATACATACATACATGCATATATATATATATATTACCAATGAGTCAATGACATACATGAATACAAATGAAAACGAAGACACTCTTAGCTTGAGGCATAGTTTCATCGAAGCATATATATGTACACACATGAAAATGCGTAGAATCGTTACCTTAAAACATCATCAAAATATATACATCAATATGTAAATATGCACACAAATTAAAATGTATGGAACCCTTACCTTGAGACAATTCATCATCATAAGTATATATACATCGATGTATAAATATGCACACAAATGAAAACCCATAGAACCCTTACCTTCATACATTTTATTGAACTATATGTTTAGATATTGAACAGAAATGGAGACTCCTTATCTCAGAGACATTTCATCAAAATATATACCAGCAAATGAAAACCCATAGACATTTGTCATCTGGGTGGAAAATCATATCCCAAACACAAATTTGAGAAGACATGATGATCCATACCTCGACATTTCAGCACGCCGCCACGCAGATTCTGCAATTTCCGGGCCATCATATGTGGTGGAATTCTCGGTGTTTGCTGATTTGTTAGTCACCTCAAGCCCATGTAATGTCCTCTGTTCCCGAGCCCACTCCCTCATTTTTGCCTCTTTCCCATGGTTTTTCTGCCTGGTAAATGCAGTCTACACACGAAAGAAGGGTTCGATTTCATCAGTTATACAATGCACATATAATATTGTCATCATATACATTCTAATCAGTTAGAAGGTATCAAATAATTTTTAAATGGGTTTAAACATCACTGTTTTAGACATAAATTCCACACTACTTGTAGAACGTTTTAGCTGCAACGTTTTTTGTGATTTTTTTTGGGATGAAATCACATTTTGTTACCTTCTCTTAGTTATAAAAAAACACAGAGTTTTTCATTATTAATTCACCATTAACTCTTTGTGGTTAACTGCTTTTTGTATATGAATGGTTCACACCTTGCACATGCATTTTCTTTTGCAGGAGTTCGTTATTGTTTTCTTTCACCAAAATATTTCGATAGTCATATATTTCTTTTGAAGTAATAAATTCAGCATAGTTTTTAGTTTTTGTTTTTCCTTGAGAAAAAGAAAAAAAGCTTTGATTCTCATTCACACCTTTCGTTCCAGGAGGAGATCCCATGATTTGCCACTGAGGATGTAACGCACCCCAAACTTGATGATGTCAAGAGGGAAGTAGAATATCACGCTATAAAGCCAGATGACACCGGCCCATCCCCATCCAATTCCTTTTATATCTGCAAAGCCCCAATTCGCGTATACTGCGATTAATGTCGCAACCTGTTTCATTACATTTTTTGCTACACGTTAATGACAGAAAATATAATTATTTTGAGTGTGTGATGTCTGAAGATTGATCTCTGTGATTAGTTGTGATGTCTCAAGCGGCGAAAAACATTTATAAAAAAAGATAGATGGTTAGCTTATAAAAGTTAGCAGGAACAGATAGTTCTTTAAGAAAATCAAGGAATCTGGAGAACTCACAGAGTATTAAGTCATTATGGATCATTTATATCCCATTTAAAACCCTCGAAACATTGAGTTAATTTTCAGCTTCTATAGCATTTTTGTCCAGCTCTCACAAGGGCTAGATAAATTCTTGGTTTTCATGAAATTATTCAAAAATGTTGACACCAAAAATATGACCCGTTATGTATATATTTTCTTCTAGAAAAAAAGGTTGCCGGTATAGATGGTAATGGCCAAGACATTAAATAAAGAAAACGATATAAAATTTGGAGTTCAAAAGAAAACGGAAGGGAGAAAGGTTAAACTTTGTTTATTGCTAAATTGGTAAGCTTCAGAATAGTGATTGGATCTCAAATACAAAACATAGATGACAAAAATTGAATTTGGATGAACCCTTGTATCATGAAAAACAAAGAAGACATAAATGCATTATTTAAAAAGGAATCAGAGGAATATATTTAAGAAATGATGTTACCAGTTGTGCCATAGCAAATGCAACCAGAAGCAGCACACCGGGCCGTTCGATAAAAGACCAGCTTCTAGATCTAGTAACAAAAATGAGTGCTTGGCTAACAATGCTCACTTGCAAATACACCGCAGCAGTAAGTTTGGCAGGGTCTTTACTTATGTCTTCAACCGAAAATTTATCCTGCAAGTAAATTTTGCATAAAACTCTATATATTCAGCCTCGAGTTTTACACATTAATGGAATTTGAAGCTACAATGTGTATACAAAAAACAAAGAATGAATGAATTTATTTAGGCCACATTTGCTCTGCATACAAAGCAAAGCATGAGGCTTTTTAATCCCATTGCATGTAAGAGGGAGATCACTTACATTAAAGAATGTTGTCTTAGCAGCTGCCCAATAGAAGATCACAGTCATAATGGCCAGATAAGTACCGATAATGACACCTGTGGTGAAAATCTCTTTAAGTTTCCAGCTGTCTGGTAATGGGGATGGTTTAACCCTGTCTTTAGATATTGTCATTATGGTTCCTGAATGAGCAGAGGGTGAGAAAGTTACAGTTGTATTTTGCAAATAATGTTTTTTTTATCATGTAAGTGTATGATGATGAGTCAAAGGTCAGTCTCTTTCAGTTACTAACCATCGTTCAAGATGGCAATGACAAGGACCATGAAAGGTGAGAAGTCGAATTTCCAAATCAAGGCAAGCAGCATGAAGCCCAACTATATTCACACCAAAAGGATAGCAATGTTAAAACCCCTAGATAGGTAAGGCATAAATGCAGAACTTCTGGAATTTTTTTAAATATTAAAACCTCCAACAATTTTGAAACATAAAAGATAAAAAAATCCTGTGATAAGGACTGAAAAACTTACCACTACACGAATAGTGATTGAGACAGCATATATCTGGAACACATTTTCAAGATGATTGTAAGATAGGAGTGCCTACACAATGGTTTACCTCAAAAGTGGTAGAATGCTTACAGTATAATTTTTCATCCTTTGGAAGATCGCTCGGCTGGTGAGGACAGCACTAATGATAACACTTAACCCAGGTTCTGTTAGCACGATATCAGATGCACTCCTTGCAGCATCAGTCGCATCAGCAACTGCAATTCCTATGTCTGCCTTCTTCAATGCAGGAGCATCATTCACGCCATCACCAGTCATCCCACAAATATGTTTCATCTCTTGTAACCGCTTCACTATCTCATACTTGTGTTCTGACCGTTCAAAAAATAAATGGAAAAAAGAGATTTGCTTTTATCCCAAATACATTCAATACTTCATTCAAACCTAGTTTCAATATATTATTATAATTGTAACTTAGTATTTATTGCATCAATCATAGTGTTTGCTTCATATAAAAAGTCATTGACACTGAAGCTTATAATCTACCTGGGAATACTCCAGCAAATCCATCAGCTTTCTCGATTAGCTCATCAACAGGAATAGATGCTAGAGAAATGTCTTTATTTTGCCCCAACAAAGAGGACGATGGATACATATTCGAGCCCATACCCAGTCTCCTGCCAGTTTCTTTTGCGATTGCCAATTGATCACCTACAAGTTCAAACATCCTCAAATCATTAAATACTAACTTCACTTGTTTACACAAAACAACAAAAGAAAACAGTTACATCTTATAAATACCTGTTATCATTTTGACATTCACTCCAAGCTGCAAAGCTCGACTGATGGTCTCTGCACTATCGACTCGTGGAGGATCAAATAAAGGCAATAAGCCGCAGAACTCCCATATACCCCCTTCACTGTCCTTGGACTTTTCAGGTACTTCCTATATTGTATACAATAATACCATACATTCATTCATATCAACGTTCTTAGTTATTCTTTGCCAATTTGATAGTCAGCAATATATCCATGGCAACCCTACCTGCCGTGCCACACCCAAGGAGCGAAGTCCTCTCTCAGCAAACTTATCGATAACAGCATGTACTTTTGGTTCGATTTCTGACCTGTTGTGGGCTAAAGCCAAAATCTATGATACAAACAACAAAGGTCCTTGATATATATATATATATGCTAACTCCTGAATGGGTGAAATAAGACAAACTTTCCAACAAAAAACATCATACATTAAGAGAATACCTGCTCTGGGGCACCTTTACTAGCTCTGTACCAGCATCCTTCTGCATCAATGTATGTGAGGGCGGTTCTCTTGTCCACAGGATTAAATGGAAGAAAGTGTACCTCTGTAATATTCGCACGAGCCTGGCATTAAAATAAATGCAAAAATTATTCAACACAATGCATTAGCAATAAAGAAGAATAACTGTCAGTGATTTTACATAATTTCAAATCTAAGCACAATGATTGATGAAACTTTTAATTGCCATTCCTTAGTGATTTCTATGGATGACTTCAACACGACACTAATAGTGGATGCAACACATGTTTTTCTCACTCCAGATGCTGATGATTGGATGGAAGTTTTAATGCCCTAAAGAGCAGTGAATAGATTCCCACAAAGCCTAGTCAGAACACCTTGTATAGATTTAAACGTTGAACTGTACCTCCTTGGGATCTGATAGCATCCCAACCACTGCTGTGTCTATGGCATCCTGGTTCTCCATCCTCGAGGCTCTCGCAGCCAAAAGAATGACAGTTTCCTTGTCCAGATCTCTTGAGAAAACCTGTCAATAACAAAATTGATTACTACAATTTCGATAGAAATTTAAGAGAAAAATATTTACTGAGTTTTGACAAAAACGATCATCTAAAACACTCACCTCTATCAAATTTTTGTCAACTGAAAGCTTGTTCAGTGTTAGAGTCCCTGTTTTGTCACTGCAAAGAACATCCATCCCAGCCATCTCTTCTATTGCAGTCATTCGCTTTGTAATAGCACCCTGTAACATGGTAGTTTCAGCACCAAATACACTCCTGACCCTCCCATGCAAGAAAGAGGTAGCAACTACTCAATGGAAGAAAAATGGAAAAGGAAATGAAAGATATAGAAACCTGTTGTGAAAGACGATGTGATCCAATGGCCATTGTGACTGACAGCACTGTAGGCATAGCTATGGGGATTCCTCCAATAAGAAGTACCAGCAAGTTGTTGATTCCCACTCGGTATGGTCGACGTTGGACAGGATACATTATAATGATCTCAATTATTATCCCTATTGCAATAGAGCAAATGCAAAAGTTACCTATGGCTGTTAGAACCTGCAAAACAAGTCAAGAACAACGTGAACATAGTATTTCAGTAGTAGATACAAAATTCAGGGTTTAGGATTTTTTCACATTGAGATCTTCACCTTCTGAAAGTGACCAACTTGGTTAGTTGAATCAACAAGATGGGCAGCTTTACCAAAGAAGGTATGCACTCCTGTTGCTATAACCACTGCTTCAATCTCTCCTTGTTTACAAGTCGAACCTGAAAACACTTCATCTCCGGGATTTTTTGTAACAGGTAGAGACTCTCCTGTAAGAGCAGACTATACATATAAACACAAGATATCAGCAAGCTTCACATCACTTAGGACAATCAATCTCTCTCTCTCTCTCCAGTTAACACCAATGATCTTAATTCAACTAACCTGATCGATTTTAAGTGGATCTCCTTCTAACAAACGTGCATCCGCTGGAACAATGTCACCCAATTTGATACTTATGATATCACCAGGCACAAGGATGGATGCATCTTGTTCACTCCAATGACCATCTCGAAGCACCTTTGCAGAAGTAAAGAAGGTATTACGTGCTAAAGCACAAAATTTGAAAGCATTGCCTCTATATAGTTTACCAAATACTGGGATTTTTAGAATTCTTTCAATACACAACCATGATGGTATAGGTATCAAAACTTATGTTTGGAACCTTAAGGTTGTGGGTTCAAGACTTGGGCAATGGGTTTGATGTTATGTTCATTAAAAACAAACTCATTTGAGAGCATTCACACACTATCAGTTTGCTCCAAAATGACATGATTTCACAACACAAGGCATTGACATAGTTTCCACAATACAAAGACTATAAATGATAGCATTATCCTTTACAACACAAAACGCAAAACAATACAATAAGATGCCAGAACATGATAACACATAATGCAATAAGATTCCCAAACAACACAATGCTACATAATAGTCTATGCCTATAAGATCATCTAATATATGAGATTTAAACAGGTTTAATCTTGCTTCATACCTTCGTTTTCGGGGCCAACCTTGCCATCAGAGCAGCTGCTGCATTGCCAGCATTATTCTCTTCTATGAAAGATATGGTGGAATTAATCAGGAGAAGAACAACAATACCAATAAAATCCTGCCAATCAGGAGGTTTAGCCTGGAAAACACAAGAATGCATCATGATAAGTTAGTTGGGACATCAAAAACCATGCAATGTTTCTTCCACTGTTTTACTCTTCCATACTAACAGACTAATAGTACCTTCCCATTGACCTTTCCATTAGACAATGCAATTGCCATAATTGCTGCTGCTTCCATCACCCAAGACAGGGGATTCCACATAAATCCCAAAAACTTCAGAATTTTGCTTTCCTGAGATGAAAAAAAAATTATAGTCTTGTAAAATATTCATCAAGTTAAAACATATGGCTATTTCTGATGCATATAATCATGATCAGATTGCCACTGGCAATGGCAAGGCAACATGAGAAGACATTAGGAAGATTTCTAACAAGCAAGGATCCAATATTATTACACTTCTCTCTTCTAGCTTGTTGAATCCAAAGATCTCAAGGCGACGTTTTCCATCTTCGGATGAAAGCCCTTCTTTGGTGCATTTCAGTTGCGCAAAAACTTCTTCCACCGGAATTCTCTCCTGAAAACAAAATTCAATCCAAGTATCAATATAACAAATTATTTGATACAGAAACTTTGAGAGAAAGAATAAAGAACAAAATCCAAAATGGGGAAGAAACCATGACATTAATGGTAAAAAATCGAACACTAATCCTTAACATTAATGCAAAGAACTAGTGTTTGATAAAAGCATTGGCATAATATATGGCCCATAGAATAGAACCTTCAAATTTTGATAGTAATAAAAGAAGCGTTCAGTCGAAGCATGAAATCTATGGATCAATGATAGTAATAAAATTTTCAACCTTAAAAATCCTTAGAGTTTATGTGAAAGAAAAAGGTTGGAAAGGGAAGAGAATGCATTGAAAAGAGAAGAAAACACGTGAATTCAAATTGGCTCGATTCGAACAAAAGAAGGCATTTCAAAGCGAGAGAAAGGAAAACACACCAGATCAACAGTTTCATTCTTGAGAGCGTTGAGAGCATTGAGGCCCTGCGCCCCCTCTGCTCCCATCCCGCTCAAGTTTGAAAGTGATTTCCTTGGTTTTTATTTTTCTTGCTAATTCAAAGAAGCTAGAACTCGATCGTTAGCTTCTGCTTTCTTCTTCCTGATCTAATGCTTTACTTTGTTTTCTCTTCTTTTCATTCGAGAAGAAGAAGATGACAAGGATGATGACGATGATGACGATGATGATGGTAATGGCGATTTGAATCTAGTCTGTATTTATTTCTGCTTCTCTGTAGACGTGCAGAGAAGAAAGAATATACTCTAGGGGGAAAAAAAGTCAATATATACCTTCTTCTTGAACCCACCATAGCCCTCTCTGTCTATCCCTAATTTTCAACCATCAAATCTTCAAACTACAACTCTTAGGATTCCGTGAATATATTCATTCCTTCACGGATGAGAATTTGATCTGTCTATATTCGATCGTTTAATTTCCTTTCCTTTTTCCTTTTTCCTCCATTGTTTTTATCCATCTCCTTCTTTTAATTTTAATTCAAAAATCCCCCATCTTCTTGCTCTTCTTCTCCTGCTCCTTCGTCTATCATTTTCAGCCCCAGAAGGAGAAGAAAAGAAATCTCTCTCTCTCTCTCTCTCTGTGTTTTTACTCTGTTTCTCAAATTGGGATTTAGCCTTTTTCAACTTCGACTCCATGGATTCTGGCGCCTTTTCCTGCATAAGAAGATATGCTCTTCTTCTCTTCGCCATGCTGGCGGCTTCTGCTTCTGCTCCATCATCACATATAAGCTTTTCTTCCATAGCTTTTTAGTTCTGATTTCTTTCTCCTCTTTTGCTTTTTGCTTTTCGCTCTCTCGCTGTTTCGCCTTTTGCTTTTTGCTTTTTGCTTTTCGCTTTTTGCTTTTTGCTTTTCGCTCTCTCGCTGTTTTCTGCTGCCCGCTTTTCCTGTTTTGAATTCTGCTTTTGTTTTTCGTGTTCTTTTTCTTTGTTCTTTTTTCTGTCTATTAAAAAGAAAAGAAAAACATAGCGTTTAAATTAAAAACGAAAATGGGAATTTATAAAAATAATAATAATATTTTTTTTTCCTCTCTTTTTTCTTATTTCATAAAAAAAAGGAATGATTTATTTCTTTTTCTTGTTTATTGTTTTTCATTCTATTTTCTTATACTATGCCATGGCAATAGTTTAATTATCAAATATATAAAAGTACCTATTAGGGTTTAGGAAATTTGTTTGCTTTCCATCGTCTCATTCCTGTGAATTCTCGCCCCAACAATCATTATGTTTGTTTGGGAATTCAATGTAACCATCAGATGAGCGATACCTCATATCGTGGGCGAGAAATGAGAAATTGATGTGATTCAATGCCATGGGCGGGTAGTGTGAGCCGATCAATCCCAAGTCTTACTACCCTCGCTTAGTGCATGGAACAAAAAGGAGAAATTCATAGACTTATTCTTAACACATATTAGCTGGGAGTTTAAATCTTTAACATTAGAAAAGTTATCAAAAACATGCACTCGGCCTATAGGGGTGTTTGTCATGCAAAGAGTATATATACGTCACAAAGGTCTAGCATTATTCGTGATCATAAATTGCCAAAACATGCTTGGAACAATATATAGCGCATGATACAGATAAATTGATAAAGAGCTAAATTTCCTCCATTGGTTGGGGGTGCTTGACATGCTGAAATGCTTTAAAAGATGGGGAGTAAGAATATCTATTGGAGCTAGGTTATGCAATGAAGTATGTATGTGGTCATTGATCATAGATTACTAAAGGAATCAAGGATGAAGTCGCAATATGCTAAAATGTCTAGCTTGGAACTAGCAATCGGCAATGGTTCGGTTTGAACCAAACAGAACCCCAAAACCGCGACTTAACGACTAAACCATTTAAACATTTCGGTTCAGGTTCAAGTTTTTTTAACAGTTTGGTTTCGATTCGGTTCGATTTGAGTGGTCAATAATTCAATTTGGTTCAGTTCAAACGGTTTGAAACCGTGGTTCAAACGATTAAAATGGTGTAAGGTTGTCACTTGATTCTTTTTTCTTAAATATTTTCTTAAAATGGTTGTCCCATATGTACATAGATCACGTATTTGGCACATCCCCTAACACACAAGAGCTTCTCTTACACATGTCATATTTTTCGCCTCCTTCTATGATGGCATTTCCTATCGTTGTTTTTTATTTCTAGCTTTCCTCCCACGTGGACATTAAAAAATTCACCATCCTCATCTTTTTTATTCCAATGGTCGTACCCTATCATGTTTATACCCCCCCTTATACTTTGTTTTTGTTTTTTTTTTCCAAAAACTTATACTTTGTTTTTATTCTTGACATCCCTCCCATGCGAATATTAAAGAGATTGTCGTCCTCATCTTGTTTATTATTGCAAGTGTCTTACTTTTGAAAGTTTATACTTTTACACAACTTCGTTACCCCATATATCGCTTCTCCTAAAGTAGATTGCAATCGGCAATGGTTCGGTTTGAACCGAACTAAAATGCAAATTTGTGGCTTAATAGTTTAAACAATTTGGTTAGTTTAAATGGTTTAGGGTTGCCACTTAATTAATTTCTTAAATAATTTTTTGAACAACCTTTTCATTTTCAAGCCAAATTCTCACATTTTAGGAAAATCTTTAAATTTTGAAATATTGAAAAAATTTAAATTTGAATTTTTGAATTTTTTTCTAGCTTGAAAACTGAAACTGGATCATGAAATTGTGGTTTTAATAGTTTAACGGTTTGGATTTTTTGTAATAGTTCGATTAAAATGGTTTTGTGGTTCGGTTTGGTTTAAGTTTCAAAATCTTTAAATTTTGAGATATTGAATTTTTTAATTTTGATCTAGCTTGAAAACCAAAACCAGACCATGAAACCGTGGTTTTAACAGTTTAACGGTTTGAATTTTTTGTAACAGTTTAGTTTAAATGGTTCTGAGGTTCGGCTCAATTTAAGTTTCAAAAATTTTAAACAGTTTAAGTTTGACACTCTCAAACATAACTGAACTATTGCCCATTGTTAAAAGTAGACCCTTAAAACTCCAAACAATTCACCTTATGAGATTTTCAAAATGTTGTAATGCGATCATTACCTTGCCAAAGTCAAAGCTCGATTCATTACCACCTATGTTTTGACTACTTGAGTTGTTGACATACACTTTTAGCCCAATTTATAAGAGAGGACAGAAAATTAAGACAAACCATTGCCAAAGTCAACAATTGACATTTATAACAAATGATTCCATAAACATGAGTGGGTGGCAAAGAGGCTCGTGAAAGAATGGGAAATTTAAAAGTTCATCATGTGGTGGTCGCAACATGTGTTTGAGATGTGGTGGCATTCCCATGTTCTGTTTAGAGCTAAGTTCTTCTTTTAGAGGGTTATGGTTAGGGGATTACCCATTGTAATTGCTTTTAAGAAGATGAATATTGGTTATGGATTGTGTTTCTTTTGCACTATGTCATTAGAACATAGTAATCATCATTGTATAACTTGTCTATCTCTATATCTATTTGGACATTGAGATGTGCAATGCAGGTTTCTATTATGGGGGTTTGGAAAACCAGTTTCCAAAGCTCAAATTGGTGTTGGTTCTTCCACATTTTAAAATAGTTTTTCATTTATTGAGATACTAGGGCTTATGGCATATTTGGAAGATGCGGAAGGCCTTTGTAGTTGATGCACAAGTAGGCATGCCAAATACATATTAGATGATTAAAAGGCAAGTTTTGATGTTGCACATTAGGAACTCCAAATATGTGTTTTGGTTCTTCACCATATATTAAATCATTTGTTGGGCCTGTTGACAAATAGTGTTATAGGTGTAAATGAGCCCATATGGATTTGTATAATCTCTTGGTATCAAGTTCTTTATGGTTTATTGTCCATAGTTATTGAGAGAGAGAGAGAGTTTTATTATCGTCAAAAACTACATATGAGACTATATACAATAATAAAAATTAAAGTAGAGAGAGACTCACACAAAGACATAGACATAGATTTGGGAGACGTGGTCAATAATTTGAAGATGCCAAGTGATGGTTATGTATTTTGGGGAAATTACAATATATACCATTGTTACATGGATCTTTGCCAATGAAAACAAATGTTGCGCCTTGGATGGATTGGCAGTTAAGGATGACACATGCTTGTACAAGTCACTACAAATATATTGTATCATTCAAGCTATTTTGGTAGCAAATTAGCCATAAGGTGGTCCCCGTTTGCAAATGGATAGGTAAACAAGCAGGTTGGACAACTTGCCCACTTTGCTCTACACCTATTGAGACTCTTAGACATTGTTTTTTGGGATTGGCCCCATGCACACTAGTTGTGCATGAATAGTTTTTTCTAAAATATATATGTGAGGATAAGCTAATTCCATAATTATATCACTCATGATATGTTAGTACAATGGTAAGGCTTGAAATTGTTAACATGGAGGAACTTACATTTTAACATTTTCTTCTATTGCCTCATACTTATTCAATTGGGTACTCCTTATGCTTCCATGTAGTGTACAAAGTACACTACGACACTCGCCCCCTCCGAACTTGCACATCCTCTTATATGTGTCAAAGTTGTTAGTGCTTGTTATTCTCCTTCATTCATAGAACCCTCCGTTTCTCCAGCTCTGTCGACCGTTAATTCCAACCCGCTTTCTTTGCTTTCCGCACCTCCATGATCCATGTCCACTTGTTCCTCAGTGTCAATGTTATCTAAAGTTATGTAGGGCTCCGCGTCACTTCACTTCTTGAAAATCTTCACCCTCTTTCTTGCTATAGGCACCCATAATATTGTTCCATCCAACTTGCATAGTCGGTAAGTTCTGTTGTTGAATACTTTTTGAACCACCTTTGAGCGAATTTCCGTATTGAGCTATGTTGATGATCCTGTTGGGAACTAAGGTCGTCAATGCGAAAACATCAACAACACTTTGAGATGAAGATCACCGAGTGCACAAGATGGAGGCAAGATCAGATAACAGAATGAGAGAGAGAGAGAGATACACACACACACACACACACACACACACACACAAAGAGGCACACAATGTAACCATTGTTATTTGGAATAGTTACAATCATAGATTGACACATGCGTGATATTCGTCATATTCTCCATGCATGATATTCTCAATATTCGAGAATACAAAATGGCCCCACAAATATTATAAAACCATTCGTTTTACAAAATAAATATATAAAATATTGATTAATTCATTTTTTTATTTAAATAAATTTAATTCGTTAAAAAAATAACAATCATTCATTAATAGATTATAAACATACGATTAGTATTAACTCTCCTTTATAGTGTCAAATAAAAAATGGGGAAGTTTATGAACCTTTATTTTAATTAATTAATTTAAAAAAACGAATATTTGTGTATTTATTATAGAAATATGATTAGTATGAAGTCCAATTTTTAATGTCAAAATAAAAATATCCATAAATTTTGAGAGAATTAAAACTGAGGAATTAATGACCCTTTATTTAATTTAATTTATTTATTATAAAAATTTATTAGTGTCAAGTCCCTCTTTTAATGTCTCTTTTTATTGTGAAGTCCCTTTTTTTTATCCTAAGAAACTAAAAAAGGAGGGAGTTCTTGTCCTCTTTTTATTTTTTATTTTTTTGGGTTAAATGAATACTTGACCATGCATTCGTATGCGTATTCGTTTGCATTCTTTTGAGAGAATAAAAACTGAGGAATTAATGACCCTTTATTTTATTTAATTTATTTATTATAAAAATTTATTAGTGTCAAGTCCCTCTTTTAATGTCTCTTTTTATTGTGAAGTCCCTTTTTTTTATCCTAAGAAACTAAAAAAGGAGGGAGTTCTTGTCCTCTTTTTATTTTTTATTTTTTTGGGTTAAATGAATACTTGACCATGCATTCGTATGCGTATTCGTTTGCATTCGAATGGGAAACCCCACGAATACGAATATGTCAATCTATGGTTACAATACAATGGAGGCAAGAGCTCTCTAACAATAGCAACAACAACAACAACCTTACAAACTAGGTTACGAAGCCCATTATATACTAATAGGGCGAGGACAACTATCCTTTGACATATTCAGCCTCGGGTTGTTGATGTAGTAGTGCACTCCTGGAGTTTCGATTTCCACGAGATCACTCCATTGCCGAATTTTGAAGCAATATACGGTTGTCGATTTTCGATTATCCACACAACAAGCAAAGTTCGAGTTGGTGTATCCGACTACGCCTGAATTATCATTCGGACCGAATAGGATGCCCTGACAGCGAGCTGACACAAGTACCGGGGGGATTTGTTTATCTTCGATTTCGAGTATTGGTTTCTCTGTTAGGATTTAGTCCCTTTTTGGGGAGTTTAGGGTTAGGGTTTGGTCGATAGGTTCTCTGTTTTCTTTGTAGACTACTGTGCAAGGCCTCAACTCGCAATTGTGAGCCCGAGAGCTCCCCGACTGGAGGCTTGCCTGTAGATACTCGTTGTATCCAATTTGTTTTGGTTCGACTTGAAGTCGAGGTGTAATCAACTATTTTATGTATATGCTTTTAGTTGTGCATAACGTGTCGCGTTTTGTGTTAGATGTTTGTCATGCTTTCTCTCTTGTCGGTTTCTGTGTATTAGTGTTTCTCTCTCTCTCTCTCTCTATCGATTTCTTATCCAGCGTCGTGGTAGTCAAAAGGGAGGCCAATACAGTTGTAAAGCATAGGTCAGGGCCATGGGGGCCCATCTGAATGATCAAAAGGCGATCCGGTTTGACCGACCTGGAAGGACGAATGAGAGACAACTAGCCAAACCAAACAAAACTGACAAGCAACCACCACAGAGAGACGACGACTAGGCCAAAGCCTTAGTCGGGGTAATCAATACTAACAAAGCCTAGTTACCCATCGACATCCTCTCCGGTCTGAGATCCCGGTGGTCCCGCCCGAACCGATTTGCAAGCCGTGGACTTCCACGACACCGTTTTCATTGTTCTATTATACCAACTACCGATAGTGGTATACCATCTGGTCTTTTTGGCTCCCTCCAGATTAATCCATTGTTCAAGAAGAACTTCCAGACTTGTCGCTTCTTCCTCTAGATCTCAGAACTTTTTTCCTTATTGTTCGATGATTTCTTGATCTCTTGTAGTGGCTTCCCGATCAACAAGCTTTCTCCTTCGTATTTGTTTTCTCATAATTCCTGGATTATGTTCACTCGGCATACATGCTCCAAAGTAAAGTAGTCCTCGGGAACATCTCATTATCCAATTCAACCACGTCATCTCCGAACCATGTCCTTGATAGCATATCTACTACTGCGTTATCTTTCCCCGAGATGTGTCGTACCTCCAGATTGAAAGATTTCACATACACTATCCATATTAGCATTGCTATGTCCGGCACCGAACAACATCGCATCATCCCGAGTATCGGAAGAAAATACATTTCGATCACTACTTCCACTCCTATCAAGTAATCACAATCTGACTTAATCATCGTTACTACTCCCCATAACTCTCGTTTGACTGTGCATATCCGCGTTGCCTTACGTTGAGAACCTTTGCTCTGAATCGGATCGGATATTGTGAACCATCTGTCTCAGCTTGGCTGATGACCCATCCAATCCCGATCAGACTTGTATCAATCGTAACTATGTTCGATCGATCATAGTCCAACTTCATAAGTGCCACCGCCCTCCGTAGTGCCTTCTTGAGATTCTTCATGATTTCGGTGCACTCCGGTCTCCATTCGATTTATTTACCATAGTATGAACCATACGTGCATTCGCATTCGTGAATTTGAAACATTCGAGTATGGTAAACACCCTCGAAGAATGGTAAACTAGTTATTATGAGGTAAATAAACCTTAAAAAAGGAAAAAAACTAAAAAAAACCTTAAAAAGGGGTAAAAAACCCAAACAAAAAACACAAGAATGTTTGAATAACATTTGCATTCGTTTTCCAACGTAGGAAAATGAATGTTATGCTAGACAAACACGAATTTTACGTACTATGTTGTTCCCTTCCGCAACATATGATAGAGTGGGTCCACAATGTGCACATAGTGCGGAATCCATATGTGACAGAGTGGTGTTGAGAGACAAGCTCAACATTAGCCGAATCAGCTAAAGGCCGGTAGGCCGGTCGGTTGAAGAAGCCAACAATTGAGTTGGCTAAGGATCGCCGGCTAAATTAGCCGACAGTTGGGCAACCTAGGATAAGGTTGATATGCCGTTGGAGCCTATATTCCTAGTCTTAGTATTAGGAATATTTTAGGAAGTTAGTGTCGTAGGCTCTTTTATGAGCATTTAAGTACTGACGGTACTTGTGTCAACCCGTTATTAGGGCTTGTATAAAAAGTGCTCTCTGAGCACATTTCTATGTACAAAGCATATTATTTTTGAATCTAAGTTTGTCTTCTACTCTCTCTCTCTTTGTCTCTCCTGCTCATGCTTACTATATTTCTGTTTTTCTCTGTGTTTTTACCTAATTGTGGTTGTGCCGACTATGTTGATTCATAAGCTTCCGCATACGAAACTCTTTACAAATGGGCATGCTCCAAGAAACCTTCGTACTTTGGATTGTGAATCGCACACTTGTTTCATAGCTTGAATCACATTGATCTTTACTAGTGACGGTCTTCGGCGGTACGACCCACATAGATGTCCAACAACCAATATCTCTTCTTGTCCAAATGTTGATTTCTCTCCAGAGAGCGTTAGGTGAGCACCCTCTAAGTCGCGAATATGGTCAACTACAAACTTTTAACATCCCAATCATCCATATTTTCATCCATCGCACATCCTTTCATCAGAATGCCATCTAAGAATGACATCGTGATCTCCAGAATGTAGTCCCCTAGTACCTTGTTCATTGCCCTCATCATATGCGCAACCAAATTCGTGGCTCCTTGAGGTAGCGTACACATCTGTACCAAACCTATGGGTGTTCGCATCGTTGTGATATCTCAACTATCCAGGGTTAGTTGGATTTGGTCATACCAATAGTATTAGTCACCAATGGAGTATAGCACACGTCCGTCAAATACTTCCGCAAATTCATCCACAATTGGTCCAACTCCGGAGTTTTGGATCGTGACTTTGTTCACCAGTTGCAAATCCTGAATGAATCAGAGTGACCCATTATTCTTTGAAACCGTGAACCATCGGTTCGAGTACGGTACATTTGAAGGCTCTAGAATTTCCGTCGCTACCTTCTCCTTAAACAAGTCGATGATCTTTGGAGCATGTGCGCGTGGAACCGCAATTGGCTTCAGGTTCCATGGCGCGTGATCAATCGTGAAGATCACCATTAGCTCAACTTTCGATGGGTCCACACAATTCCTTTGGTGCAAATGCAAATGCCTTGCCATGCTGCCCCAACATCTCCCGAAATCGTTCTTCTTCATCCAGTAAGAGGAACACACCTCCACCGATCTAGAGTTTCTTCCAAGTCTCATTAGTAAAGGTATGCTTGATATCCACAAATTTCTGAAGTGTCTGATCTTTTGAAAATTCTTTCCTCTTTTGCTCGTTATTCGTGGGTACTCGTTCCGCGGTTGGTTTGACCTTTTTCTCCACTGTCTTATACTTCGTGTAGACCATCACATCTTCTTTTCGGAGCTCATCCGACCCCATGATCTTGTACACTTCAGCCGATTCCACCGGAACTATCTGAAACCCTTGCTCAATCATTCCCTCCATCTCCTCGAGCTTTTATAATGCACTCACGAAGAATATTTCCTCGACTACCCCCATAATTTTTCTTCATCTTTATTTATGATTGATGCAGACCATAGTTGTTCCTGCATCTTCCGAAATTCTTTATTCATTGCTCCAATCACAACCATGTATGTAGTTTCCCCATTCGGATTGATTCACACTTGCATTGCTCCGAGAGTTTTCCTCTTGCATGAGGTAACATGCCTCCTCGGACTATCACTCCCCCACTCCGCAACAAATCGCTTTAAAAATCCATTTTTGTCGGGGACAAGAGTTCTCTCTTGTTCCTTTCATGATTCGATGGCACGGTAAAAAATTGTATAGATTTTCCTCCGCTTTGGCTCTAAATTCGTGCAAAAGATGCTCCATTGTCAAGCACCTTTGTTTCCATCTGTGAAGTCGTAATGAAGGGTTGCCCAAGGATCACATAATGTGAGACCTTATCTTACATGAAGAAATTTTGTTCAATCTCCACATCTCTGATCTTCACCATCACATCCGGACAAGCTGCAAATAGATCTTTCATGGCTTTCGTGGTTGCTTGGATCTTCTATCTATGATTAGTATTTATAGGCCAGTTCCCCTTCCGGTAGAACTCCTTAGACATCAAATTGATCTCAGATTTGTGATCAATCAACGCAACTACATGCTCTTTGATGTTTCCAATATGGACCGAAGTCTTCGTAGTTGATTGTGCTCAATGTGGCTTCATGTAGTGAGACTTTGAAATTTCATCCTCCGCTTCCAGATCATTCATTAGGATGGTACTCGCATTTACCCTTGGAGCATTTGACTCTTCTGTAGCCCGCCTCTTTCTTTTTATGAGATTCACGAGGAGATCGTGGAACTCCTTCTTTGCAATTTTGCGCAATTGTTGGAGAGAAAAGTCCACCCAACTATCTAGGATTCTCTCTTCGAATACCTTCTTTAGTTCCATCCATTGTTCGATGTCCAAGGCTAGTTTGAATGCCGGAATCAGTTTTCCCTTTTCCCTTCTCTTCGGAGTTCCAGCTCGTCGGTGTCTTCAATGGTCCGAGCATATCATTTGTGCATCGTCGCTTCTCATCTACGTACACCTCATGCAGTTGACATAAGGTGTATACGCTATTTTTATCTCTGGGGCACTCCAATCCCGTAACATCATCCGCGGGGCTCCAAATTTCATCTGAGTGGGTTTTCTCCGAGATTTCTAGCACTTCCAGGCATAAGGTTGCTTTTGCTCTGTATGAGCCGCCTACTCGTATTCCTGCGGTTTCCACGTAATTGTATCACACCACTATCTCCTCCTCTAGTATCTTCTTCATAGCACCTTTTCGAAAGTTCGGTCATAGTGGTTTTCGGGAATCCATAGAGTGAATCAGGTTCCCTTCATAGTAGACGAGATCTTGCCATAACGCCTCCTTGTGTTCATCACAATCCTTGTGGTCATGTTCGGTGCTATCACACCATATACACCGATGGTCCATATAGTTGGAACTTGTAGGCTTGTCCTCCATTTTCTTCACCATGGTGATTTTCAAATCCTCCATTCCTCTCAGAATTTGTTCAACCATAGATGTGTCTATTCCCTTTTCAGTTGTGGTCTCACAACTACATAACTGGTGGTCCTCCGATCGGGCTCTTGGTCTCGGAATTGGTTCCGAAACCCTCTTTTCTTCATTATTGAGACACTTTCTCCTCTTTGTAAACCAGGCAATGGTAGTCCTCACGTTCTCCCAATTGTTTGTGAGCCCACTATCCATAATTACATCTTCCATTAACGTCCCAAGATTGTTTCTGTCTCGGGCATCCACATCTCGTAAGAACATGATCACTTTGTCCGGCATAAGGGTAGCTTGATCTCTCGCAAACAATCTCCCGAATCAAATCTTGAATTCCAAGAACACTTTGTGGATCTTCAGCCCCTTGTCCGATGTTTCCTCCCAATCTTCAAATCCCCTCTGCATTGCCTTGGAGGAGTCATCGATAGCATATGTAGTCTTCAACGCTTCTTCAAAAGCCGCCCACGTCAGATTTTGTTGTCGTATCCCGTGGATGCTCCCTTGAAGCCCATCCATAGCCACTCGATTGAAGGATGCCACTTGTGATCCTTCTGATATCCCGCATTGTAGTCTTATAAATAGTGTGACACGTCCTTTCCATTAAATTGCCCATTCCGTTGCATGAGCCGTTCTACTGTTGCCGAGATCTCCGACATCGCACGTTGCTCTTGCAACATCCGCTTGAACATCGTCATCATGTTATTCGCCTCTTGTCGATTCTCCATCTTCTTACCACCCGTTTTCACGTCAAGTTCACCAAATGTGTCGTGCCTTACAACGCCGGATCACTGTGTGAGGCAGCTGAAAACCGCTGAGCTTTTGGACTAGGAGGAGAAGGATTTTAAGGCAGATAAGAAGATGAATAGATTGAAAGAAAGAGAGTCATGAAACTCGTGAATCCCACGAGTATAGTGTATTAATCAATACTTAGAAAACTAATAATTCCCCCAAGAATTCAACCCCCATTACATTTTGCTCTGCATCTTATATATTGATGGGAGAGCTAAGTATAACTCATCACATGGCACGCATCATGCTTTTTCTTAACTATAGTATTCATGCACACTAGTTCTGCATGAGTAGCTTTTTCGAAGGCCATTACCCTTTAGTTTTTTGATGTTTTGTTGTCTTCGGTTTTTCATTCGGTAACTCCATTTGAGGGAATACCCATTCTTCTAGTTTATGTCGATTGAGGTTACTTAATTCGCTCATTATATGTTGTTTTTATCTCTTATGGGATAATTGAGCATAATCATGTACTTTTTAGATTTTTATGTCTAGGTTAGGGTTGAGCAAGTAATTGCTCGTCTAGGTTAGGGTTGAGCAAGTAACTGCTCATCTTATACGTAATTAATTTCCACCACCAATTTTCCTCTCATTTATTTTATTGATTGCTTCATTTGTTTCCTTTTATCTTTTTGTGCTCTTTGTATTTCTTGCTCATGTTGGTGGAGATTCAGAGCTAATATCGACAACTATTTAAAGTCCTACTACACCACTAAAGTACGATGTATCTCATTTTCTTATTCTTTTTTGGGTAGTTTGAGAACAAGTGTTCCTAATCACATTTTGGGTAAGTAGCTTCTCATTGGAACAATATGGCCAACTATTAAGGCTATTGATCAATGGATGGGGTGGAGTTTATTTAACAATGAAATGCTTGTATGTTCACAACAACGTCTTCTACCGTCATATGTGTAATAGTTTGGCCTTGGCATTGAGTACACTTTAAGGATTGGTTCCATTTGCAGTAAGCAAAATTCTCATTGTTTGCTTCGCATCACATAGATTGGAATAAGGACGCTATCCACTTTTTGGCAAGTATAATTTCTCTCCTGTTTAAAAGGAGTGAAATAAAATTATAAAAACCCGGCACTCAAAAATAAAATTAGAAGACAGATATAAATGTTGCCTTGTAATAATGAATTAATGACTGACTTTATTAAAAATGTAATGTTTGCATCCACTCTTCTTCTTTTTCCCAAAAAAAAATGCTACCCATTAGTTAGAAAGAAATACCAGAGGTATAATATGTGCAAGGGCCAGACCTCATATAGAGCTTCGTGGCTTTGATTAACTCTAAAAACATGAAGCCTAAAGTGATCCTTCTACAGTCTAGGGACAGTGGGGGGATGTTGCATGGGGGGAATCCTCGGTGGGAAGAGCAAATTCAGTGGGAGATAGCACCATTGTATATTGTTGCCTTGTAATCACAGCTCGGTGTTCCACTCCATTTCAAAATGACGGTTGCCCATGACCTGAATGTTGAGTTTGTTTCGCCTTGAATATCTTCATATGACCCATGAAGGAAGGCAATGAGGTGATCCCAAAGTTCCATGATCACCTCTGCTAGCAAGATGGGCTTCCCTTGGAAGATCTTGTGGCAAGGGTGCTCCCAAATCTGCCATGTAGTTAGACTTGCAAGTATGGTCCACAATGACTTTAGCTCCGTTGACTTTGTTTGTGACCAGAATGTATAATTGGTCATCCTAATAGTTCCTCGCTCTAGATGCGTGAACGGCCCTGATTCATTGAAGCATCCACGTCTTCTTACTCTCTCTTATGACCCTGGTAATCCAATACTCTAGAAACCAAAGCAAATAGCCCCCTTTCTTTTTCTTTTTTCTTTTTCTCTTCTTGCTTTTTTTCTTCCATTATTCTTTTCTCTCCCTCTATTTTATAATTGGCTTGATAATCTTACATGCACCGATCACAATATTCCTTGGTTACTTTTTTTCTTATTTACTTTTTTTATTATTTTGTAACATTTATTTTGGATTATTCTTCTCAATGCCGAGACAACACTTAAGAATGTAATCTATTGTTTGGTCTTATGGGCCAGTTTGGCCTCTTAAAAGACATTAATATCTCTCTTTCTCTCTCTCTCATGAAAGAGATAAATTTGCCTCTCAATTATACCTTTGTCTTTCCCCTTGCTTTTTTTTTTTGTCTCCCCTCATTTTCTTTTCTCTCCTCTTTTTTTTTCCAAAATAAAACTACTTTGCCATTAGTTAGGAAGGATTATTACAAGGAGACTATACAAGGAAGCTTATACACAAAACGGGGAATCTCCCTAAGATCAAGATCAAGAAAATGAGACTACTTACATAGTTTTTCAAACCGACTACCTAAAGTAAGTAGATACTTATACCTAAAAGCAGTGGCCTTTAGTGTCGGCCAGAATGAGCCTACTCCCGGGGCCTACATCGAAGGGAGGGAGGCGTGAAAGAAGGAAACAACCATCGTGGGGGCTGGTAATTCCACCTCGGTCCACTTTCTCCTAGCGTCAACATAGGCGTGTTCCGCCATTTCTACCAAAAGCGCAACCGGGCAGTGGCCACGTCATTGGAGTGGTTGCAAACCTCATCTAATTGCCCTCGTAGGCAGCTGATAAGCGCGAACCAAATATCCATGATCACTTCCTCTGGGGGTTGTACCCGATCTTGGAAAACCTTTAAGCACCGTGCTTTCCAGACATACCATAAGGTGAAGCCCGCGATCAACCTCCAAATTTCCAGGAACCTAGGGGATGCGGACAACAAGTCTCTCTCAAAGCGGACCTTGCCGATTTGGCCTCCCGTGCATACATAGCACCAAGTATCCGCATTAAAGGTGTCCGTCGACCTATCAGTCGAGTGGTCAATCCATGCCGCAGCACTCCACGAGGCTGCTCCAACCACTTCACATGCCGCAAGGAGGCGAGTGACTCTGTCCCATACCTTTTGAGCTTGAGGGCAATCCCAAAGACAGTGTCTCAGAGAGTCAATGGGTGAAGAGCAAAGTGGGCAACCTATCGGGCCACCCCTTTTACCAAGCCATTCCCCAACAAGAATCACATTGTGACCAATCTGCCACCAAAAGAGCTTGATTTTTTCAGGCATGTGGAGACGCCAAAGACCCTTCCAAAAGGTAATGAGCACCTCATCAGGGATGCCCAATGTTCGCCATCCATTACGAATGGGTCCATCGAGCTGCAGTTGTAAAGTTTGCCCCAATTTAGTGCTATATTCAAAGAAGTGGCAGAGTTTGTCACCATGTTTCCACCTGAAATCCCCTGGGTCCCATTCTAGTTCAACGAGGGGACGAGAACCATATACCCATAACTTCCAATGGGGTTCCACCTTAGTAACATCTTGGTCTGTCTTCCAAATGTTATCAACCTCCGCCACCATTTGAACCGGAAGCCAAGTGCCCCTACTTTGCCTCTCCCCAAAAAATGTATCTCTTCCCAATCGACTCACACCCTTCACCAACTTAACCATTCCAGCCTCATCAAAGAGATTGAACCATGCATCTTCTCACACATTCCCCAACGGAACCCTATCAACTGCCTCAACTATCAGGCTCCGCATCTTCATAGCTCCCTTGAGGGGAGGGAATGGGTCCTCCTGGGCTCCCCTTGGAGAAACCATGCGTCTCCAATCGTCTATAGAGTGAAGCCCTGTCTGCGCCAACTTTCCCCATGCCAAGCCCTTAAGCTGTCCTAACATCATGTCATCGCTTGTTCGCACCTGAGGATTCCAAAATAAAGGTTGTCTAGCCCATTCGATGAGTGTCTCTGGGGTGTGCTTGACCAAATGTTGTCGCACATGACACCACGCCCGCAGATGGAGTTTGTTACCTTGTCCTCCTGTTGACAAGCCATCTTGGGTGGGACTCCACTCGTGCAACACCAGTTCAAGGAGATCGGCCAAGGCCTACCATACTTGGGAGTCCCTGCTTGCAACCTATTGCAAAGTAGTACCTTCCAACACCCCTTACCTGGGAGAAGGCAATGAACCACCAATTTGGCCAGCAATGCACGGCTCTGTGTTAAGGGGTCTATGAGGCCAAGCCCCCCTTTGGCTCGCGGCTGCGTTAACCAACGCCATGACACTCTGGCAACAGCCATTGGGTTGTCCTTACTGGACCATATAAATCCCTTGATGGCAGCCTTAATCGCATGCAAACCTACCGGGTCCATAATCCAACATGAGACCGAGTGCCACATGGTGGCGAGCATCACTTGGTTCACAATAAGGACCCTACCAGCGAAGGATAATTTAGATCTATTCCATTGGTTCACCTTCTTGCTTATTTTGGCTTGCACAAGGGACAGTTGCGCTCCCTTGGGAATTGCCCTCCCCATAGTAAATCCTAGATACTTGAACGTCGTCCCGTTAGGGACCCATGTAAAATCGGCATGGGGATGCCACCTTGGTTTCTCTTGTTCGCTGAACCAAAGGCCTTGGGTTTTATCCCAATTGACCTTGGCATCAGCAGCCTAACAAAAGTCCTCGACTAGATGTTCAGCCTGCTGCAAATTCTCCTCATCACCTTGCAGGAAGAGGACCGTATCATCAGCATATTCGGATAGAAGAAGATCTTCAATCGCATTAGGGATGGGCAATCCCCTCAATCTATTGCTTGGGGCTTGTAAGTAGGCAGAGAACGCCTCGGTTACGAATAGATAAAGATATGGGGCTAGGGGACAGCCTTGCCTCACTGAGCGTTGTAGTTTGAAGGAAGGGGTCCGTGATCAACACACTACTGGTAGCAATCCGGTAGAGGGCAGAAGTGCATTTCCTCCATTTTTGGGGTAGGCCCATAGCTCTCATCACGTTTTCCAAGAAGGGGCAAAAGACCCTATCGTATGCCTTCTCGAAGTCAAGCATCAGAATAGCTGAGCTCGAGACGGATTGATCAGCCAATGCCATGGCTTCCCAGAGAAGCAACACATTATCAAAGATACAACTGCTCCTAATAAACCTTGTTTGATTCTCATGTATAATGTCCGGTAAGAAGCTTGCTAACCGTCGCGCAAGGACTTTTACCAGAATCTTGTAAATCGCGTTAAGGATCGTTATAGGACGCCATTGGCGCAACTCCAGACTTTGCTCTGCCGCTTTGGGAATGAGATAGATCATCCCCTCAGCCAGCCCGGTCAGCATCGTTCCCGAGGACCAAATCTCTTGAACCCCGGCTTCCAAGGACGGGATAACAATGTCCCAATGGATCTCGAAAAAATCTCGTGAGAGACCATCGGGGCCAGGGCATGCTCCTCTCCTCAAATCCCTAAGTGCCTTCGAGAGTTCTATACGAGAAATGGGGCTATCGAGCACCATTTCCATCTCTTGGGATACCTTGGGGTGAATGCAAGTCATCAGCCTATCAGCCAGCTCTACGTTTTGCCTCATATGCACAGGTGCAAGTAGGTCTTGATAGTATTGCGTTGCCATATGCAAAATCTCATCCTCGTCCTCCGTAATTGAGACGTCTGGTTTGACAACTGTTGTATACGTCCACCACCACCCTTGGGAGCCTTGTAATGAAAGAAATGTCGGTTAACCTTATCGTCTATTCTAGCCCACCATGTCGTGGTCCTTCGAAATAACATTCGGTTCCTCTCCTCCGTCCTTCGGTTCCTCTCCTCCGTCCTTTCCCGAACCTTCCTCTAGCTTAGATCTAGACCAAATGCATCCAGGGTCCGCCTGTAGCAAGCGTTGCGCTGCCGCAACGGACTTCCTTAATTTTATTTCAATGGCTCTGACCTGTTGGAGGGCCCGCTTGGTCTCTTGCTGTAAAAAGGAGGAGGAGAGGGACAGTTTTTTCTACAAATCCTCACTAGCCGATTCTCTTACAATGGTCTCCCGCCATATACTCTGTAGACCCGCCTTCACCTCTTCACTCTTCATGATCTTTGTGGGGATTTTCATGTTGAGACTCCCGTGGGTGTCGTTGGGTGGGTTAAGGTCTAGTCTCATCGGTTGGTGATCAGAGAAGGTAAGGCATGCCAAGATAGCGAAGGAGCCCCCCAACTCCTCAAGGGACGAGCTGATGTATATGCGGTCTAACCGTGCAAGGCTACCACCCCTAACATTCACCCCCCCTTGTGTTGTGCCTAATAATTGGCAACGGTTCAGTTCGGTTTGAGGTTGTCAAAGTCAAACCATTTAAAACAAATTGTAACTTAAACCGAACAAAACAAAACCACAAAACCATTTAAACTAGAACCGTTCAAACCAACCATTTAAAAAAAAAATCAAACTCAACCAAACAGTTTTAGAGATTTTCAAATTGAAACTTAAACCGAACTCGAACTGAACCACGAAACCATTTAAATTGGAACCATTCAAACCAAACCATTTTTAAAAAAAATCAAACTCAACCAAATAGCTTTAGAGATTTTCAAATTGAAACTTAAACCGAACATAACAGAACCACGAAACCATTTAAACTGGAACCATTTTTAAAAAATCTAACTCAACCAAACAGTTTTAGAGATATTCAAATTGAAACTTAAACCGAACCGAATTGAACTATGAAACCATTTAAACTGGAAATATTCAAACCAAACCATTTATAATAAAAAAATATCAAACTCAACCAAACAACTTTAGAGATTCTCAAATTGAAACTTAAACCGAACCGAACTGAACCACGAAACCATTTAAATTGGAACCATTCAAACCAAACCATTTAAAAATAAATATCAAACTCAACCAAACAGTTTTAGAGATTTTCAAATTGTTAAACCGTTAAAACCGCAATTTCACGATTTGGTTTCGGTTTTCAAGTTAGGTCAAATTTCAATATTCAATTTGAAAATTTTTAATCTTTCAATTTTTGAATTTTTTTCCTAAATGGTCATAATTACGCTTAAAAATGAAATGGTTGCTCAAAAAAATATTTAAGAATATAATCAAGTGGCAAGCATTTGAATACTGTAAAGTTCCATAGTATGAACCATATGTACCATACGTGCATTCGCATTCGCGAATGATTCAATCATCCGTGAAAGAAAAACACCCTCAAAGAATGATAAATACCATACTTTCGGATTAACTATTTATTATGAGGTAGATAAGCCTGAAAATGAAAAAAAAAACATTAAAAAAATGGGAAAAATACAAAAACAAAACACAAGAATGTTTGGATAACATTCGCATTTGTTTTCCGATGTAGGAAAACGAATGTTATACTAGACGAAGACGAATTTTACGTACTATGCTTTAAACCACGATTTCAAACCATTTGAATTGAACCGAACTGCTAAAAAAACTTGAACGTGAACCAAACCATTTTAAACTGTTAAGTCATGGTTTCACGGGTTGGTTTAGTTGTCGATTGCTAGTTGTGCCTTTATTCTTTAGATCTATTTTCAAATGGCACTACCATGTGGCATCTGGAAAAGCTTATTGGTGTTGTTGTTGGAAAAACCCACATACATAAGGAAACTACAAATACTCATGATGTTGCACGTTTCCATTGCATTGCATGCTAACATCACGGCATTGACAATGTATAATAGGTTAAAGCATGAATGACCATCATCTATTGATCCCATGCCTCCAACTAAGGCATAGTCTAATTACATCATAAACTTGTTTCGAGGAAATCCTTGAATTCCACACAAAATAAACTCTTCCGCCACTTAAATTGTTTGCAAGCAAAAGGTTGGCTTGAACAATATTGAAAAGTGTGACTATCAGTAATATACATCAACTTTATTATGGTTGCTAGGATTTGAGCCCAAGTCTACACAATGACAACATGGAATTCTAACCACTAAATCACATCCAATACATTGTATTCAAATTTTCAAATGCATTAATTCAATGATTCAAATTCTAGTCATAGTCAAATCACAAGAGAAACTCATTTCAAGAAAACTCTTGATTCTCTTGACAATAAACATATGCACCACTTTTTAACTTTTGTTTGCAATATAAATGTTCGTTTGAACAACAATGAAAAGTGTCACTATAATCAAGGGTGACATCCAAGAAAGTGTGAACAAAATGACAAAGTTGATCTTAGAAAGTGTCATTCATTTATTGATTACATGTTTTCAGATGATATGATAACAACACCTGATTACAAATAAAATTAGAAGGCAACTGCAAATGTTTTGTTGGAATAGTGATTGGCCTTTTACGCAACTTAATGATTGCTTCCACATATGCACATGCCACATAGGAAGTTCATCCATATATGATCAACTTTTTTTGCAAATATTGGGAGTTAAGCCCATGTACCCAAGGCCAAGTGTTCGACTTTAACCACTAAACTACAACAACTACTATATTCAAAAAATTTAATGTAAAGCAAGTTTCGATGGCTACAAATGAGGAAATGTAACCAATAAACAACTATTGTGAATGACCAATGTACATTGATTCCACATCCTTTGACTAAGTCATTGTCTAATTACATGAGAAACTCGTTTCGAGAAAATCCTTGAATTCCAACTAGAATAAACTCTTCCACCACTTATAATTTTTGTTTTCCAGCAAGAGGTTGGCTTGAACAATGGTGAATTTCGCAACTCTTAACAAGAATAATCCAAGAACACAACGAAAAAATGAATGTTGATTCCAAAAAGTGTCATTTATTTTTTGTTGAAGAATTACAATTGAATAAATTTATAACAACCCCTTGTTTCAAATAAAATAAAAAGAGAAACACAAATGTTGTATTGAAATAATCAATAGCTTCCTCCTAAACCTAATCTTGTATTCACATCTATACTTCATAGGAAGTTCATCGACGCACACCAATTTTGTTGCGGTTGTAGGAATTCAACTCCAAGTCTCCATGGCCACAACATGGAATTCTAGCCATTAAACTACAACTATTGGGATATAAAGTTTCAAAATATAGAACGACTATTCCACTCGACATCGTCGGATCACTAATGCTGACTTTCTAGCAATATACCATCAAAGAAACTAGAACTGATATAATGAACCATTTGCAATTTTACATTACAAAAGAGTTTATACTTGCACATGCTTGGCTTAATCTTTGAGACAATCATATGACTATTTGTAGGATCGATTAGGTAGCTATCCTTCCTTCTACATGCAACCCAAAACCCTTCATTATCCATGAAACCCAAAAGAGGGTCAAGTGCTTTGAATATGTTACATTGCATCGTTAAATGACAATGCACGTTGTTTTGCATGGAGCAATCCGTGGCTAAGATGGAATGACGGAATGTTACAATTCAATCTCAAGGAGATGGCTCTTGTCGGGGCAAAGATCATGTGAGTTTTATCTAACATGCAAGAGTACAACACCCTTTGTAAAATATTGTAACACCATGTTTGGATATCTCCAATATGGAATTCTAACCAATAAACAAATACTCATGATTTCTCCATACATCAATCCATAAAAAGTTGAAGAATGAATGGGCATTGTATGTTTAATCCATGTCTCCATGTCTAGTCATAGTCTCATGAGAAGATAAATTCATTTCGAGAAACCCTTGAACTCCCTTGACAATAAACTCATGCACCACTTCTAAATTTTTGTTTGGAGGCGAGAGGTTAGTTCGAACAAAATAATGAAAAAGTGTGATTATAGACGATGACAAAATGACATGGTTGATCCCGACAAGTGACGTTCATTCATTGTTGAAAAGTGGTCGAAAAACATTATTAACACTCACATTAAATAAAAATCAAAGATAAACACAATTATTTTGTAATATCAATTGCTTTTGTTGAAGCGAATGTTTGCATGAACACATGCATAAATTGCATTTATATTTAAACTTTTTGTGGTTGCTAGGATTTAAGCCCAAGTTTTCATGGGCACAATGTGGAAACTAAACACTAAACGATAACCACTTGTATATTTAATGTTTGGTAGGAATAATTTGAGAAAGATAGAAATTTAATTGATGGTTACTATAGAGGGTCCTTTTGATCCTAGAAAATGGTTAGAAGCACTTGCTGCAAAAAGGTATTGGGCCAAGACAACGATAATATTGGTAAAACATGCTCAACGAATCGTTTCTTTATTGTTTTTGGTATTCATATCAACTTGCCTTGAATGGAAATGAAAATGTCTTGAACGATAATTATCAAACAGTTAAAGATGTAATCTATTGTTTGGTCTTATGTCTCGTTTAATATGTCATCACAATTGTACAGTAACTTCTTTCATGTCGAACCGATACCTCAACCATATGAATTAATGGTAGAGCCTCAAAAAACTCGAAAACTCTCAAATAAGGGTGCTAATAGTAGCTAAGACCATGTCTCAATTGCCATGATGTATAATCTTGACAAATAAACAACCATGACAAAGACTCGTTTTGAATTCCAATCATTCATTCCACTATTTACAAAAAGTCTCGCATCGTTAACATATAACAATTTCCTAACCATTCAATAACAGGTTAAAGGAGCACTAAAGGACTCTACACATCTTTAATACATGATTAATTGAACTAATGACTTGACAATAAACCATGTACTTACGAAAGAAATCGTCATATCTTCAATACATAGTTAGTTTATTTGATAGAACCATTAAGAGCTTGATGATCAAGCTCATAAGTGCTAGAAAAATCTTTGCAACATCAACACAACATTGTTGCTCCAATTCAGTGCACAAAGTACATCAACAATCAAGTTGGCCAGACATGAAGCAAACCAATGATGTTCTCCCATGAACTATTCTTCCTTTTCTTTTCAATTAAATGACTAATTTACACTCAAATACATACACATACATTGAAAGGCACTCATATGGACCAAACATAGTAAGACATTCACGTCGAAAAAGACGGGCCCTGAAATGAATTATCAGACCATGCATGCTTGACTTATCCAAACACGGAAAACATACACAAATACATAATAGATGGACCAAACACCTAAAGGCATTAATATGGACAAGGCACTTAAAAAGAGATGCTCAGGTAGGCGAGTCACCCAAAAGGCTCGTATAAGCGAGGGCGGACACCTAAAAGAGGCACTCATCTAGATAGGAGACCCGGAAGAGTTACGGTGGCGAGACTTACTCGAGCGGACAAGATGAGATCGGTCGGGAGGGATGCCGAAAGGCTTTACGAGAGACTCTGGGAGAGAGGAGAAGTGTGTGCATCAAGTTATGCCTTCTATTTATTGACTTGCCTAAACAAAATGACCTCCCATGGCTATCTACATACATACATACATACATACCTAGATACTGATACATACATACATACATACATACATACATACATACATACATACATACATACATACATACATACATACATACATACATACATACAACATACATACATACATACATACATACATACATACATACAACATACATACATACATACATACATACATACATACATACATACATACATACATACATACATACATACATACATACATACATACATACATACATACATACATAACACATTTAACACATCTAAATGCTGTTCTTCTTCTTCATCATCATCATCATCATCACCAAGAGTTGCGAGCTCTGCTCTCTGTTCCTCTCTCTTCTTGACAGGAAGAACCAACGCCAACCAAGAAGAAGAAGAAGAAGCCCTGTTTCCGCCATAAATCAGACCTTCTCCGATTTTACAGTCACAATACAGTCCTGCACCCCCCCCCCCCTTCTGTAAGAGAATGGATCAGAATGTACACGAAAAGGGTACCCAGATGAGTTCATGATTCCTTCTTCTTCTGTTTTTCTTCTTTTGCAACTCTGTATTATGCGTTAAAGGTTTAATTTCTGGGAGTTTTAAATCAGAACACTGCCTCTGACCCAGAGATGTCGACCTTCTCTTTGTAAGCTTCTTTTTTATATAATTACTCTGCGGGTCCCACTGAATGTAGTTTGGAATTTGGTGGGAATATAGTGAGAATCTAGTCGTGGCTGTAGTTGAGAATATGGCGTAAATGTAGTGTGAATATAGCTGGAGATCTAAGTACCATTCTAGTTAGAATATGATGTTGATATAGATGGAGAAGAGTGGGAATCTGGGTGGAAAATAGTTGGAATCTAGCTAGAACCTAGTTGGAATGCAAGTGGAATCTTGTGTAAATATAGTTGGAACCCAAGTGGGAAACTTGTAAGGAAAATAGTGGGAACCATTGTTGCGGAAAGGCAGAGAGGTATACAACATGTTAAAACAGATACTAAGCAAGATTCCGCGCAACAAGTTGTCGTCGAAATCTGAAGGACACAACAACCAAGGAGGGAGAGGGGATGTTAACCATTCAGTGCCTTTGTCTGGGCCGGGTGCTAAGAACCCTAATTCCGGATCTATACCCATGGTGCAAGGTAGGTTTCCTAGTGGAGTAAAAACTGCCCCTTTCCCCATTGGGGGTTACAACGACTTCGTTGAACCTTTGCCTTCATTTCGGGATGTGCCTAATTCAGAAAAACAGAATTTGTTCATACGAAAGCTTGTGTTGTGCTGTACCGTGTTTGACTTCTCTGACACCACTAAGAATACGAGAGAGAAAGAGATCAAAAGGCAAACCCTGATCGAGCTCGTTGACTTTGTGAGCTCTTCGACAAGTAAATTCTCAGAGCTCGCTATAGAAGAGATTGTTCGCATGGTCTCAGCGAACATCTTCCGTGCGCTGCCTCCTTCCACACATGAAATTGTGGCTGTTGATCTGTTTGACCCCGACGAAGATGAGCCATCGATGGAGCCTGCTTGGTCACATCTCCAATTGATTTATGACCTTTTCCTTCGTTTTATCACGTCAACAGAGATGGATGCAAAGGTCGTCAAACGGTATGTTGACCATTCATTTATACTTAAACTAATTGATCTATTTGAATCGGAGGATTCAAGAGAGAGGGAGTGTTTGAAAACTATCCTTCATCGAATTTATGGCAAATTCATGGTACATCGGCCTTTCATCCGGAAATCAATTAATAATGTTCTTTACCGATTTATCTTCGAGACTGAACGGCACAATGGCATTGCAGAGCTCTTGGAAATACTGGGTAGTATCATTAATGGGTTTGCCTTACCTCTGAAGGAAGAGCATAAACTATTCCTTGTTCGTGTGTTGATACCACTTCATAAACCGAAATGTGTCTCTTTCTATCATAGGCAGTTGACATACTGCATCACTCAGTTTGTAGAGAAAGAGATGAAGCTGGCCGATACTGTGATTAGAGGATTGTTGAGATATTGGCCACTTACTAATAGTCAGAAGGAGGTATTGTTTCTCGGAGAGCTCGAGGAAGTACTAGAAGCAACGCAACCAGCGGAGTTCCAGCGGTGCATGCTTCCACTTTTCCGGCAGATTGGAAAATGTATCAGCAGCGCAAATTTCCAGGTAAATTCGATTGCTCAATATGTAGATCCTAAGATTATTGTGATGACATTACGTACATGCTCAACATGTATATCCTAGGATGATTGTGTTCCTACAAACATACATACAGGCAGACATGCATGCATACCTACCTACCTACAGAGACACATGTGTGTATGAGGTATATATGCATGTCTGTCTGTATATATATGTGTATGACATGTATTTTTCTTAGCATTGGGATATAAAAATCCTAAACTGTCATTCAATTCTAGTCTCACATACACTTAACCAGTATGATAAAAAGGAGGGAGAATCAGTGTTTAAATAGTAAGCTCTACCTTCTACACATAAAAGAGAGTTTTTTTATTGGTCAATATGCTTTTAAAAGCCGAAATATTGATTGAAATCTAAGTTTTTTGGAAGTTTACTGGCTTTATGAGGATATAAGCTGCTAAAATTGCTTAAATTTTTATAAAATCTCTGTTTTTTGGAAGTTTACTGGGTTTTTACAGAGGCTATCTCCCTTCCCTTATCTCCTCTGTCTCATTTTCCTTGGGATTTTTAAGCATTTCCCTTTATTTTCTTCTGGAAACATTGAATATGGTCTATGCTGAAGTTATTACATTCAAATCAATATGCATTAAGTTATGGCTTTAGACTCACATTTTTGCATTCTGCAGGACCCTGCGGCTGTTTTTCATAGTGCATTGTTTCCGATTCCAAAAAAGTGATTCAGAATATGCCATTTGTATTGTATGTATATGTGTGAATACTTTCCTTAGCATTCCCTTTACAGGAAACAATATATTATTTATGAAAGCCTAGTTTTGGAAAGCTTTACAATTAAGAAGAATAAGCTCATATTTTAATTCACATTTAATGCTTCTATTTGAATGAATCATTTTTACATGTCCAATATTGATAGCTTATTGATTATGTATAGATTATGAGCTCAATTATTTACATTATTGCCTACATGCTTATACTTGAAGGTATACATGTTTTTGAGAGGCTATATTTCTTTATGACTGAGTTTACTCATCCTGTTATGGAAAAGTATTAGAATATTGATGCAGTGATTCAAAAAGTTCCACAACTTAGAACGATGGCCTGCATTTTGCAATCTGTTACCACAATCCAGTTAACACAAATAAACTTCGCTAGTCGAACGGGTCTGACTTACAGGACAAATGGTGGAATTAGATTAGCGGTAAAATAGTTGTCTTCGTAATGGATATGGCCATATGCTATAAGAAGTCTTGTATTCTAAGTACTAGGTCTACTCATAATAGGTGTTTTCTGATCAGTGAGTGTTACTAACTACCCCTAGTTACGCTCTTGTAATTGAATGCCAGACTCAAGATCAGTGGGTGGATAGTTGTATAACTGATCCATATATTGATGTGATTATGGATGTATCTCTTTTAATATCAAGTGAGTTTAATTAATCTCAAGCGACTAGTGAGTGTCTGCTAAGAGATTCAGCAACCAAATGTAGGACATTAATGTGACGGTTCTCTGGAAGCCTGTCAGAACTAACAAAACTTTGGCCACAAGGGTTAGCTGCAACATTGCCCTTTTTGCAACGACTACCCTGTATTTTCTGAATTCTCATCAGAGGGGTGATCTTCGTGCTCAATCTAAACATTGCAGGCAAATTTGCAATGGAGGATTGCAAAGAGGACAGGTTTTCAGCTCCTCTCCTAATTCCTGAATCAGAAAGAGAAAATCCATAAAGAGTGAGAAGATTTAAACAAAGCAAGGTATGCATGGTTGATGGCGATCTAATAAACGACCTTACTGAGATGAATAGTCAAGATAGTAGACAAAAGCAGTATAAGGAAATACAACCTGATCCTGATGCCATAGAGAGCACTGACGGAAAGATGGCTTGCATGCCGCCACTGATGAAAGTGACGTAGGGAAAGGCACATGATAAAACCATATTTCAAGGGCATTGAGAACAGCATGATAAAAAAAAAACAAATGGGATGTATGAATTGTTGGGCCTTATAATATAGCAAACATGTCAACAGACAAAGAGAAAGAGAGGAAACATTTGGGTAGCTGAATTTTTATTAGACTGACTGACATTAATAAAAGTCTGCTGAACAAAAAGACTATTGTGACACAAGAATCTATTTAAACCCGTTTCCACTTTCACAAGTGAATCTGGATTTTCTAAATGAGAAAAAGAGGAGAATGCTCTATGAATTGGCACCAACAAATTCATCAATGGCAGAACGAGAAATGGCTATGCTAACATGGAGACAGTGTTTGTGGAATACCTCTATAAAGTGGTGCCAAGGTGAAGAGAGCTAAAATCAAAGGGAGTGGAATAAGGCCATTGAAGTAATGAAGGCTGAGGATGACAACTCAAATCATACGATTAAAAAATTGATAAGTTGCATGCGTATTGGAGGTAGAGTTTCAGAATTTTTCACCAGCACTATTAATGTTAAGCACGGAGGTGTGCTCTCACCAAATGTGTTTGGTTTTTGCAGTGAATTAGAACAAATTATTGATGAGATTGTATAAGAAGAAGGAATTGAAGAGATCGTAATTGGCAATGTACTCATGTGTTGCTCAATTGATGTGGTTCTTTTATCAAATACTTTTGAAGATCCACAAAAGCTTATGGATTGACTTGGAAAACCTTTGCATGTAAAGTGGGTACCAATTGTGCCAAAACAAAGGTTATGCTAGTGAAAAGTCTCTATAAGGATAAAACCATACATTGCGTATGGCATTGTATCTTGGCCTTGAGACTCGCTCCTATCATAAATGGAATGAGCGAGTTACTTAAAATTGTACCTTGGGCTTGAACCACTTAAAATGTTTGGTAGATTAAATACTTGTCCTTGAGATTCTCTTCAATCATAGATGGAATGAATCCTCTACTTGACATTCGATAGCAGGAAAGAGGCCTAATTATGCATTTGAGAGCATATGCAATGGAAGAGAAATCAAATGCTGGGTTTCTCAAGAAATACCTGTTTTGTCACTTTGATGACATTAATGCTTCTGGGTGGGGTTAAAGTATGGGATGTTGGCATCTCTAAGTTCATTTGAAAAGATTTGGAAAGTGTCCATAATTGTTTTCTTACGAAGTTTCTTCAAGTCAAGATACAAAAGTCTCACACGCTCCTACTTCTTGAGGATGAGTCACTTCCCATTGAGCTTATGGGCATGGAGAGGGTTGTGGACTATATGCTTAAGATTCAAAAAATCACACACGTTATCTTCTTAGAATTGCTTGGAAAACAATAAAAAAGTTCTCCATGGGGTTGAAGTATGGGATGCTAACATCTCAAAGGCACTTGAAAAGGTTTGGAAAGTATCCAAAAGCATTTCTTTATGAAGTAAGTTTCATAAAGTCAAGATACAAAAGCCATACATGCTCCTACTTCTTTAGAATGAGTCACTTCTCATTGAGATTATAGGCATGGAGAGGGTTGTGAAGTGTATGCTTAAGATTCAAAAAGTTGTTTGACTTCAATTCGATAATAAGTTCCATAGACAGGAGGCAACACATTGTGTTTCGAATTTTTGCAAGATATGCAAAAACGGTAAGATCATTTGTATTGCTTGTTTCTAGGACAAGAAAGTAAAAGAGCATGAACAATGTTTAATGAGAGGCAACCTACTACACAAGTGACCTCAGCTCAGGTGTGGCATGAATATGCAAAGGTCCTATACGATATCTTGAGGCAGCCTCAACCTCCCATCTCACATGGCTCATGCCCACATGAATCCACCCTTTTTAATGTAAGAAATGCCATTGATCGGTTACAATTTCGGAAGGCTCAGGATCATGATGGATGTTGGTGAGCACTTTATCTATGGCCCGCGACATCTTGCTGCCATTGCTAGCACACATCTTTAATAGAGCCATGTGTGTGAAGGTTTCCCTACTAGACGGATAGAACATACCATTTTCTCAATCCTCAAGAGTGGAGACCTTAGGATGCCAAGTAACTATAGGACAATCATGATTGGCCATTACTGGGCTAAACTATATGGCTCAATCCTAGAGTCAGAATTGAGTATATGGGTAGAGCAAAATCTGTCATTCGGCTGGACAGGCAAGCTTTCTGAAGGGTTCGCAACTTTGGATCACATATTGACCCTCCGAGCCCTTATTGAGGAGGCCTGAGCCAATAATAAGAGGATTATTGCTGCTTTGTGGGTTTCCGAAAATCCTTTGACATTGTGCCGTGTGCTTGGTTTATGCGACGGCTAGAAGCCCTTGGGTATCCCTACAAATATGCAATGGAGAATCTATGCACAGTAGGAATCCATGTTAGGAAAAGTGTGGTCTCCCAATAGTTTGTCAGAGGCGGTGGTTAGCACAATCAAAGTGAACCAAGGATGCCCACTATCGTCCACTCTCTTCGGTCTCTATATAGATGAGATACCACATTACATAGAGAGATTTAGGAGTTTGGGAGTATGCCTAGCAGGTATAGCTATACAAATATTACTATATGCTGATGATATTGTGCTGATTTTTGACTCTCCAAAGTGACTACAAAGACATTTAAATGCCTTCAAACTATTTTGTACGGATATGCCGCCCTTGGTGCTCTTGAAAGACAATGTCCACATTTGCAGTTCCAAGAGCTACGAACTAAACTGTGGCTATTTGATACACCAACTCTTCTCTATGGAGTAGAAACGTGGGGACTAAGTCTTAACAGGGCAAATTACTGGAAAGATTTAGAGAGATCTTCAGTGTTAATGATTGCTTGCATAAAAAGGAACAAAACATCAATACCCCATGATATAATTCGAGCAGAGATGGGAGCAGCCCCTACAATCACCGAGCCATTATTCTGATCAATGACTTGTATCCAATGTCTTTGGGAGCTCCCTAAGGGAAGGTACTCAAGGTTGGCACCTATGTCAGCACGACAATTGGCTGAACATGGAGACATTCATTGTTGGTATGCTGAAATGCAGCAATGGTTCAAGGTACATGGCATAAACATAAATGCACCACCCTTGTTCCAATATAGCTTGGATTGTCCTCATCTAAACATGACCAAAGTGGAAAAGAATAGAGTGATCCAAACTGATATTATTAACTTGGAAAACAAGATAACATGGATCAGCCCTAAAATATCACTTGGTACGAAGATGACACACTACAAGACACTTTTTACACACATTGGAGTATGGATTCATCATCAAGCCATCTTATATGGATGTACATCTATCCTATGCATTGCGCAGTGTGATAGGGCAGCCGCAAACTTTTAGTACGAATTGCCAATTGTGTCATCAAGGAGTGGAATCTGAAGAACACTATGTTTTGTTATTCTAGTGTCTTTTATGAAATAGTAGGGTGATACCATTGCGCCTTTAAGCAAGGCTTTGGCCCACTATGCCAGGTAATGGAATATGAGTACCAATGGTGCCTAGGACTTTTCGTGCTAGAACTCAAGGGACATAGGGGGAAAGTTGTTGAAGTACAACACTACAGCCACACAAGCTCATTCACAAAGGACAATGGCAACTTTCTTTAGCCCCGTGTCTACTACTAATGTTGCAAGTCAATCAAGGGCTTCACAAATGGGCTCCCGACCAGGACACAACAAAGGGTTTACAATAGATCGGGCAATAGTAATTTGTCATGCACGTAGGCCCTGGCCCCATGGACCATGATCTCACCACCTTGTCATTGATAGATAAATGCCATTATCTCTGTACATTATATCTGGCTTGAGAATCTTATATGTGCCAGTAAGAAGATTCTTCAATCTCCTTTTATCTTATTTACTTTATGTTTACTTAGTAACATTTATGTTATTTTAATTTGTTTTTCTCAAAGACGAGACAACACTTAAGATGTATTCTCTTGTTTGGTCTTATAGGCCATTTTGGCCTCTTAAATGATGTTAAGACATCTTTCTTTTCTCTCTCTTTCTATCTTGTGCTCCTTTACTCTGTGTTGTGCCTCTTCTGGAAGTGTTTTGTCAGCTAAAGTGAGTCATGTACATGCAAAGGCATACCACTCATATTGGGTTTCAGATAAAACTTTGCTATACCAGGAATCATTCTCATGTGGTCTTTGGCATGTTAGAAAGCTTTTGAATGACCCCCACAGCCGCCAATACATTCCCTGAAGGTTTTTGTGTGTTCTTTAAAGTAGGCTAGCAGGTAGACATTTCTAATGTCTATTTTTGGTGTAGACCAATGATTGCTTAGAAGGTTTATCTCAGTGGTTGGATCATCTTGCAAGAGGTACATGCTGATCTGAGACTAGCTGTCAAGAAGCTCAATGCTTAGCTCTTAGTAGAGTCTCACCATTCACTAAGCAAGGTTATTGAGCACAAACAATATTTTGAGCGAAAAATAGCAAATAAATACGGATTGCTTCGTGATTAATCTATTAAATATTTTTAGGGCCATTATTATCATTATCACATTATAATATACCACACCTTATATATACACTATATGTAAACATTAAATTATTCAGTTCTAATATAAAAGTGAGTTGCAAGGAAACATGTGTAAATAGACTATTTCGTATCATGAAACGTAGAAGCCCCTGAAAATTATATTTGGTCATGAGGATGTAGGATATAATTACAAGAAAAATGGCCTCATCCAATATTATGTCAAATTATTTGGGAGTGAATAATTATCAAGAATTCTTCTTGGTATACATGATTTGTGTTTTTAATCAAGATTTGTAGTGGCAGATAAAATAATTTGTACCTTGCTAATCATAGATAAAATCACTAAGCAAGGTTATTGAACACAAATCTTGATAGAAATGTGTAATGATTTTATTTCACCATATGTTGGCATTGTTCACAGGTTGCTGAGCGTGCTTTATTCTTGTGGAACAATGATCACATCATACATCTCATGACACACAATCTGGAAGTCATTCTACCTCTCGTGTTTCCGGCCCTCGAGACAAACACAAGGAATCACTGGAATCAAGCTGTCCATAGTCTAACCCTCAACACAAGAAAATTGCTCATGGAGCTAGATCACGATCTATTTCTAGAATGCAAACGAAAATTTGACGAAGAGGAAACGAAGAAGAACATGATGCGAGAAAGGAGGGAGCTTATATGGCAACAATTAGATGACCTTGCTTCCACAAGTGTACCATGTAAATCACCCTCCTTGGTTCTACAGAGTAAAAAGGTATGAACCTCGGGTAGAAATAAACATCTTCATATCCGTGGAACTGAGGCTAGGGAAACTTAGTGTCACAATCTGTTTTTGTTCTTGACTATCATTCATCATCTATAACCATTTGATGTGTTTCCATGCTCGAGGCCACCCTTCTTGTCAGATATATGAGTGAAATGAGTGAACAAAGTTTCATCTTGTCTATGAACATTTGTCCGATTTTGTCTTGAAAAATTTGATAGACTGTCTC
Organism: Azolla caroliniana; assembly: GCF_043228905.1. NCBI lineage: Eukaryota > Viridiplantae > Streptophyta > Polypodiopsida > Salviniales > Salviniaceae > Azolla > Azolla caroliniana. The sequence goes on from NW_028230437.1 coordinate 20,535,071, forward strand.
AGAATATGTGATTGAGTTTGTCGTAAAGGAGGGATGATAAGATGAGTGAAAACTTCCCTGTATCTTTGCATGTTCCATAGCTCTTTTTATAGAGATGAAAGAGTGCATGCACAAACTATAGTTCTAATGTTCAAAACATCATTTATTGCAAAGAGAATTGTTTGAAGAGACATCATAAGCTTTTGGCAAAGGGCAATGGTCTTTTGATCGGTCTATTTGGGTATGTGTTTGAGAGAAAGAAAGGGTTCGCTGTACTTATCAACTCCGCAATGACTATATCTTAGAATGAGCATAGTATTACGAATCTTAAGAGGCAATTTAAGGTAAATGTATAGGTGCGTACCTATTATGAAAGAAAGAATTTACAATAAATACATAGAGAAAATTGTTTACATTGGTAACAGGGAGAAAATACATAGAGGTGGTGCTAATTTGTTATCCTCAACCATTAGACTTCCGATATCAGTCTATGTTGTTATTCTTATGACTAACTACAGGTATTGATTGCTTATTTTATTACTCCCTTTCTGTAGCTTATAACGCATTAGTCACAAGTTGTAGTTGGTCTCCTCCTTTATTGATAGTTTTCACGGAAGATGTGAGGTCTACTGTGTGGTGTAAATGACATACTTGGTTTCCATTGCATGAATTGTTTCCGTTGGATACAGACCTGTATCAGAGAGTTGATGGGATACCACTCCACCTCTTGTGATTCTTTTTTATGGATCACTTTTGCTCATAAAGAGAAGCAAAACTAGGGAGTATGGAGTATCATGTAAATTTAATTCCCATTCACATTTTCTACTGTCACGATGTGAAACTGTAGCAAATCAGAATTACAACAGCATTTGATATTTGTGGAAAGGTTCTGAATTTGATATTGCTCTAAATATGGGTCTTACAAATTGTCCAAGTCATAGTGAAAAAATTAGCTGCTTCCGAAACATTTTTCCAGAGTTTTCAGAACGCTTCTCTTTTTCTTTGCTACCTATTAAGCACATGAAAAATATTGACAACTATTGAGTTATTTGTTGTAAGCAATATTACTGACATTTGGATGTGGGCCAACAGAAAACAAATAATGAGTGTATTCCATGAAACCATTTCTAGACCATTGTGTCCCTCAATGGAGAATGCTATTAATATGACTATCGCATGAGAAATGTGTAATTTGGTGGGTTTAAGTTTAACTTAACATATCTAAGCTAGATCATACAATTTTCCATTTCTTTTAGCAATCATGTATCTAACACAATCTAAAAAATTTATGTTGAATTTTGAACACATAACTTATTAGAAATATTGAGAATCGAGTAGATAGGTATATAGAGTTACAACTGCAGAGATGGATATATGAAAACAGAATTTCTATTACATATGAGAGTAGTTCAAAATGGTAGTTTTCCCATGCGCTCACACCTTAGAGCTTAGATAGGATATGGACCGGCTCACTACAAAATTAGTGGGGACTGATGATCAATCTGACCACTGTGTGAAAAAAGTGACTTATAAACTATGTTTAGTCTTAGTATAAATGTGCAAGTCAGTTGACAGTAGTGGAGATATTCCTTTTCTGTCAACTGACTTGTCATTTAATATGACCCAACTCCCTAGGTACATGCTAGTGCTAGATAATACTTATCTTGAAGTCAATGACGCATACTTCAAGACTAAGTACATCGTAACTTGCCCACAAAATATTCTAGCTGACTTGATTAGCCAATCCTTTTATCTATTTCTCTCTTTCCTAAATATATTGTGTCCTACGCATCTACGGTTTCCTAGATTAACACCTTATCGACCCATATGGTCGAGTTGCACACTAGCCGCTCCTCATTTGGGGCGCTATCACAAAATGTGCACTCTAAGAGCACATATGGGGATAGATTTACAACTTGGGGCTGATCATTGATTATATCTAACACGCCCCCTCAATGATCAACCCATTGAGTTCACTTGGAATTGGGCCAACACCTAGTCGTCGAAGGTGTTGTTGCAACTGTTCTGCTCCAAGCGCCTTTGTGAAGATATCTGCAGCATTTTCTGATGTTGGACAGTACTCAAGCTCCACAATCTCATCATTTATTAGCTCCCGCACATAGTGATACTGAATCTCTATGTGTTTAGTACGTGCATGAAATACGGGGTTCTTGGCAATGGCCATGCAACTCTGATTGTCACACCTCAATACCGTTGCCGTCCTTATTGGGACTGCCACATCCATAAGGATTCTTCTTAGCCAAACTACCTCGCATGCCGCTATGCATGCTGCTTTGTATTCTGCCTCCGTTGAAGATAGTGCCACTGTTGGTTGTTTTTTACTACTCCATGAAACAGCTCCAGATCCTATTGAAAAACAATATCCAGAAACTGATTTTCTGGAATCACTATCTCCAGCCCAATCGGAGTCGCAATATCCACTAAGTTGGTCAATTGTTGGCTTGTAGAAGATTCCATAATTTAAAGTACCCACAATGTACTTTAATACACGTAGAGCAGCTTTCCAATGAGTCTCCTTCGGCTTGTTGCTGAATCGACTCACCACATTGACTGCAAAACAAATATCCGGCCTAGTGTTGCATAGGAAAATTAGACTTCCTACTAGTTGTCTATACTTCCTTATGTCAACCATTGGTGATGAGTCTTCTTGGGATAGCTTGCAGTTTGACTCCATTGGAGTCGACTTCGACTTGCTGTCCATCATCCCGAAGGTCTTCAAGATCTCTGTTGCATACTTTCTTTGTGACATGAAGATGCCGACCGAGGTTTGCCAAACCTCAATTCCAAGGAAGTAGTGTAGAATCCCCAAGTCTGTCATTTCAAACTCAGTTTTCAAACACTCTTGTGTTTGGCCAATGCACTCTTCATGGTCACCAGTAAGTACTAGATCATCCACGTAAATGATAATGATGACTTGTTTCCCGTCCTTCATTTTGACATACATACTTGCATCCGAAGCACATTGCTTAAAGTCGATTGATCGTAAGAAGCTGTCTATCCTCTTGTTCCAAGCTCTTGGTGCTTGCTTTAGACCATATAGTGCCTTCTTCAGCTTGCAAACTTTGTTTTCTGAATTCGGTATCTCAAACCCCGGTGGTTGTGTCACATATACCTCCTCCTTGAGATGCCCATTCAGAAATGCTGATTTGACATCCATTTGATAAATCGGCCATCCTCTTGAAGCAGCCAACGCTATGACCATTCGAATTGTTGTCATGCGAGCTGTCGGGGCAAATGTTTCTTGTACATCGAACCCTTCAATTTGGGAGTATCCTTGCGCTACTAGCCTGGCCTTGAATTTCTCCAAAGAGCCATCAGCTTTATACTTTACTTTCCATACCCACTTCGTGCCTATCACCTTCTTCTTTGTTGGCCTCTCTACCAACTCCCATGTGTCATTTTTCATGATGCTATCATATTCTGATATCATCGCCTCTTTCCACTTCGGGTCGGCCATAGCTTCCTCCACCGAGGTCGGCTCACTCACTGAGCCTATGATGTCCACCATCAGAGCCATGTTGACAATGTGGTCAGAGGTTCTTCCTTGCTCTTGTATTCTTCTTGATCTTCGTAATCCATCAGTTGAAGTTTCAGGAAACTCAACTTTAGGAGTATGATCATTGAAGAGTTGTTGAGCCCACTTAGGTATTTTCTTTACATGTGGGACTGGCATAGGCTGAACTAGTGAACCATTACCATCAGATGGTTCAGCTTCCTTTTTTGGATAATGGGTCGGGATTGGGTAAAATACTTCTTCAGTTGATGAGATAACTTGAGAATCGTTGTTCTCAGCTAGCTGTGGTTGTTCCTCATCGAACACCACATCGTGGCTTGTCAATATCTTTCTTGCCTCTGGATCGTAGAGTCGATAGGCCTTTGACTCTTCACTATATCCGAGAAAGATACACTTTTTGCTTTTAGCATCCAACTTCTTTCTGCTCACATCTGGAATATGTGCGTAGCACATACACCCAAAGGTTCTGAAGTGCAGCACTGAAGGTTTCTTGCCTGAATAAGCTTCTTGGGGTGTTTTCCCTTGAAGTGCCTTCGTGTAGCTCCGATTGAGGATGTAAACTGTTGTGTTCACTGCTTCAGCCCAGAATGGGTCGGGCAGCGCTTGTGCCTTCAACATACACCTAGCCATCTCGACAACTGTTCGATTTCGACGTTCGACAACGCCATTTTGTTGTGGGGTGTAGGCAGTTGTAAGTTGGCGCTTAATTCCATGCTCTTTGCAATACTCACAGAATTCTATTGATAAGAATTCTCCACCTCGATCAGAGCGTAGCTCCTTCACTAACTTTCCAGACTCTCGCTCGACAAACTTATGCCATCTTTTGAAGATTTTAAAAGCTTCAGCCTTCTCCCGAAGGAAGTAAACCCACATCTTTCTGCTGAAGTCGTCGACTATTAGCATATAGTAGAGAGATCCACCCATTGCAGGAGTCACCATTTTTCCAGAGAGGTCAATGTGTATTAGCTGTAGAGGAGTCTTTGCCCGATTTTGACTCTCTTTTGGAATGGCTGATCTTTGATGCTTGCCCATCATACAAGCATCACAAACATGACTTAAGTCAGATAGGGTTGGCAACCCAACTACTATATTCGACTTCTTCATCTCCTTCAACACAGCAACGTTGAGATGCCCAAATCTCTCATGCCATTGCTTTGTGTTGGTACTTGTGCTGTGGTCAGTAGAAATGGTAAACGCGCTCAGCTCATAGAGATTGTTGCGCCTCACCCCTATTCCTACAACCTTGCCAGCAGAATCTGTTATTTCTGCACCCGACTTCTTGAATCGAACATCAAGACCCTTGTCAGTCAGTGCAGAAATGGACAGTAGATTCTTCTTCAGATCTGGCACGTACAACACTTGAGAGAGATGCTTTGTCCCACCGGTCGTTGCTTTGAGGGAGACGGTTCCGGTTCCTTTGGCCGGACATCGAGCATTGTTTCCGACCACAACATTGATGGGCTCTTGTAGAGGTGTCCAAGAACTGTACCAGTCACGATTACTGGTCATATGTCGGGATGCTCCACTATCGAGAATCCAAGACTCATCAACAACTTGAGTGTCAACTAAAGAACACACTTCTTCAGTTGCGACCCATAACTCTAGTTCATCTACGACATTGTTAGCGGACTCGGGCTCTCTCCAAGAAGTCTTATTAGAACCATTCTTCTCATCCGCCATCTTCTTTCGACAATCCTTGATTGTGTGACCCTTCTTGTCACAGTAGAAACACGATCCATTGAACTTCTTCTTCTTCGATATCCTATTCGCATTGTTTGAATTGGATGCCCCTTCACCCTTAGTCCTAGAGACAAATGCTGAATCTTCCCTTTCTTCTCTTGTCTTCAGCCGAAGCTCCTCTTCAAGCAGCATTGCACTTAGTTCATCAAATTTTAAAGGAGTGGGTCGAACCTGAGTGTTCAATGCTGTCACAATGGCATCATACTTGAAAGGAAGTACTCGAATGCACCGACGAGCCATATCCTCTTGAGAGACGACTACTCCAACAGCCGCCAGCTGATCTTGAAGATCCTTAATCCTTTTTACAAAGGATTCTACTTTCTCTCCATCAGCGAGTTTCTCTGCAGCAAGCTGATTTTCGAGGTTTTGTATCCTTGTATAGTTTCTGGTCTCATACTGGCTGGCCAATATGCTCCAAGCTTCATGTGCCCTAGTTGTATGTTGCACTAGTGTTAGTATAGAGTCACATACACCAGTGACTATGGTACATAGCGCATCAGCATTCCTTCTCTTCCAGGCTCGAAGTAGATCAGCATTTGGAGGAATTGATGTGGTAGGGTGTGCAGGGTCAAAGGTTGCCATGGGCTCAGGGTCTCCCCCTGTGGGTCCCATGATTGTTTCCAACAACTCGTAGGAATCCAAAATGGCAGACATTTTGAACTTCCATAGAGTGTAGTTGGTTCCATCTAGCTTTCCATCAGACAATGGAGGTGGGCGAATGCGCAATGGAGCAGCTGCAACATTCGTGGACAAGGCCATTGATACTCTGTCTGTCTCTCTCTCTCTCTCTATTTCTCTCTGTTGCTAGACAGCAACTACCCGTATATACCTAATCTAGATCAACCTCTTCGCTCTGATACCATATTAGAAATATTGAGAATCGAGTAGATAGGTATATAGAGTTACAACTGCAGAGATGGATATATGAAAACAGAATTTCTATTACATATGAGAGTAGTTCAAAATGGTAGTTTTCCCATGCGCTCACACCTTAGAGCTTAGATAGGATATGGACCGGCTCACTACAAAATTAGTGGGGACTGATGATCAATCTGACCACTGTGTGAAAAAAGTGACTTATAAACTATGTTTAGTCTTAGTATAAATGTGCAAGTCAGTTGACAGTAGTGGAGATATTCCTTTTCTGTCAACTGACTTGTCATTTAATATGACCCAACTCCCTAGGTACATGCTAGTGCTAGATAATACTTATCTTGAAGTCAATGACGCATACTTCAAGACTAAGTACATCGTAACTTGCCCACAAAATATTCTAGCTGACTTGATTAGCCAATCCTTTTATCTATTTCTCTCTTTCCTAAATATATTGTGTCCTACGCATCTACGGTTTCCTAGATTAACACCTTATCGACCCATATGGTCGAGTTGCACACTAGTCGCTCCTCATTTGGGGCGCTATCACAAAATGTGCACTCTAAGAGCACATATGGGGATAGATTTACAACTTGGGGCTGATCAGTGATTATATCTAACATAACTTGACCTATGTATGGTGTCATAAATCAAAGCTAATGGAAATTATTTGTATTTGTAGAGAGTGTCAACTAACATGAAAGGACATTGTTATGTTATTTATAATGCGAGAAATTCTAGTGATTAACTATCTTATCATGAGAATATTGATCCGTGATCAAGTACACATGGTAGAAACTACAAATGGCCTTATATATGGCGTAGATAATATGATATAATAGATCATAAAACAAGTTATGAAAAGGATATTTATATTTAGAGGCTTAATTTGTTCAATTGTCACTAAATATACAATATAAATGAGGTTGAATGATCATGTTTATCGAATTGCAGAACATGTAGTATAGTTTTGGAAAAGCGATGGAGTTACTTGCCTGATCGGATGGTTATGCCTTAGGTTGATGCACTTTATGGAATATCTTAAGATGAAAACATGTGTCTCACTATATTTGTTTTTCAAACGAGAACAAGTTAGGAAAGAAAATGCAATATTCTATATAAAAACAAATCTAATGGAATGAAGGAATTTTTGAAGTTGAATTATCCCTAAGACAATATGAATTGACACCAATGTGGAGATGAACATGTGTCTCACTATATTTGTTTTTCAAATGAGAACTAGTTAGGAAAGAAAATGTTATATTCTATATAAAAACAAAATCTAATGGAATGAATAAAATTTTGAAGTTGAATTATCCCTACAACACTATAAGTTGACACCAATGGTGGAGATATTCATTGGATGAATCAAACAATAGCATAGTGCTAGAAAAAGAGAGAATATGTAATATCATATATGTATTATCAAACCAAGGAGACCTTTACACTTCTTAGTAAATAAAGAGTGAATGCTCTCTTACTCTAGATTTTAAAAAAAGGTCCATACCACCTATATATACTCATTGTATGCAAAAAACTTCTTCATTGCAGTCTTCTTGTGGTAATGTTTGATTGTTGTTAAACCTTACACATAACAATATAAAAATATGTAGCAATACAAGTTTTTGATGTTAGTTTTCACTCATCAAAATATATGTAGGTTTTCCAAGTGTTTACTTGAAGGAAAAATGAAAATTTGAGCTTCTTGTATCTTTACAAAGTTGTTAAAGAATGTGAGAAACTTGCACTATAGATGCATCAAATATATAGGTGGAATTGATGAGAAATGTTGGAAATTCCAATATGGAAAGATATATTTATTTTCTTTTGTCTCAAAGCATCTTGTCGTAGAAACTACATCCAATTACAGTATGTTTAGAGCCATTATAACTTATAAGTGGACTCTAATAAGGAGGGATATTGTTATAATTTTGTAAACTTCGTTGCCACATAAGCTTGAAGCATATCTTCAATAACTTGATTGACTCATCTCGTTTGACCATACGATTGAGGATGATATGAAGAACGCATGCTTAAAGTAGTTTCTAACTTTTTAAAGACATGAATCTAAAAATTGACCATAAACTTTGAACATCTACCAATGACTACATGCATAAGTGTAGTAACCCATAAAATCATAAAAACTCTTCAACGAATGAGTGAGCCAATTTAAAATTGTTATTATGGTTTTAGTTTTATATAAAATTGGCTATTTTTGTTTGTCTATTGAGAACCACCTATAAAGAGTCATGGCCTCTTTGTGTTCGAAATACGCTAACAGTAAAAATCTAGAGATATACTTTTCCATTTGTTACTAGGAATATTTTGTGGAAGCAAAAGACTCGCAACTTCAATCTTATTCAATGACAATGCAAATATTTGATTATATAACCTTGCACAATGTGGCATAATTTAGGCCAGAAAACATTTGTGGGGATTAGAATGAGTGTTCCATCTAATTGAGGGTGTATCATGACAATAAAAAAGAATTTGTTTTTTTACTCGAGAAAGAATTGGAACACGAACCTTCCCATTATGGTAGCAAAAAACTTGCAACTTCAATCTTATTCAATGACAATGCAAATATTTGATTATATAACCTTGCACAATGTGGCATAATTTAGGCCAGAAAACGTTTGTGGGGATTAGAATGAGTGTTCCATCTAATTGAGAGGTTGTATCATGACAATAAAAAAGAATTTGCTTTTTTACCCGATAAAGAACTGGAACACGAACCTTCCCATTATGGTAGAGCAAACGTTTAGGCAAGTGATTTTAATGGTATCTTTACTAGACTCCACTCTCATCAAATAACTTTGAAAGAATTTATTTATTTATTTATTTCCCAAAAACATTACTACTTCCAATAGTTAAGAAAAAGTACATAGAATAATATACAACTCATATGTTACAAGCCAATTTGCATGGCTACAAGAAAACAACATGTATAAATGAAGCAACAAAGCCTCATCACAATATTACTTGACAGAATCCCCTCAACATGAGCCTCACACAACCCACATTCAGCAAAGACATCCTCAAATATCTTCACAATTCAGCACCCACCTCTATGTTTGGTTACCCTTGGAGGAAACAACCATCGGGTGGCTGATAAATCCACTTTGCATTGCCATCCACCATTTGTAGCATCGGAGAACTTGTCTATTTTAGAAAGAAGCGGTATCCAGCTTCTTCACTCACGTTAGAGGGCCCTGAAGGCTGTCCAACTTTCCTTGTAGAGTGTAGAAATCAGATTAAACCAAATCATCATTAAACTCTCAACTAGCTTTGAAAGAAATTACCATGAAGGTATTTCTCTTGAAGTTGATAAAAGAAAACTTAGATTTAAATTAAGTGATGCGAAGCATTTTTACCTCAACAATATTTGTGTTCATTGAACCATTGTGATAATGAATGAAAATATCAAATTCTTGGATGAGCCCTATCTAGCTACCTTTCTAGATGAATAATTTCTCCAAGATTTAAGTGCATGAATGAAAACCGAAAGTTTAGTTTTCTTGAATTGAAAACAAACATGGTGTAGAATCAAGTTTCAAATTCTCAAAAGCAATAGGTTTTCCATCTTGGTAAATAACGTAGCATTAGTGTTGGTTTCAAACTCAAATGGTTTTGAAGGGCCAAGTGACGTAAGCGTAGGAGCAACAACACATGTTACTTGAGAATGGTACAACATTAGTAGACTTACATTTTTTACCCCTTTAAGGAAAATAAGTGAATTAATTAGTTGCAAATATTAGAAAGTGGTTTCATTTGAAAACTAACAAAACTAACAATCGGCAATGGTTCGGTTTGAACCTAATCGAACCGCGAAACCGCGGCTTAACGACTTAATTGTTTCAACGGTTCGGTTTTAACAGCCAAAAACCGCAGTTTAAACGATTTTAAGATTTTTTATTTTTTATTTTTTAAAAATTTAAAAATTGTTTTTAAACAATCTTTTCATTTTCAGACCTCATTCTCACATTTTAGGAACATCTTAAAAAATAAAAATAATGAAATATTATAAATTTTAAAAATAATAAAATAAAATAAAAATGTTGACCTATGTTGAAAACCGAAACCGAAACCGAACCACGGTTTTTATTGTTTAATGGTTTAATGGTTTCGTGGTTCGGTTCGGTTGGGGTCAGGTTTCAAAAATTGTAAACGGTTTGGACCCTCTCAAACCGAACCAAATTGTTGCCGATTGTTAAACAAAACCAAGAAATGAACAAATTTCTTAGACATTATGGGGAATAGGCTAGAGTTTCACTAACTCTATTAAAGAAGGATCAATTTGAACAAATTGGTCAGTACTTAAATGTCCCAAGTAAAAGCAATATTTCAACGTTTTTGCATAGAAACTTTTGTCTTGTAATGTCTTAATTTGGACAAAATGATAATGAATATAATGGTCATCCAATTTACGATTATGAATGAGAATAAATTTCAAGAAAACAACGATAAAATGATTGATTTGATCTTGAAAAGTGACATTGATTTCTTGTTGAGATTTGTTGGAGGTTTAGTCAACCCATATAATATGAATAAAAATTCATAACGACCACAATGCATATGATTATTGGTTTTCATCAATATCTTCCTCAACAATTCTTATTTGATGGTAACAAGTTCGTAGTTCAATTTTGATATTTTATTGAGCATTATGCAAACAAACAACTAAATCGTCAACACTTGACAATGAATATATTTTTTTGATAGCCACTTTATTTAGACAAAAACAATCAACATGCATTCACAGTGTTCTTGTTTCTTGACTAGTATAACTACCACAAACTAAGGAGATATACATTGATAAATGTGACCTATCCTTAAGTAATCCTTAGGTTATGTTGTGATCTCATCCTCTTTGAGTTTATTAAGTTGACAAGGAGGAATATTTATAGGAACAACGATTGATTAGAGAACATCACTTATTTGGTAATTTTGGTAACAATTCCTCAAGAAAAACATCTTTAAAAATGATTGAATTGAGTCATTATTGATCGTGAAACAAAATTGATTTACATCAACATTAAGATAATAATACTAAATTATTGGATCAATAACGTAATACTGAAGTAGAGGTCAATGGTGTGGTAAAGTCTCATAGGCCCTAAACTATCATGTCACTTCTCTTCTCTTCAATAATGACATTACCATCCCTATATGCACTAATTTTCCTTCCTTCCTTGAATTGCACACTCATGGCATGTTTTCTTTGTGATGTGCAACTTAGCTCAAGTGTGATAGTGATCTAAATATATTTTGCCACCCTTGCATGCCCTTCACTTGGATAGAAAAGCATTTTATTTTCAAATATCCATCAAGAAGATGATCAAGGCTTTAGCTCTAGATATCTCTTTTCACTCTCCATGTTGAAGCAAATGGAATATTTGATGCCTCGATCTTTGCTCTAAGATCCTTTTTCAACCCAAGCAACCATTGATACATATAATCTACAAGCTTTCGCTTTCGGTTCTTCTTCTTCTTCTTCTAATGTAGAGCTCATCATTTATATATAATTTACCCATCAATGTTCCTTTCTACTTTTTCACTACCTCTATCCAGGGAGCATTGTTGTGATGTAGTGTGTTCACAAGAGGAAATGTGTCGAACTTCAAGTTTATGGAAGGTTAAAGGTAATTGAAACTATTAAAAATGTATAGCTCAATAGAGCCTTTTCTTTGAATGATAAGATCAAGGGTTCGAATCTTGTTTGAAGAGTGTTAGCGAGTTTAAATGCATAAGAAAAGGTAATGTGAATGGATGGACACGACGATCTAAATTTTGCTCACTCTGGATCCTTGGAAGGTAAGGATAGGTGCACGAAAAAGAGGAGGTTACTATTTTCATTTACAAAGGAGTTGTTTTTGCACAAGGTGTTGTCAAAATTTTGTTTGAGCTTGGGACACAGAATTAAGAGAATGTGCAAAACCAATGATGACAAGAGGCGATGTGGTTGTCGTCTGTGAGGATGTTGCACCAAAACTCAAGGATATCCTCTTGAAACTTTCTTCTTTAATCTTATTGTACCTCTATCTTAACTATTGTCATTTTAGCACTCCATGCAATGAAGTTGACACTTCATCTTGTTTGCATTTGATTCTGTTTCTTGAAGTTTTGATGTGATAGGATAATATTTATTAAAATTAGGTAACTTTGAATCATCGTCGTATCATCATTAGTACACAAAAGAATTGTTTATCGCCCACTCGATGAATGTTATAACCTAAACATCTCCATCAGGAGGTTTAGGGTTGCAGAGAGTGCTCGACATGCAGCAAATCGTCGTCAAGTCTGTGTTGCCTAAGCCAACAGCGAATCGTTGAAGAATAGGTGTTTCTGTAACCAAGAGATGGCGGGGTTTCTGGTTGCAGAGTGTGCCCCGAACGCAGCCGAGCGGTATCGAGTTTCCCTACTCCTCATGAATCAGGTAAGTCTCTTCAACTAGGGTGTAAGGTTAGTAGTAGGACTACACAGGGGCAATGAAACATGGTGGTGAATGAGCCAACAGTGGGCAATAAAGCATCAATGGTGGCAGCTAAAGCATCGGCGGCAAGGGGGCCAGCTGGACGGTGGGTGGAGTCGAGGTATGCATTGCAAGGGATGAGTAAGAATTGGGAGAAGCAACAGGCAGTGATTTTAGGACAAAGGAAAGGAAACAACATGTGGAAAGATGTAGGGAAACACATCAGTGGAGATATTAGCAAGATATGCAAGGAAGTAGTGCATCAAACTAATAATGGGGGATTGTTGGGAGAGGAGGTTAGGGCTCCCGCCAGCGGTATGGCAGCGGCTGCCTTCATAGTTGATTGTAGGGAGGACTCACGGGTGTGGGGAGAGTCAGAAGCTTGGAATAAAGAGGTAGGGACGCAAGAGGGTGGGGGAGACCTCCCCAACCATGCATTATGGCATATGGAAGTAGAAGAGAGGCAACGGGGACCACAAGGTGGGCCGTATAAGGGGCTAGATGTTGTGGAAATGGAGGCCACCGAGGACATGATGCAGGTGGAGAACCTTTTGAATGAATGTGGTCAAGCACATAATGCATGTCGGATAGGGGACTATGATAAGCAATTGGAATCGAAGGAAAGCTCTGAGATACTTGATGTTTTTCTGTCCGAGGAAGAAAGTGAAATCTTAAATGCGGAGATTAGAAGATTAACGAAGTGTTCGTTCATTTGCAAATTACTTGGTGGTAGACCTAGTAGGGGTATGGTTCGTGACATGTTACAGGTAGCTCTAATGGATAGGATCCCACATATAAAGAATGTGGATAATATGGGACGTAATTTCTTTCACATTGAAGTGGCGGAGGGGAGTAATCTATCACAAATTCTTGATATGAAATTTGTAGAGCTGAAATATGGAAGAGCTCTCTTATTGGAATGGCATCCTAATTTCAATGTTATGGAGGAAGCAAAAAAACTTGGTAACCCCATGGTGGTATCTATGGTATTTCCCAATCTGCCGCGACATTTATACCCCTTGATGCCAAAGATTGGGGCAAAGATTGGCACAGTTTGTCCTTTAAAGGAAACCATGGCAGACAAAATCAGAGACTCCCCTAAGATTAGGGTGCTTGTGCAAAGTTTGTCCTCTCTCCCCTCTATAATCAGGGTGCATGATGTGGAGGCAAGACTGATAGATGTGGAAGTGGAATATGAGGGTCTACCTGGTCAATGTTTCTACTGTAAAAAAAACGGTCACATGGCTAAAGAATGCCCTAGGAAGATCAATAATAGCGTAAAAAGGGAGAAGCTTAAGGGGCCGATAGGTAAGCAAGAGAAGACAAGGGTGGCAAGACAAAATACTCTCAATGAGGCTGAGAATGTGCAGGCTAATGCCAATGTCTGGTCTCTTGTTTTGGGACGTAAAAATGGATTGCAAGAAGAAGGAAACACAACTACACCTCAAGTAGTTTTGAGGAATCGTTTTGCAGTGTTGCAAGAAGAGGGTGTCACACTACAAGATCAAAAGACAACTAATGTGGAAGAGGTGGTAGCGTGCACACCCGATGTTTTACTAAACAATACACACCTTAGCCAAGAAAATGTCATGAGCTCACCCTCCTCCATTGGTAAAAGTGGAAGTATTGGATTGAGAGCAATGAAAGAATGGTTACGTAAGGGGAGAGGTCAAGAAAGCTCTTCCACCACTTCCGAATTTCAGAAGCCACAAGTGTCACGTCATGAAAGTAGTGAAGCACCGGTCAGAGTTCCCGTCAAATTTGTTAGGGCCAAAAGTTCAGAAAGGGGCACTCTAGGCATGGGGTGTAAGTTTAGCCAGAAGGCTCTCACGAGATTAACTGATTTTTGTCATGAGGAGGCCTTAGGGCTGAGGGTTTATGTCATTATTGCTGAACGTAACAAGTTGCTGAAATTAGGCTTCTCATTTGATTTGTTGGACCTGGAGGTTTCGGCTAGTAACATGGCACGTATCTCTAGCTCCATAGAAGTCAAGGCACACAAATACTTCAACAGCCTGCCAGTCACCTTGAGTGGGGATAAGTGGATGTCGATGTGGATGACCGCTGGAATGTCATGTGGGAGTTTCGATGATGCCTGCATTAAAAAGCAGCTATTATTTTGCCTAGAGGAGAAGGTAGACTCCCTCTATGAGGTGCTACACTTCCATGAGGAGGAACTGGAAGAAGATATAAGGCAGGATGTGGTGTTAGGATGGGAGAAGATCAATGCGGGAGGTTGGGCATGGATTCATGGGGAGGGACTTTGTCCTTCTTGGGAGACCTCTCAATTATGTTCATGAAGTTAATCACGTGGAACATACAAGGTCTTGGTGGAAGCAAGTGCATGATGGAAAGGAAGAACTTTTGTCAGGAGTTCAAATCCCCGTGCTTTAAGGGGATCCCAGACATTTTGCTCTTGCAAGAGCATCATTTGTGTGCGGACAGAATCTTGAGTATTGGCAATCCTCTTGAGGGGGATTGGCATACATTTTGGTCTCCAGCTCAGGGTGAGCATGGTAGAAAAGGAGGTGTTTGTACATCTATTAGGCACAATCCGGATATTGTGGTCGTGGGTTAGGACACCATAGTGGAGGGACAAGCCATTTGTGTGTCGGTAAGATGGCATCAGTGTATAGTTGGGATAGTAAACGTGTATGCCCCCAATTCGTCCGCTTTGCGGGCTGTTTTTTGGAGGCAATTGGCTGATGGCTTGCCATTTGCAGATGCGTGGATCCTTGCAAGGGATTTTAACATGACTTTGCACACAGAGGACAAGGTGGGTGGCACTCATACAGTGGTCCAAGGGTCAGAGCTAGTTGCTTGGGATCTGTTGATGGGACGATTAGGAGTGAAAGATGCATGGTATGTTCTAGAAAAGCCTCGGAGTTCACTAAGCTTTTCAAGAGCAGGTTGTAGTATAAATGGCTTTTGCATGTCTCGCATAGACAGAATTTACATAAGCTCAGAACTTGAAAAATATGGTAATAATGTTGAAATAATCGCTGGTTCAGCTTACTCTGATCATATGCCGGTTCAGATTACATTAGTCAATCAGAGGTGGCCAAATAGAGACCGCAACATGAGGATCAATAGTAAGCTTTTTGAGGATGCGGAAGTGGGAAGTAAGATAAGGTGCATATGGGCAACTAAGCCAGCTGGTTGTGGTGCACTTGAGTCACTTAGTAGAAAGATTATCGAAACTTTACTATATTTGCACGTAGAGACTAAAAATAGAATTGCAAAGTCTAAAGAAAGAGAAGTGGGATTAAGAAGATCAATAGCAGCTGCCCAAAGAATGCTTCAGAAAGATCCCACGTGTCAATGGTCTAGAGCCGGTCTTGAGGCTGCTAGAGTAACGTTACAACGGTTGATTACGTCTAGAAACACGATGTTATTCAGGAGTTCCGCGACATGGTGGAGCAAGAATGGGGATAAGGTAAATCATCAATTTTTTAAGTATAAAAAGCCGAGATCAAACTGTAGTTGTAATCCTAAGCTGATTAAGGAGGATGGATCAGCATCGGAGGATGTGTCAGAGATCATGGAGGCACTCACAACTCACTATCGTGGGTTACTCTCATTCAGTTCTAGTATCCCCGAACAGCCTAATCTAGCAGAATTTGTATTGGAGGGTATGCAACAAAGAATTTCAGAGGTTGCACAAGTTCATTTGTCAAGGCCAATCTTGGAAGAGGAGGTGTCAGATGCTTTGGCGGGTATAAGTAGAACGTCTTGTCCAGGCATCGACGGATTATCAAGAGATTTTTTTGAAAACTTTTGGGAAGTGATTAAGGTTGACTTGGTTGATGGTCTTAATGAGGCATGGGCTCTTGGCCGTTTACCTGAGCATTTTAAAGAGGGGCTGATATTTCTAATTCCAAAGGTACAAGGCCTAATAGCTGATGCAAGGCAATGGAGACCGATTACATTGCTCAACACAATTTATAAGATTTTTGCCAATATACTGGCCAAGCGGGTCAAACCCCACTTGAATGCACTAATTAATGTTGGACAAACAGGATTCATGGTAAACAGATGCATAATTGATAATGTGTTGACCTTTTGGGAGGCGATTGCCTTGGCAAAGAAAACCAATCAACATATTGCATGTCTCATGCTTGACTTCGAGAAGGCGTATGACAGAGTACAATGGCCTTTCTTAGATAAAGTGATGGAGAGGTTGGGACTACCCTCCAAATGGAGATCGGCTGCGTTAGCCCTTTACGAAGGAAGTTTGAGTAGGGTGATGGTGTCAGGGCATCGGGGCCCACGAATTCCACTATGCAAGTCTGTCAGGCAAGGGTGCCCGTTGGCCCCCTACCTTTATTTATTTATTGCAGAGGCATTCTCTTTCTTTTTAAACAAACCAGATGCAGGAATAAGGGGGTTAGTTGTCCCACAAGCGGGCAAGGAGTTGTTGGACTCATCATACGCAGATGACACTATGCTCTATCTACAAGGCAATGATGATAATTTACAGCTTGCTGAAAGTCGAATTGAGTTGTTTTGTAGAGCATCAGGAGGGAAAATCAATTGGAACAAAAGCAAGGGATTTTGGGTAAGTTCAAACCCATGGCCTCTTTGGTGCCCTAATGCTGATTTTCAATGGGTCCCCAATGGAATGGCTCTTAAATATTTGGGTTTTTTGGTAGGCGTTGAGACACCCAAAAATCAGCAACTTGAGCAAGTGAAAGACAAAATCAGAAAAAAGCTTCGGGTGTGGGCATCAGTAAAGCTCTCTCTTGCAGGTAGGGTGGTCGTGGTAAACCATATTTTGTTAGCCACCATGTGGCACTCGGTGGCATGTTGGGTGGTAGACAAAACTTGCATCAAAAATATTAAGGCAATGGTGAGAGGGTTCCTATGGTCGGGTAGAGACCATGAGAGGGCATCAGCTAAAGTGGCGTGGAGTTGTTTGATCAAGGCGAAAAACCAAGGTGGACTTGGGTTGGTGGATCCAGTTCACCAAAGTAAAGCTTTACTAGGTAAGCTACTTGTGCGAAGTTTACAACCTGGTCCTGAACTGTGGAAGTTGCTTCTTAGGGATAGAGCTGACCTTTGGTGTCCAAGGAATGGCGGCCCTTGGAAGGCAAAGTTGTGGTGGTTGTTCAGTCCAGATTTAAAGCTGAAACAACCAAATAGCATGGAGGACAGGGTGGCCCGTGCCATAATGATGGCTTGGTCAAGTGTAAGAGATGGGTTGGTCTTATTGCAACCGAAAACATTGGAGGAACAACTCCGACAACCGTTATTTTGGAACCCTAGGATTAGAAACGAGGACGGCATGATGCTTGGACAGAAAAAATATTTGCCATGGGGCCGCATGTTAGGGTACAATGTTAGTTCAGTAAGAGAGTGGGATGTTTTCAAAATGAAGAGGAGGGAGGGTCAGTTTGGTAGCATTTCTTGTAGGCTTGAGAAGGTGACCCAACTGATAAATAAGGCTATTGATGGTCTAGATAGGTTGGATAAGGAAGAGGGGGTCTGGTCTGGGTGGTTTGTAGGTGAGAGTGATGGACAAATTATCTGTGGCAAGTGTCCATCTAATGAATATCGTTTGTGGGGAAACCTAAGTGCTTTGTCCGACAATGGTCAGTGGTTGGCAGTGCGGGTGGCAGTGTTGGAAGGTAAGAAGTGGCAATTAAACCCAGACCCAGGGAAGCTAGATAATGATTGTAAACTATGGCTATTGGACAACAAGCCTCTACATGATTTGGAGTGGGATCCACTAGAGGTATGGTGGCAAAAACCGGGAACGAACAAACTGGTGGGGTTTTTTGATTATAGTACTAAGCTCGGAAGGCAAATCATTGGCTCCAAATCAGTGGGTGCTGCTCAAACTCGCAATAGTTGGAGGGATAAAGGCATATCAGATGACTTGTTGAAGTCGTTTTGGCGGAGACTATGGGCATCTGATATGCCAGAAAAAATCAAGGTGTGGTTTTGGCTTCTTAGTCATAAGGCGTTACCGGTAGGGGAGTGGATGAGGTCTCGTGGTGGGGAGGCTGGTTGCCTGTTATGTGGTCACTCTTTGGAATCGATACCTCACTGTTTTTGGAATTGTGCAGAGGCAATCAACATTTGGGGTCGAAGTCTCAGGATAGTGGCAGCATGCGGGGTGAATGGGAGAGTTGTGTGGGGGTCCTTACAGGGTTTGAAACTAACTAAGGAAGGTTGGGCGGAACAATTAAATCCACATGGTCATGGTTTTATATTGCAGGGCGGCAGTGTATTCAAAAGTGTGGGAGTAGAACCTGGTACAAACTCTGGTTTTTTTGAGGAGATATGGATGTTGGTGGCATGCTTCTCGGTCTGGCACATTTGGACCAGACGATGTATGCTGGTTTTTCAGCAACGAAAACTCCCAAGCGGTGAGGTGTTGCTAAACATTTGGTTCGAGCTGGTATCTTGGCTGCGCGGACAGTACAACTCAATTAAAGGGAACTCGGATGCAGCAGACAGGGCTCGCTCAAAGTTTTTGCTGAAATGGGGTCGCTCTCCTATGATGGTTAATTCAGCGTCTGGTCCTAAATGGAATTACCAAGCACCAAGATGGTTGTTTCCGCCATTGGCTTCGTTGTGAATATGTGGTCACCATGGTGGTCACTATGTGAAAAGAGGCAGTGGGTTACTCTTGTTGTAAATAGTTAGGTGAGGATTATGTTGTTTTGATTATGGCTGTTCTTCGATGTAATTCTTTTGCTAACTAATGGGAAGTAGTGTTTTTTTGGAATAAAATAAAATAAAATATTTATTAAAATTAATTTTATAAATCACGCTACCTTTGTATGCTTCATAATCATTTCGTTAATAGATGTGACATTTGCTTAAATTCAATGCAAAATAGGTCCCAAAGAGTCATACCAAAGGGGTCTCTATAAGGATTGTGAGGGAATTTTCTAAAAGCAAACTTGAGTGCAAGGAAAGAATTATGTGAGAAAAACCAAGATTTGAATGATGGGAGTCAAACTCGCGATGCCAACCAATGCCAACTTCCCATTAACTGAAGATGTCTAACGCCAACAAGACATTTTTATAAATTTTGGGAAATAATTCCCTAAATTGGAGAATCTCAAAAATCTCGGAAGTCAACGCTTGGTCAATGCACTTAGTCAATGCTCAAGGATTTAATTCCCTGAATTGGAGAATCAACCCCATTTTGGAAGGGGGCCCACTCCACGAAGAGGGTGAATATCCGCACACACCAATCCCTCTCCTAGGAAACATCACCCTTCTCCAAGGGACACAACCCCTCTCCTTAGCCCGTGTGCCCCCTCTTATAGGCTATATGTATGTATGTATGTTTGTGTCGAGGAAGATGCCCTACTCACACCCTTCAGACACCTTGCTCCGCAGAAAACACCCTACTTATAATTATTGGGTTTACGATTCTTACAAGGGTTTAGGGTATAAAACTTGTTGCTTGTCGATTTTTCGACATTTTTCAAATAAGAGATTGTGGTTTTACGAGGGATTGTTGATAGCCATCAACGTGAACCAAAAAACCACTTTCACTTGCATTATGATCAACATCGCCACTGCAAATCAGGCATGTTTCCGAAACTAGGAGTATAAACATATAATGCACTTTACGATTCCCGTTTTTCTTTTCCATAAAAAATATCCTCCATTGGTATTAAAATTAAAGTGGTTAGAGACAATATACAAATAGTATATAATATATTTCATCTCAACAATTATGGATCATTAGAGAAAGGACCAAAGATAAGTGATGTCATTTAGCAAGATACCTTCTTAACTCATTTGATCGTGACCAATAAAACTGCACAACCCATGTATGCTCCAACCGCACTTATTCCTCTCCAGTTCATTCAAGTGCTTTTGATACCATCGTCTTTTTAAGTGAGATAGGAAGATTTCCATTTGATTTATCCATTACTTAGAAGAACTTTGATGACCTTTCCTTTTGAAGGCCAAAATCACTATCTCAGAGAGAAATTCACAATATTTCCTTTTAATTCAAATGCAATATAGAAATATGTCAAACCTAATTGATTTACTTAGCACTACATATGTTTTCCGGCAATATAATATAATATGAAAAGGAGAAGAAACATGGAAGGGAAAAGTAGAGAAATTGGAAGTAATATACTAGTTCAATCTTTTGGCAGTAATAATAAAATTTCCTTTTCTTTTCTTTCTATGTAAAACAAGTTTTTTATGAAATTTATACACAAACACTAGATCATTAATGGGTGGGATGTATAAGCTTTTGCCAAAGTAATTGCAAATAGACTTGAAAAGGTATTGTCGTCTGTGGTCCATCCAACGTAATATGGGTTTATTGAGGGAAGGGACATCCTTCATAATATTTTGAATGTGCAAATGGCAATGGACTATGCAAAGGAATCCAAACAACAAATTGTAATGATACAACTAGACATCAAGAAGGCATATGATCACATAAGTTGGTCTTTTATTACTCAACTTATGTCTCATATGGGTTTTGGGGAAAGGATGTCTCGAATATTGTTGTTGGTGGGATTAGGTAGTGTCACACATTATGTTAAATGGTGGAGTCACTAAGGCGATACCATTGAAAAGATCACTTGGACAAGAATGCCCATTTAGTCCTTTATTATTTGCAATTGCCACAGACCCGATTTTGGTGAAGATACATGAGTTGGCAACATGTGGGGAAATAGTTGGATTACCTCTACCATCAGGGAAACAATTGATTGCTCAAGCATTGGCTGATGATTTGTTTTTATTTCTCAAAGCGACACTTAATAATATAGCTAAAACCATAGAGGTGTGGAATGTGTTCGCATTGGCGCTAGGATTACATATAAATATGCGGAAGTCGATGCTCATTAGATGCATTGAGAGTGTTTTGGTTGATCTTGGATGTGCTGGCTAAATATTAGATCAAGGGAATGTATGTCGGCACTTAGGTTACCCTATTAGTGTTGATATCTCATCATCGCAAAGCTTGAATTGGATATCGGAAACCATTTTGGACAAATTTATGTATTGGAAGTCTCAAGCATGGCCGTTTAGTACTCATCTCAAAGTGGTACAAGCTATAACGATTCCAATGATTTCTTATTTTTTGCCATTGTTACCGTGGACAAAGCAACCACTTGATCATTTAGCTCATTCACTTAAATATACAATATGGAAGAAAGAAGCAAACCTTGGTATGAGTTGG
Organism: Azolla caroliniana; assembly: GCF_043228905.1. NCBI lineage: Eukaryota > Viridiplantae > Streptophyta > Polypodiopsida > Salviniales > Salviniaceae > Azolla > Azolla caroliniana. The sequence goes on from NW_028230437.1 coordinate 20,556,842, forward strand.
GTATCATGGAGCAATATTTGTACCCCAAAATGGTTAGGGGGTGTTGCGTTACTAATTTTAGAAGATCATATGGTGGCTCAAAGATTCAATCTTTTGAAAGGTATGTGCATAGGTACCCAACCTTGGGCAGAAATAATTAGTTATTTTGTGGAAAATGTTGGTATATGCCATGGAAAAACGAGAATTACAACTTTGTGGTGGCATGTTGTTAATAGTACCAAACAATTTAAATGTTGAGAATATATTATGGTTCAACAATTGGTGCTTTCTTGGCAACGATGTTTGAATTTGTTTAATTAGAGGCCTCCTGAGTGCAGAAAATATATAAAATTCATTGGCAGTAGAGGTGTTGGCAACTTTAAGGATATTACATTGGAATGGAAAAGAAAGTCTAAAATCACAGTTCAATCAAATGGCAAGGCTAGGCTTGGTAACTGTGGAAGATGGTATCTTAGAGTCATGTAGGAAAATGATGGCCTTTCGAATAATCAGAAATACGTTTCATATACCACGTGGATATGGGTATATTTGGCAAGCAATATTGGCATTGCCTAGATTAGTTTTCTCGATTCCAGAGTTGGCGGTCGAGGGCCCATGGAAAGATTGGTCATTTGGTATTGGGAAATCAATTTTTGTGGTGCACACTAATGATGTGTACCATAAGTTGGTTGAAGATAGAGCTTGGTTATCAAATAAGGTTTTGGATACATGGTACAGTACTCGACATGTAAAGTGGTGGCGTAGACTTTTTAGATGCAGGGTGGTAGTCTCATCCTCCATTTCGTGCAAAGGTGTTTCTTTGGCGTGCCATAGTGGGTGGGTTGCCTTTGGCAATGGCCTTAAAACGAAAACATATTTCGAATGGGACATGTTTTTTTTGTACGATGGTTGAAGAAGATGCTAGACATAGGTTCATTACACGTCCGGTTGCTAAAGCCATTTGGGTAAATATATCACAAATTTGGGCATCGACAACAAGAAATATTTTGTCACCTTATAAGTGGGTTTTTATTGATGAGGATAAAGCTATGCCCACACCATCATATAAGGTTGTTTTTGACTACTTTATATATTGGGGGATGTGGTTTAATTGAACCATGAGAAATGGGTTCTTGTTTGATGGACTTCATGGGATAACACAACAACTCAGTAGGATGAAAGGGAAGTTGATTTGACAATTTCCACAACTATGTTGTATGGGGACGTTGTCCCAAGAGGAGATTAATAGTCGGCAATGGTTCGGTTTGAACTGAACCAAACCGTAGCTTAATGGTTTAAATGGTTTGGTTCAATTTCAGGTTTTTTTAAACGGTTCGGTTCGGTTTCAACAGTTAGAAACTGCGGTTTAATCATTTAATGGTTTATTATAATTTTTATTATTTTAAAATTAAAAAAAAAAGAAAAAAGAAAAAAGCATTTAAACAATCTTTTCATTTCGAGGTTGTATTCTCACATTTTAGGAAAATCTTTAAAATTTTGGGAATTTAAAATAATGAACTATTTTAAAATTTGAAATTTGACCTAAGTTTGGAAACCGAAACTGAACCACGAGACAGCGTTCGGAAATTTTTAAACGGTTCGGTTCAGGTTAATTTTTTTTAAACGGTTCGGTTTGACACTCTCGAACCGAACCGAACCGTAGTGGCTGATTGTTAGAGCCTAGAGGAGGAGATGGACTGACGGTGACGGCTGCCACTGCTTGCCTGCTTCCTTACTTCTCCATCACTCCATTCCTTGCCTTCTATTTACGTCGCGCGCACACACAGTCACAGACAGACAGAACAGACACACAATCACTGATGGTGATGGTGATGGTGATGGTGATGGTGATGATGATGGTGGCCATGAAGAAGTCCTCCTCCTGCTCCTGGTCAGTGTTTCCTCTTCCTCTTCTTTCTCTCCTTCTTCCTCTTTCTGGCCCACATATTCTTGTACATGATCTCCCTTTCTTCTGCACCGCACAGGCGCTGCTCCTCCCTAATCCGCATGTGAAGAAGAATAGTAGTGGTGCTTATGAATATGGTAGTAGTTACATTAGGCTGCATCATAGGTACAGCCATCTCCATGGATCCTCCAGAGGCGGCCTCCCTATGTCTTTGCATCACCGTGCCGTTCTTCGTTCCCATGATTCTCTACACCATCATCACCATAGGGCTCTCCTCCTGCAACGACAAAACCAACAATCTTCTTCTTCCTCAGCGTCCTTCCCCATGGGGGGCCATGCAAACCCTTATTCGGCTGGGTAAAATTATACTCTCTATTCTACTCTTCTTTGCTATTTGGTTCTTGATTCTTAGTCTTGTTTCTTGTTCTTCTATATGTGCGTGCGCGCGCGCGTGTGTGTGTGTGAGAGAGAGAGAGAGAGAGAGAGAGAGAGAGTTTATTATCCTCACTGGAGGTAAAATATTACCACCGATGGGACTGATTTGAGTCATTTTCATGTAGCATCTGAAGACTTGGTTATTGATTCTTCATGATCAAGAATTCGACAAATGAACATTGCAACTGAGTGTTAAATTGTATGTTGTGTTTGGCTAGGGCTGAAAATGTGGGGTAAGCAAGGTCACAGATGATTGAACATGGAGCATTTCAGCAGAGCGTGATACTCAGGCTTACAAACTCGTTTGGGGTAAAGCATGCATACTCAATGCGTCTCCTTACTGGAACCTCAATGCCCTGTCTCACATTGGAAAAAGAGATAAAGAAAAGAAACCTACATTAACATTGTTGAGGAGGCCAAAATGGCCTATAGGACGGAACAAGAGATTACATGTTGAAGGCAATAATCAAGATTAAAGATATTTCTAAATCTATCTAGTTACCTCCCCTATGAAGAGAGCTAAGGCTGTAGAGAAGACTTGGATGTTACAAGTGTATTAAACAATCACTACTAGCAAATCATGGTTCTTGAAACTGGATATGTGCACATTGTCTTTGAAGGGAACTAAGGCTGCATATTGACATGAATTTTAGCACATGGAGAATTGAGGACATTTGAATGTGATATGTGTAGGATCGTGTGTTTGCAACCTTTTCCTCTATGAAGAAGAATTCTTGTTCTGATATTTGTACCCATGCTTGAGTGGCATTAACATCTTTTAAGAGGCCAAAATGACCTAGAAGACCAAACAAGAGGTTACATCTGAAGTGTTATCTCGTCTTTGAGGACAACAAATCAAAATAAATGTTATTGAGTAAAAGTAAATAGTCTAAAAAGAGACTAAAGAATCTTGTTATTGGTACATGTAAGATTCCCAAGTAAGATATACTATAATTTTTGTCTTCGGAAGATCTCTAGAATAGGTTGATCTAGAATGGAGAGGTCTCCAAACTGAGGGAAGCATTTGCGATGGTGGGAGATAATGGCATTTGTGTGTCAATGACAAGGGTGGTGATATCATGGGCCATGAGGTTGGGGTCTATGTGATTGACGAATTGCTATAGCCCGACCTATTGTAACCCCTTTGCTATGTCTTGGTCGGGAGCCCATTTATGTAGCCGTTAATTGACTTGTAGCATGAGTAGGAGTCATGGGCTAAAGAAAGTTGTGATTGTTCTTTGTTGATGAGCTTGTGTGGCTGTACTATTGTCCTTCAACAAATTTTCCCCATGTCTCTTGAGTTCTAGCAAGAAAAGCCCCGAGCACCATTGGTCCTCATATTCCATTACCTTGCGTAGTGGGCCAAAGCCTTGCTTAAAGAGGCAATGGTATCTCCTTATTTCATAAAAACCATTATAGTGACAAACTTTGAGTTCTTCAAATTCCACTCCCCGATGACACAATGGCAAATTCTTTCTTCTAGAGGTTTCATACATATATGCCTACCTCAATCTCTAACAGATGTGATGAAGTTTGCAGCTGCCCTATCACACTGCGTGATGCATAGGATAGATATATGTCCATAAAAGATGACCTGATGATGAATCCATCATCCAATGTGTCTAAAAAGTGTCTTATAGTGGGCCATCTTCATACTTGTCAAGGGATATTTTGGGGCTGATCCATATTATCTTGTTTTCCAAGTTAATAATATTAGTTTGAATCACTCCATTCTTTTCCACAGTGGTTCTGTCTTAGAAAGAAAGAAAGATATAATAACATCTTTTAAGAGGCCAAAATGGCCAATAAGACCAAACAAGAGATTATATCTTAAGTGTTGTCTCGTCTTTGAGAACAACAAATCAAAATAGAGTAAGTATTACTCAGTAAATATAAAGGTAAATAAGATAAAAACAGAGGGAATTTGATTTTTGGCACATGTGTGATATTCTCAAGTTAGATATATTGTAACTTTTGTTTTCGAAAGGTCTCTAGCATAGGTCGATCTAGAATGGAGAGGTCTCCGAAGCAAGGGAAGCACCTGCAATGGTGGGAGATAATGGCTTTTATCTGTCAATGACGAGGATGCTGCGGTCGTGGTCCATGGGGCCAGGGTCTACGTGCATGACAAATTGCTATTGCCCGATCTATTGTAACCCCTTTGTTATGTCCTGGTCTGGGAGCCCATTTGTGTATCCCTTGATTGACTCGTAACATTAGTAGGAGTAATGGGGCTAAAGAAAGTTGTGATTGTCCTTTGTGGATGAGCTTGTGTGGCTGCATTATTGTCCATCAACAACTTTTCCCTATGTCTCTTGGGTTCTAGCAAGAAAAGTCCTAGGCACCGTTGGTCCTCATATTCCATTACCTTGCGTAGTGGGCCAAAGCCTTGTTTAAAGAGGCAATGGTATCTCCCTCTGATTTCAGCCTTGTTTAGAGAGAAAGAAAGATATCTTAACATCTACTAGATGCCAAATATCGTGATATGAGTGAATTCATGTCATCCATACTAAGACAAAAATGAAACCTCAAATTTGCCTAAAGTTCTATGATCATTATTTGAGATAGTGTACAAGCATGAATTACATAGTTAATATCCATGAGAGTAATGGTAACCTGTCTATGTATCCAAGGTTGGTTGGTGCGGTAATGATGCTATGATGAAGCATAACTAGTGCATCAGGATGTCCTTGTGTGAATTGGACATGATGAGCAATTATTTCCATGAATTGGTGATGGCATGGCCCTTGTCTTATATCTTAGTACCTGTGGTCTCCTTTATTGTCAACATTCCTCTACTGTGACTCCTCGGCATGTTGTTAGTGGACGTAAAGAGCTATGGAAGAATTTGTGTTTGCATCCCACATGCTAATGTAAGGTTTGACGCCATATGATTTTGAAACTCAAGCAACAATTTTTCAAACAGCTGCAGGTCAGCGTTCTCCATCATTTATTGAATGGTGATGGAGTACACATAGAGGGTAGCATACTTTTTTCTGATGCGGTTGAAGGTTGGGCACCTACACATAGAATTTTTTGATCTCTCCTTTACATAATTTGTAGAATCTTTCAACTGTAGGTAAGAGAAGTGCTCATCCTGCCTGGATCTCTAGTTAGTGGGAGGAAACTCCAAGTTGACCTATTGCTTTGTGGGAATGTAGATGTGCATGTACCTTGGTATCTGTATGAATCCTTCTGCTGAAAAGTTAAAGAAATGAACTTTGTAGTGAGCCATCTTTGGGTGAAGTGGTTTCCTTGGTGTGGGGCCAAGTCATTTGGTTATAGAACTGCCATAGATCTTGCTACAATGCCTTTTTTCTTTCATTATTTGAAAGAGGATCACTTGTGAATACCATGATCCTTCTGTGGGTTTTGTTGCCGTTTGCTTTGATGCGTCAAACACATTACATGTAATTCTATGAAGTGGCGTGGTTTGAATCTGATTGAGGTTCACTGTCCGGAATATATCTTCTACCATCATGAGGGCTGCGTCCAATTCAGCACTGATGGTCTCGGTGGGGTGGATGCTTTGCTGTGTATCATCCAGGTGTCCACTTGATTACCTCCAAAAACTTGTCTCAACATGGTGCATATATAGCCTATATCATGTCATAGGAATTTTGTGTCCACCGAATCTTTGTAGAAGCTCCCTTGGTACAATATCAAAGGCCTTGTGGAAATCTACAAAGAATTTGTATAATCGCTTCTTTTCCGTCTTTGCTTCATCCACAAGCAACATAATTTAAGGATGAGGTCCATGATATGTAAGGCACTCCTAAATCCTCTTGTCTTAACCCCGGCATAAATGTTGCATTCTGACTATCTATACATGCAAGGTTATGAAGTCAGATTGTTTGTATATTTAGTCTTCATAGGATCTCCAACATGGGTTGATCCTGAATGGAGAAATATCCGAAGTGAGTGGGTACTTGCAATGGCAGGAGATAATTGCTTTCATTTTTTGATGACAAGGGTGGCGACATTGTGGCCCACAGGACCTTGGGTCTATGTGCACGACAAATTGCTATTGCCTGATCTAGTGCAACCCCTTGGTAGTGTTCTGGTCAAGACCTCACTCGTGTACCCCTTATTTGACTTGTAACATGGGTAGGAGTGATATGGCTAAAGAAAGTTGCAATTGTTCTTTGTTGATTAGCTTGCGTGGTTTTATTGTTGTCCACATCACAACAACTTCTACCCGCGTCTCTTGAGTTCTAGAAAGAACAATTCCAGGCACTATTGGTCCTCATATTCCATTATCTTGTGTAGTGTGCCAAAGCATTGGTTAGAGAGGTAATGGTATCTCCCTTCTATTTTATTTAAAACATTGGAATGTCAGACATAGTATCCTACCAAGAGATGTTGTGGGGCTGATTCATGTTCTTTTATTATCTAATATGATAATATTAGTTCATATCACTCTATATTCTTTTCAACTTTGATCATGTTTAGATGGGGACAATCCAAGCTATACTTGTGCCATGTGATTGGAGCTAGTGTTGTGTTTCAGCATACTGACAATGATTATCTTTGTGTTTAGCAAGTTGTTTGGTGACATAAATGCCAATCTTGAATACATTTGTTTAAGGAGCTTCCAAAGCTGTTGGATACTGGTCTATAGTCCATCTTGAGATCCTAACAGACTCTCACCTCCTGGAAGTTGGTGCTAGAGGAGATGAATTTGTGGCATCCCAATAATTGATGAACTTAAAATTATGAGGTCCAAAAGCTTGTTTTGTAAAGTCGAGATTGTGAAGTTGTACTATGAAGCCTATTATTAGCTTGTAAAAGCTTGAGAGGTTAAATACATTGTCTATGCACGTCTCCTCTATAATGTATAGGGGAGTCTCCCCTCTGAATGGATTACCTTAAGTTGATCGACACCAGTCATGGGATGCCAATCTGTTGGTTTGTTGTCTATTTAGCAATCATGTATTATTAGCTCATTGTCTTATTTGCATAATTAATCTTTGTTCTCTCATCTGTTTCAATACTTCTTCCTCTTGCTTGTTGTCTCTCTTGTTTGTCTCTATGCCACTGGCCCATGGGTTTTGCCAATGACAATGCTGCTTTGTTCACTCATTCTCTTGCGAACTATTGGCACTAGGGATCGGCAACGGCTCGGCTCAAGCCTAAACCGTTTGGCTTAGCCGGCTTGAAAACGGCTTAGCGGCTTAGAGGCTCGGCTCGGCTCGGTTTAGGCTTGAACTTGCCTTAACGGTTTGAGCTCGGCTCGGCTTGGCTTGAGCCTCGCCAAACCGGCTAAGCCGGATAAACCGTTTAAGCCGTTTATAAACTTTAGAGAGGGGGAGAGAGACAACAGACAAGGGGAAAGAGAGAGAGAGAGAGAGAGTGAGGGAGGGAGAACTACATAGACGAGGAGAGAGAGACAGAGGGAGGGAGACAACATATAAGGAGAGAGAGACTACACAGAGGGGAGAGAGAGAGAGAGAGAGGAACTACATAGAGGGGAGAGAGAGAGAGACTACACAAAGGGGAGAGAGAGAGAGAGAGGAACTACATAGAGGGGAGAGAGAGAGAGAGAGAGGAACTACATAGAGGGGAGAGAGAGAGAGACTACAGAGAGGGAGAGAGAGAGAGAGAGGAACTACATAGAGGGGAGAGAGAGGGAGAGGGAGAGAGAGTCAGAGACCACATACGTGAGAGAGAGTGGGAGGGAGAGCTTGTACAATGTATAGTATATAGTATATAGTATATAGTGAATCATTTGAGAGAGAGGGAGGTAGGGAGAGAGAGAGAGAGAGAGGGAGGTTTCTAAACCGGTTTACAAGCCGTTTACCAAGCCGGTTCACAAACCGGTTTAGCCTAACCGGTTTGTGAACCGGCTCGGCTCGGCTCAGGTTTGAGATCCTGTAAACGGTTTAGGCTTAGCCGGTTTGGCTTGGATCAAGCCAAACTGGCTAAGCCTAAACCGAACCGTTGCCGATCCCTAATTGGCACTCCAAAAAGTATATAAATACATTACAAAAGTCAAGAATATGCCGAATCATCGATTACCACACCTTGCTTGGAATGTTGGATGTAAGCTACAAAAGAATCATAAAAGTAAGATTCTCTCATCTGGTTGGGTTGTTGACATAAAGAAATGATTTAGAAGATGGGGTTTGGATGATCTTTTAGAGCTTTCGGGCAATGCTATGCAGTATGTAATGATTGAGGAAAGGTTGGTGGAATCATTAAGGATGAAGTGGAAAGATGCTAAGAGGACAAAGCTAGAATACTACAATGCAAATGTCAACCCTCAATGTTAGTCTCAATATAAAGCAAGAATGCCTATTGATCGTATCCAACCTTATCTCATTACCAATATGAGTAGTAATGCTCGTAGAGCCCACATACTACTTCACACTCGATCTCACAAGTTAGGTATTGAAGTTGCATCATGGTATCAAAATGTAACTAATTTGAAGACATGCAAAGTATGCAATGAAGGCATGGTAGAGGATGAATGTCACTTGCTCTTCACATGCTCGGCATATAGTGCAATTCATTCAAGATATGCTGACATACTAAGAGGGAGTGATAACTTAAGTGCGATACTTAAGACACCACCAAGAAGGTTGAGCTCATATGTGTATGCTTTATTCACACATAGAGACTTTGTGCTTCAATGTATGAATACCCCTTCTTAGGAAGGAGACACATATCAAGAACACATGTATACTCTGGTCCCATAGGTCAAAATTGGCCTCGTTATGGATGATAAAAATTCTAATTCTAATTCTAATTCCTCATGTTTGGATTTTCTTTGCTCATCCTCTCCTCATCCAATCCACTCCACCATGACCCTGCTTGTCCTCTTATCTTGCATCCTCTCTCATCTTCTCCACCTTGTCATCCAATTCACTCATCCCTGCCTCATTCTCAATATCATCCAATCTGCTGTGTCCAGCCCATGGGTTGCGCCCAAGCCCCTTTCCCTTGCTGTCTCCACTCATCTGATTCCACTCCTTCGTTTACCTTACCCAAATCCTCACAATCTCAGTTTCGCATCCATTCATCAACACTTGCAATCGCCCCCTTGCCTGGTGTCTACCTCATCCACCCACCCAACCCCCCTCCCATCTGCCCGTTCACCATCCATTCATCTGGACATCCACTCATCCTCTCATCCATCCACACTCATTTGCCGATCTGCTTATCCTCCAATCCATCCTCTCCAACTTCTTAACTCCCACATCCAGACATCCTCTGGTCTGGACTTCCCCTCTTCTGCTTGTACTCCCATCTGATCTCCACAATTGTTTTCTAACATAGAAATCAACCACTTTACTTTCGATGGGGGTTGAGAGTTGGGAGTCCATATGTTTTATTGTCAAATGGCAGGATGGTAAGACATTCATCTTGACGTGTTGATACTGAAACAAAGAAGCATGCACATTTATTTTTGAATTGATGTTTCTTTTCCACATTTTATGTGACTTGAGATTGGAATATGCTATTCATCATGAGTTGCTGTGGCTATCACTTGATTCTTGCACAACTTCTCTGGGAAAAAGTAACTAACTTCCATTGAATATTTCTTTCTACAGATTATATTTTACGGAACTCAAGATCGGAACACCACCTTCCTCCTATTATGCGCAAGTAGATACTGGCAGCGATTTGCTCTGGCTATCATGTGATTCTTGCAGAACTTGTCCAATGAAAACTAACCTCGGGGTATGTTTTCCATCCATTGTCAAGGATTCTTTTAAGTAGTCTCATCATAATTCATTTGATTTTCGTTTTTATTTTTTTGTGCCATGTAGAGAGGGTTTGAGGCCACATTAGTGTAGTATATTTCTTTTTCAGATCAGTTTGCAGCCCTACAGTCCAGTTCTCTCAAGAACAAGTCATTTACTTGTATGTGAAGAACAGTTTTGTGGGACAAGTTGTGCACCAGGAAGGCTATGTACATATAAACTAACATATGGCGATGGGAGCACAGCTGAAGGTTTCTACATTCAAGATAACTTAGTGCTACAAAACACGAATAACAAGTCATCCATCGGTACTATTGTATTTGGGTAAATAATTTGTTACATATCTGCTAGAAATGGGTGTATTGCTATGTTAAGATGAATTTGACACCGGTAGAATAGTGAAAGGAAATTCAATACAACATGATTCAACACAATCTCATAATGAAGTGTGTGGAATCAGCAGAGTAACTAGACTATTGTTGTGATTGTTGCAAACTGTTTAACACAGACTAAAAGTAATAGAGAGCGTTACATGATTAAGTAATTTTGCAAACATGGTTAAATTCCTTCACTACACGGTAGTTAGGAAACATTGGAGCCCCATTAACACATGTGAAAATTAGCACATTGGGCGTTTTTCATACCCAGTTGCATAATGGCCCAGGTACATGTTTTCTTATATAATGGAAATATTGGTCCACCCTTACTCTGATGTAGAGGCTGAGAATTAAGGTGGCGGGTGGATTGTGAAGATTCACTGAAGTGTCAATTTTATCATACTAGGTTTTTGATGTTTATATTTAGACTTACAAACCGCTGTATGGTTCGAGGATTTGGATGGGTGATGGATATATTCATGTTGGAGTCATTTTTATCATACTAGTCTTCCGGATTTTAACATTTAGATTTTCTTTGTATGGTCTTCGGCACTTGTATGTTTTTTATTTAATATGTAGTATGAATCCATGGAAATGTGAATTCTGATGATAGTTGCTGATTTCTTGGTTATTCAGATTGGATGATATTGTAGACATGCATGCTATTTCTTGTTTTACAGCTCAATCTGTAATCTACTTTGATACCAGGATCATCTCTTAATTCGTTTGAGCCAAATCTAGCTGATATAGTGTTTAAATCAAAGGATGCAAGCATTAAATAATATGTTCTCATTTGATTATGCCATTGTTTCAGTGAATGAGCCAGAATTTTAATATAATCATGCAGCGGTTTGCTTGCCATTATTTTATCAAATCTTATTGTTTGTATGAGTGCCTAGATGCTTGAAGATGGAAGCAATTACAACACTTTGGTAGTTCAGATGGTAGCTAAGATAGTGGGGTGATTGGATCATATACACTTTGGAATAATATAGGGGGGATTTGGAGCCTTAACACTTCTCAATTGGGATTGAATGTGTTGCAAAAAGCATTCTACTTTTTCCATTTATGGCATTGACTGACAACTTTTTTTTCTCATCACAATTAAATGGCTAGTCTCATCTTTGTTTACTACTCTGCTTATTTCACTTCTGAGAGCTCCATGGACAGTTCAGTCTTGAGAAAGTGCTGCTATTGTGAGTATTTGATGCATGATCCCAGTGGTTAAAACTGAACTTGTTCTGAGTGTAATGTTAGTTCATGATTGCGAGAATTTAGGATTTTTGTTCTGAGAGGTACCTTAAGCACTCAATAGTGAACAATGCAATCATATGGAATTGGAGCCTCTTTTCAACTGTAGCAGTGATGCGAAGATAGTCTATGGGATTCATGTCTATCCAGTTTCTTGAGCTAAGTACAAATAGAATATCCATTTATGTATACGAGGAAAATCCTGCTGCCATTGTTTCATTTTAAGATTTTGATCAGCATTGAGGGACTTCCCTTCTTTTCCTTATTTCTTTCCCATATGATTTGTCTATGAAGTCATGACTCACAGCTACGTTTTCCAATGATTTTTCATACATATGAGTTGTCTATGAAGTTTCTTTCAATGTCTGATATATGTGTGTACATCCAGCTTCCATGCTCCTCTGAATAATTTAGATCAGGTTTTCTATGAGAGTTATGACTCACAGCCATGCTTTATTGGGACAATTTGTTTTATTCTTGGGAATTTGGAGGTGGTTTTTGGATCAATTTCTCCTCTGAAGTTTAAAGTATTATAGCATCCATTACTAGGGAGTAATGGGTGCAAGTGAGGTTTCCATCTCAAAAAGTGTGCATTCAAAAAACGTTTCGGGTTTTTATGTAGTCTTTTGTTAATGTCTCATGCAATAGATGATATTATCATGATGTTAGGATTCTTATTGTTTATTCTCTTAGTAAAAGTTTTCTCATTGTGTTGATTCCAGATGCACGGTTTATGCAAATAGAGGTTTGGATAACAATGCTCAGGACCATGATCAGGCCTTGGATGGCATTTTAGGGCTTGGCCCATCAAATTCATCAATAATTCAGCAGTTGGCTCACCAAATGAAAACTCCTCAAGTCTTTGCCCATTGTTTGGAGGGTGAAGATGGTGGGGGTGGCATCCTTGTGATAGGACATGTGATGGAGTCTGGGCTATCTTACACGCCGATACAAAGACATCAGTTGAGTATGAGTCTAATGCATGTTTCTTAATTTTAATTCAGTGCGAATGAATGTATGTATACTCCAAAGAAAAAGAAAGAAAGAGATATTAACATCTTTTAAGAGGCCAAAATGGCCTATAAGACCAAATAAAAGAGATTACATTTCAAAATGTTGTCTCATCTTTGAGAACAAACCAAAATGAATGTAACTAAGTAAAAGTTTAAATAAAAATAAAAGTGACCAAAGAATCTTGTCATATATAGATGTAACCCACTTGTGTAGCCCTTGATTGACTTGTAGCATGAGGAGTGATGGGGCTATAGAAAGTTGCCATTGTTCTTTGTTGATGAGCTTGTGTAGTTGTGTTGTCCAACTTCTCCCTTTGTCTCTTGGGTTCTAGCAAGACCCCAAACACCATTGTACAGTTGCAAACATAGTGCTCTTCAGATTCTACTTTCGGATGACTCAATTGGCAAATTCTTTCTTCTAGAGGTGTTCATGCATATCTGCCTACCTCAATCTCTAACAGATGTGGATGAATCCACCTAGCAAGAGATGTTGTGGGCTGATCCAGGTTCGTCTTTTTCCAATTTGATAATATCAATTTGGATCACTCTATTCTTTTCCTCTTTGGTCATGCATGTTTAGATGGGGACAAACCAATCTATCCTGGAACAAGGATAGTGCATTTCTGCTTATGCCATGTTGCCATGTTACTTGAACCATTGTTGTGTTTCAGCTACCAACAATGATTATCTCCCTGTTCAGCAAATTATTTTGGTTGACACAGGTGCCAACTTTGAGTAACTTCATTTAGGGAGCTCCCAAAGCTGTTGGATATCAGTTTTTGATTGGAATAATGCCTTGGTGATTGTTGGGGCTACTCTCATCTTCGCCTAAATCATATCATGGAGCAAAAAAGAAGTGAAGATATGTAAACATAATTGAAGAGCCCTATGAGACCAAATGAGAAATTACATCTTAAAAGTTAACTTGTCTATGTAGAACTTAAAACTTGAACAAAATAGTGGAACTTTAATGTTTTCAGCAGTGCATTGTGTAAATATACGAAAGTATCCAGCCAAGTCAAGAAAACATATGCTAGTAGAAATTTATCACTTGATGAATGCTGAAAACATTCAAGGATATTTGAAAATTTATATATAGGTACTTAGTTCTTGCTTTAGTAGTTAGAAGCTTATTTTACATAATTAATCTATTTTTTACCATCCATTATAAAGGATTACATATGATAGATGAGATTAAGAGTTACAGGACCACCTCCATCCATGTTTATGACTAGACTGCTTCCATAATCAGTCCTTAATTATATGTTTTCCTATGAAAAAGGAAATGCATTTCCAAAAGGTGAAGCGTTTTCCCTAAACATTTAACATATTCCTCTCCGATTCTATTCCAAATATAACTGACCATGAAGCAAAGCCATTGTGAAGCCTATATCAGCAGAACTGAAAGGTGAATTAGCTGAAATCTTTCACACATCACCTCAACTGCATGGTATATGAGATTGATCCTTTGGAACAGTAAAAGAATGATGTGCTTTGAATTGGAGATGGAGCCCTTGTCTGCATGATGACTTTCTTAAGAAATGAATGCTTAATGCGTCCTGATCAATGCATTTACTAACGGATGCATACATGAATGCATGTTAACTATGTACGTATATAAATAAGTATTTATTATGGATGTACCAATATTACATACTTCTTTATATGCCATTTGGATACTGAGATGTGCCATTTCAAGGGGTCCATTACAAGATAGATGGTATATATGGAAAATTTCTTTCTATCTTAATTAATGCAAAGGGGTACTATATGAATGTAGGATATGTAAGTGCCTGACTTCACGTCAGTTTATTGTATGTGGAGTTGATGTCAATTGACAAGAACTGAATGTAGGACATGTAAGTGCCTGACTTTACGTCAGTTTATTGTATGTGGAGTTGATGTCAATTGACAAGAACTGAATGTAGGACATGTAAGTGCCTGACTTCTTGTCAGTTTATTGTATGTGGTGTTGATGTCAATTGACAAAAACTGAATGTAGGACATGTAAGTGCCTGACTTCTTGTCAGTTTATTGTATGTGGTGTTGATGTCAATTGGCAAGAACTGTTGAAACTTTTTAGAACTTTTATATGTTTGAAGACACTCCTGGAACATATATATGTTTGAAGACACTCCTGGAACATATATATGTTTGAAGACACTCCTGGAACATATATATGTTTGAACCCAAAAGAAGAAGAACGTGCACATACTATATGGACCTGGTAGTTCTCATTATCTTGTGCTTGGAACTGCTTTAATTTCTCTCAGTTCTATAAAGCACTCTGGCTGGGGTCATAATTGTTTTAATTTGTTCGTAATAAGCAAAGTGAGTTGGCATCTCCATTGACTTTACATTACCAAATTCATGTTTATGGTATGGCAACTTTCGGACTTCTACAGAATTTCCTTTTTAGCCATAGAAACTGTATGCCGCATGGGTCATGTAAGAGTGCTCTCAAAAGTCAAAGTCTCAAAGACTTCAAATTCCAATTTTTAGTATTTTTTTTCTATAGGATGCATTATAATGTCATGTTGAAGAGCATTGAGGTGAATGGTCATTCACTTCAAATAGGCGCTCATCTGAATGGAACCAGTCAACTCTCTGGGACTATTTTTGATAGTGGAACAACATTGGCCTACGTACCTCAGTCAATATATCAAGAATTTCTTGAAGAGGTATTACAGTGATCATTGTGAATGGGCAAAAACGTTTTGTGAGATCAGAATGAAGTTCTATTTTAATGCCTATAATAAGAGCTCAGAATATGTTATGGTCTTTTCTTTTCTATTGTTTGACAGATATTTCTCTCTCAAAGTGCAGTATTAATGCAGGACAATGATGAGTTTACATGCATTATACACCATGGCAGGTCATTTCTCGTCTATAATCTTTTAAATAGTGGGTGTGAGCTGTTGGAACTTTGCCAAATGGGTATGTTTCTTCTGTTGTTGGACAGCTTGGATGAGGACTTTCCTCTACTCATCTTCACTTTTGAGGGTGGGGCAAACATGACCATCCCTCCGCATGACTACTTCCTCCGGGTGCAACGAGCAAAGGTCAGAAAAATTTCTACTATTTACAAATCATTAAATACATTATGTACATAATTAAGCACATTACTTTACAAAGAACACCTAAATACGAACCATAACTTGTGGGTTGTTCACCAAAATACCCCTATTAGTTTCTATTTACCAGAATACCCCATATCCCCCGTGGTACAAACCGTAACATGTGGGTTATTTAGTTAGATACCTGAAAGCTCGATGGATTTTGGTGTTTTCTGCCCTAAAAGATATGATGCTGCTTTTCCTTAACTTCAGTTACATCTTTCAGGATGCCTATTGTTTCGGCTTTCTCAGTTCTCCTGCTGACAGCCCTACTGTGACAATTCTTGGAGGTTTTGTGTCTTTCATGAAGTGAACATAAAAACTTAATCATTTTATTCATGATTTTTCCCTAATTATATATAACCCTTCATCACTGCCTTTTAATTGTTGCCTAGCAGACTTGGTGCTCAAGAACAAGTTGGTGGTCTATGATCTTGAGAATCAACGAATTGGTTGGATGGATTATAATTGTAAGAATGGATGATCTACAATTGCAAATCGACTAATAATATAATTTATATTTTCTAAGCACACCTAAGTTTTAGAAAAAATTCTATTAATTTTATGCAGGCTCCTCAAATATTACTGTCCAAACTGGCCGTGAGAATCAAGAAATTTTTGCAACCGTGCTTGGTGGTTCAGAACGTTTATTTCTTGAAACATACCTGAGTGTAAATATATTGGCTATTGTATTGCTCATTTTTGTGATTTTAGCACTAGATTAGCTTTTAATAACCAAGACAATACTTGCACTGCTGTACATATGCACAAAGTTCATCCAGTAATAAACTTAGGTCGTTATTCTGTTAACCTTCTGAGTTATTGTCACCTTTCATTTAAAGTTCACTTTTAAATATCTTTTAGATATTTGGTGGTATTAGTGTCTCAAATTTTGTCCAATGAAATAAAAGGTGGTATATATGAATGTGTTTTTATCCTAGCAATCCTTGAGTCCTTGGCCTACTTGGTTCTTTGGGTTGGTTTCCTTCAACTTATATAGCCAATTATCGAGTTAAATGAAATTTAACGTTCCAAGTGTTCTTAAACCAGTTGTTATCGAGCATTTGATGGGGTTGTGTTGATATTAGAATATTTACATTCATGTTGGCCTCAGCTAAGAAAATGAGAAAGTTGGAAAGTATGTTTGAACATATTCAGCAAAGTTCTCTTGAAACTAAAATATCTCATACTAGTATATGCTAATCCCATAGTGACCACTCGTTACTCTAAAGTAAATGAAGCATTAGCGAAAAGCAGAAGTCTCATGGTAGATATGAATAAGGTAGTTGGGAGTGAATGCCAATATTAACAGTCAAGTGCTATTTTTCTTAGATTTTCATTCAAGGTGGGGGATTTGTGTAAAAATGGTTCACATGAGTACATATTAGAATTGTTCAAGGTGCCTTCAATCAAGGTGAATTTTCCTATTTCATCATTAGTCAATTTGTCACACTTGTTCTTGCATTATCCAAGTATCCTTTATTTATCATTTTGGCTCTAGATAAGAGTCCAACTAAAACTCAACCTACCAGGATGCCCAACAAGCTCATTGTGATGTGTGCTACGAAATATTGTTCAGATAATTATCAAGTGAATCTTTGGGAGGAGTTGTCAAAACATTCACTGATTGTTCTTTTATAATTATTAGATGAATTTCTTGGAGTCATGATTGATATGACAATTGATCATTGTCAAATGAATTGTAGGGAGTCATGATTTATGTCTACATTGATTATCATCCATTGATGACTATTAAATGAGCCTTGGGGAGTCATGATTGATATCGCCATTGATTATTGTCCATTGATCATTGTCAAATAAATCTTAGTGAGCAATAGCTAAATGTGATCAAAGGTCATCACCTATATATGAATTTAACACTTTGAACTCGGGGGAGAATATGCCCATTTGATCATTAGCAAATGAATGTGGGGAGTGTGACGGATCATCATGGCCATTGATCATTATGTTGTCTTAGATAGCAGAATACATTTCTTATTGCAATCTAAACGAAATTCACTATTGCCCATTGATCACTAGCAAAGGAATATGGGAAATGTGATGGATCAACATATCCGTTCACCATTTTCTTGTCGTAGGTAGAAGAACAAATTTCTTATTAGGATCTATAATGAGTTCACACTACCAAACATGATAGTTGAGCAATAATTATCTTCCTGCAATAATAAACACCTACGTACGATTAATTCCTTATAAAAGTGTCATTTCTTATCAAAGTGAACCGACACACATCACCAATCATCGTGACCATCAATGATTATAGTCATGGGAGGATCCATGTTTATGCGGAGAATTAGATCAAACTTGATTGAGTCATAATTATTAAAATAACGTAACATCTATTCGATTTTGGGCCTTTGGAAGAGTAGTAAAGGAGCATTGAATTAAAATAACGAAGAAGAGACAAAGGTTTTCAAACGAAAGGAGCGTGGGCCTCCTATAAGGGATACAAACAAGGGCATGACTATGACAACAAACACTCTAGTAAATGGGCAAGGAGGGGGGGTGTGGCATGAGAGATGATTTTTTTCTTCTAAAAAAAGAGGGACACAAAAACATGAAGACCACACACACACTTTGGTCTTGAAAAAAAGGGGATCCACAAGGATGTGGGAGCAAAAGAGAGAAAGAATGGCCCTCTCTTACGCGGTTGGCTTTTGGACTAGGAAGCTAACGACTTGGACTTGGCGCTTGTTGTCGAAGCCGAGGACACGGATGTAGCAGTTGGGGTAGGCCTTCTGGCACTCCTTGATTTCACGGAGGACAGCACTAGAGTCAGTGCACCCGAACATGGGGAGTTTCCACATGGTCCAATAGCGACCATCGTAGTAGCCGCATCCCTTGAAGTTCTCGCGGTACACATCTCCGCGGACATCGAACTCGAGGCACGGGATGTACCCTTGGTTAGTGATGTAGGTCACTTGCTTCGAGATTTGCTCGTCAGTGAGGGTGGGCAAGTAGGACAAGGTCTCGAACTTGGGGTTGTTGTATGGGGGCCACACCTATATGTAATGTACAATACATACATACACATGACAAAGTAGTAGTTACAAGTTAGTGTTCAAGTTGTGTCATGATGGCTAAGTTCTACCAATGACACTTGGGGGAGGAACCCCCCCTTACCCCTAGGGGACTTACCAACATGCAGCTGACTTTGCTTCCATTGGAGATGGCCAAGGGTTGAGGTGCC
The DNA here is from genome assembly GCF_043228905.1 of Azolla caroliniana. NCBI lineage: Eukaryota > Viridiplantae > Streptophyta > Polypodiopsida > Salviniales > Salviniaceae > Azolla > Azolla caroliniana. Next base: position 20,575,836 of record NW_028230437.1, read on the forward strand.
GACTTCCCCGCGAACAATCCGGTGTTGGCCTTGAGGCCGGTGAAGCTCTTGGCGTCGGTGATGGCGGCAGAGGCCATGCTAGGGGCGGCGGCGCCCAACGAAGCCGAGATGGCGGAGGCCATTCTAGTTTTAACAGACACAATCAAGTACACACACAGCAAAAGGCTGCAAGGGGTGGGTGGGTGGGGTGGGGGTGTCCTGGAGCTTTCTTGCTTTTGAGAGTGGGATGGATTGTGTTATTGAGAGGATTGGGTCATCCATCATGTTTTGCCACCTAAATAGAGTTTAGGGAGAAAGAAGATAAGGAAGTACTTTTTGGCCTTTTCCTCACACCCACACATTTTCTCCAATTGCTCACCACCACACCACACCAATGTGTGTGTGTGTGTGTGTGTTCCTATCACCCCACCCCACACCCACACTCTCTATCCATATGACTCGCCCAAGAAAAGGAAGAGAGAAGTTTTACCGCGTCATTTTCGTCGCACTTTTCTTTTTCTATCTTGGGTTTCTTTCGATTTGGAACTATCGTTTTCGTCGACTTTATCGCCTCGCCACAATTTCTTCCTTTTCTTTCGTTCGTATTTGTGTGTTTGTTTGTTTGTGTGTGTGTATATGTATGCTTTTCGTGAAGCGTGGCAACTTGCGATTCGTTGCTAGCATGCCATCCGTTATCCTCTTTAATCCACTCATATTTCAAATCCTTTCGTATTACTCCTAGGAGGGGATGTTCACACACACACACACAACACATTTATATACACCAACATTGTGAACCCCTACGCTCCACCACAGAAACGATTGTAAATTTGTAGTAATAGTACATTCCTCACTCCCGAGCACACACACAAAAAAACTGAAATCGACCGTTTTCTTAAACCCTTTTGTGGACCTCTATTCCGACAAGTTTTGTGTATTTCTAATCTTTTTTTTTGAGAGCTCATGTCATTAGCAATATTGCTTATTTTGCATTTGAACTTTTCCTAATCCATTTAGGTGGACCTCGTGTCATTGAGTTGGCATAAATTGAGAACGATTGATCGATTGTGTTTGTCTCACCACTGCATTGTCTTCCATTGGCCAAATCATTTTTGAAAGTTGGGTGGGTGTAGCCATGCTTGACTACATATTTCATATCCCCATATTGAGTAATCATCTAACACCACCGTTTTTATGTCACCCGAAAAGTTAGCAATCATGAAACAGTTAATCTAAATGAGACAACCTAGGATGTGAATGGACATTCGAATCTCTCTCCGTCAATAAAGAGCATTTGGATGTATTTGTTTGGAAACTATACCATGATAGTCATCCATCACAATAGAAAGAAAGCAACAAACTAGAGAAAACAACAAACTATTTATAGCTCAATGGATAATTTTCAAGGATTTTTACGACAAGGATTTTTGACAGATTCGGTCAAATATTTCTGTCAAAGAATACAACAAATGTTTGCTAAAAATAAATGTAAGGTTGGCAAAATTTGAAAAGTTTGTCCTATTTTCTGAACTTTTAAGGTTTCATTGCCTACAAAACTCGCCGAACCATTTATATTTAGTTACTCCAAGAGGTTCCTTTATTTCTTTTTTACCCAAGTAACTAACATATTAACATAGTGCTAGATATTTTTTGGTTTGTGGAAATTTAAATTAAATTAAAATTGCATTTTTTATGGGCAATGTTATCATTTTCAACCATTTGGTCATGGAAATGTGAATTTACAAGCGACAATTCAATACATTGAATCAGTGGGGATGTCTACATTATGTATGAAGGCAAAAGCTTTTACAGAGTTTAAGGTCATACATAAACTAATTTTAGATGTGAAAACTCAAACTTGGAACATGCTACCTTCTGTACATGCACATGCCTCATCGCGGGTTCCACACAATTACAAGTTCACCAAGTGACAAACGTCCCTCTATGTTGAAGAATATAATATTATTTCCTATAATAACTTTATCCCATTGAGAAATTAGACACAAACACTTTTAGTAATGAATGTACCTTCAACACAAGGCACCACCAACACAATTATCACGTTTACATAAAAATGTTGCTTGCAAGGATATTGTTGTCTTTAACACATACGATAGAAAAGACAAAGTTTGTTGAACGATATTTTTCGAGATTTCGTAGGGTACACGTACTCAAACTACACATGTTGACGGTCATTTTCCGCCATAACCACTTCAAATATGCATCTCAGTACGACAACCAATGATGCCTTGATTAATACCAACACCCATATGGACAACAAAGGACGTGACAACTGGATTTTCAACTATGCTCAAAGAAACAAAATTACAGGAAACAATGATTAGATGTGGTACAATGTTTCCATTAGATCAAGAACACAATGCTTAATGCACACAATATTTTTTCATTTTATTTAGAATCGTTTTAGGTTTGCAATCTTAGAATGGAACGTAACATTTAACATTTATGAGATTTGAATTTCTTTGTTGGATAGAATGTGTTTCATATCACTTTGTCGAAGTTGGTTTTTAAGGTGACCAATGCAAAATAGTGGAAACAACTCTAGTTTTTATGATAGATTGTTACCTTTCTTGCTAATTTAGAATATCTACAATTCAAAGAAAATAACAAGGCACTTTAGCCTACATTTGTTAAAGCTATTCAACACAATACACCCATATGTTGTGGCATAGTTGTTCGAGTTGACATTCATGGGTCATATTAAAAGTCCATGTACTCTTGGGTAGTTTAATGGATTGTGGTGGAATAACTAGTGTTTCGTTTGGATGCAAGCATACAAGTATATGTACATGTTATGTATATTACGTACGCACATACATACGTTAAGGATGAGGAGATTATTTGTCTACTTTTAGTGAGCCATTAACAATAGTGTCTTCTAGTTAATTTATTCTCAAATCGAGATTACATTCTGAAATTATTTTTCAAATTCAGCATCAATGGTTGGAAATGAATCAGAACCATGCTTGATTGTAATTCAAAGATACAAGGCTACTCTTGATTTATTTTAGCTATCTAACACGATATCAAAAAATAATTCATTAGAAAATCACCCTTGGTAACCTTAGCTACAAGATCAAAATCCTTAGCTAGTTCATTCAAGCACCGTATGATGGAAATTTACATTGCGACGAGCAATTGATGCAATATGTGTGAGCAACAACATAAACTATGAAATAATCTAGAAAATTGGAAGATGTTGATTGGTCTGGTTTCCTAATGGATCACTAATCGACATCGGTCTTCACATTGTGATCCATGTGGCTCTATCAAGCACTAAGGTAAAGTATTGAGGCCTAATCATCCTTGTTTGTGAAGCCGTATTGCCCATGTAGATCTTGAAAGACTTCAACATGTCTATCAACACCTACTTTAACTATTTATGGTAACCTTAGTAGCATACTAATTGCATGGAAACTATCTTTCTATGTCATGCAGTTGTGGAAGAAACAAGGGTTTCTAAAGACTATCTAGAGTTAACACAAACCTGATCACCACACTAATTTTGAGATATATGTATGTAATTATGTAAATTACAAAGAAAGAAACACACGAGTATAAAAGGTATAATGAAGTAAGTGTCTCATAATGGAGGCAAGGAAGAGAAATGAGAACCATAACCTAGGTCTAAGGTTAGATAATCAAAAGTTGTGTTACAACTTACAATGTGAATACTTTGGCCTTTTTTTTCCGAAAAAAAAATACGACATTAGTATTAAGAAAATGCCCTACGCTTTAGATACAAGATGTACCTTTCAGTAATGAGCCTCTTTTTTCTATAGTCTAACTGTTGGCTTAAATAAATATTTCAGTGTAGAGTAGAAAAAACAATTGGCCACGGTTTGGTTCAAGAATGTCAAAATCGAACCGTTCAAAATTTTTGAAACCGGAACTAAACCAAACCACGAAAGCATTATGTAAAAATCCAAACCGTTAAAATCACGGTCTCGTGGTTCAGTTTTGGTTTTCAACTTAGGTCAAAATTCAAATTTAAAATTTTCATTATTTCAAATGTTAATTTTTCAAAGTTTTAAAGTTTTTTCTTAAAATGTAAGAATTAGGCTTAAAAATGAAAAGGTTGTTTAAAAAATATATTTACAAAAATTAAAAAAACCATCAAACCGTTAAAACCGAACCGAACCGGTCACCCCCCAAACTGAACCGTTTAAATTGTTAAGTTACGATTTCATGGTTCGGTTCAGTTCAAACGGAACTGTGGCCAATTGTTAAGTAGAACCACTCCTGGACCATCTTATTAGAAATCTGTCTATAAAATATGCCTTTGTCCCATATAACATGAAACTCCAATTGCTTGAGCTTCACTTGTTGCGTATTACCTTTTACACGATCCAAAGAATCTCTGAGATTATGCACAATCTCTGTCCAAATACCATAAATTATTTGGGCAGGTCTTTCAGTTACATTTTGAAATACCTTCAAACACTGAGCCTTCAAAATATACCAAATTGTGATACTACTTACCAATTGCCATATTTGAGGTTTATCAGTCTCTATTTGTGGATTCAAAGGTATCAATGTTTTTTGCATCAAACCATGTCTCATAGCAATAGCATTTGCAACCACCTCTTGTTCATATACCATTGGTTTATCTTGTAGCACCGCCCATAATACCGCTCCCCATGTATACACTACTCATGAATATACTCGTATTAACAATGTTATGATTTGTTTTCATATTTCCACAGGAAAACCACAACTCCGCAAACAATGTTTAGCAATCTCTACTAGATCCATACAGAAAGGAAACACTTGGTCATTTATACAAGTTCGAAACCATAAAGGATCTCTTACACATTATAAGCTCATTGGACATTGGTCGTTGCCATACGCACTCACACACAAACTATCATTAAACAAATCAGTAAGCGCACGCACACACACACACAGATGTTCTCATGATAGTTGATATTGTGGATTTGTACATAACTATCGGTAACTAGTCACGATTTTACCGATTGACGAAGTTGTTGGGGTTGTGCTTTACTTGGTTGATCCATAAAATTTTGATAACCTTCTTATGTGTCAAAGACAAGATGAGGCTCCATAGAGTGCACATTCATTGCTTTTGCATAGAAAGGATAGGTTAGGTATTGGACCATGCTTTTTCTCTATTTAAGGGTTGGAGTTTAGGCATTTGTCCTCCTACTTTGATAGCTTAGTTTTGCCTTTTCTATGAGGGCTTACTTGGGCTGCCTATTAAGTTTGATGTCGGCTCAACATGCTCAAGTGGTGTTTAGATGAATTGATATTCCCAAAAATGGCCAACATTACTGATACCTTGGAGTGTTACACTTAAAAGGATCACTATCAAGTGTGGAGTGTTCATCTTCCTCACGGTGGGCTAAGCGAAGGATTAAGTGACGTCAATCCTCAACACAAGTATAGATGTAAAAATGGTTCACATGAGTACATATTAGAATTGTTCAAGGTGCCTTCAATCAAGGTGAATTTTCCTATTTCATCATTAGTCAATTTGTCACACTTGTTCTTGCATTATCCAAGTATCCTTTATTTATCATTTTGGCTCTAGATAAGAGTCCAACTAAAACTCAACCTACCAGGATGCCCAACAAGCTCATTGTGATGTGTGCTACGAAATATTGTTCAGATAATTCTAATATGTACTCCTCAACACAAGTATATAATAAAGGTGAATGGCTTAGAGGTTAGAGCCATAGACCTTCTACTATAGATGTAGAGTTTGGATCTATACAACACAAGTATTTTTTCTTTTTTCTTTTTCGAAGAAAAATAGGAATATTTGCATTAAATGTTAATTTTAGGTGCCTCTTTTTCTATAAAAGACACACATTAAGGGTATTTATTCATTTTTTCTTTTTTGAAGAAAAATAGGAATATTTGCATTAAATGAGAAAATTAGGTGCCACTTTTTCTATAATAGGAAGAGAAGAGGGCTTATTTCGGGTCGCCCATATTGTGGTCTGGAGTGTACCATTAGAGATCGCTTATTTTGTGTTTTAGGAGTGCACCATGAAGGTTTTGTGATGCTTTTCATCATCATCTTCTTCTCCTCAATGTACTTGAGGTCTTAGGGTTCTATTTTCCTCTTCATCAGGAATATTAGGGTTCTTAGATCTTGTTCTCAGGCGTACCTTGAGACCGATTCTCTAGCAAGCACCATTACGCGTTGGTAGATTCAAAGAAGGGGTTCAACAAACTCACATGCCGCCGATCGTTTGAATGGAGGACAAAGTGGTTGAGAACAATACTCTGATTCAAGGCATTTTAGCCGTCGGGGGTAGTCATGGTCTTGGCAACCCACTTGACTCACACCTTCACCAAAAACTCGGCTGGCTCCCTAACTTTTGTTTTCGTTTAAACTAAATGGTTACATTCTAATCGTTCATTGTATCATTTCTCGTTACCACCGTTGTAACTATTCACTATCTATAATTTTGTGACGTCTATTTTGGAAAGGGAATTTCTTTCGTAATCTAGCATTTTCGGCCTACAAAGTGGCCCCTTTTGGTCTTAATATTGTGCAAACCCCTCGTAATCTCATGTTCCTCGTGCTAATTGTGTTTCTTGATCCTAACCTCGCACGCAATCGAGCATCATACGAGCCTTTGACACTGAGGAACCTTCGACTCATCACTCCCTTTGAGTTTGGTGAGCCTTCGACTATGAGGAGCCTTCGAGTCAGAAGACCTTTCGACTCCTAGGAGCTTTCAACTCTTGGGAGCCTTCGAGTCTTGAAATGTCTGCACCCTCCTAGACTTTGCGTCCTCCCTATTCCTAGACCCACGTGGTCCTACTCAAGTAGCGCACGCGCGTGCACACACATTTACGTGACAATGGTTTGATTCCTTGAAGCTCAAGAAGAAGAAGTTGTAAAAATTATAATATAAATGGCTACCAAAGTTCTTCTTTTAAGCTCCGAAGAAGGTAGGCTCACTTGGTGATATGGGCAGTAGGATTCTTCAAAAGAATAGATAGACTTGAAGCCTTATGACCTTAGCCACAAATGGTTGGAGATGTGAGTAGAATGTGAATTGTAGCAGATTATTGCCAAAAGAACCCAAGGCCTCAACTGAATGCTTTGATATCTCTGATTAGGGATTGTAGAGTCAATGAGGATTTAAGTTCTTAGAAAGATCCATGTGAACCATATAGCTCATACAAGGTTGGGGAGCCAAGCCCCAGTAATAAAGGTGTGGCTTAGGCTAACACCCAAAGGTAGTTATTAATTGGAAGCACACACGATGACAATGAATTATGATTTGTCTAAACCTTCAACCTTGGCGAAGAACTAGAGAATATATTGTTATGGAGGATCAACGTGTAAATACACAATGGAATAGATTCAGTCAATTGGGTCTTTAACCCACTCAGACCATTCTTAGTCTTGCTTTCATAGTGTTATGTGCACCTAAGTAAGCAAATACATATCCAACTCGAAGGATGCGGTTAATGTAGTAACCTTATAACATCCTCTATCTAATCTTCTCTCTTAAGAAACAAGTGGTTAACCATAGAGGTTATCCAACCTACCACAATGAATATATCTCTTCCTATTAATCACATGTATGGAGTTGTTGCCACTTGTTCTCTCCTGACACTTCCCCTTAAGAGCTTTTCCCACACTAACTCCATCCATTTTGATTCACAACCAGATTTGTATTTTTATAGATAGCTCCAACACCATCCACACTTGGGCTCCCACATCATCCTCTACAAACACCTTGAATATTCAGGCTTCGTAATCCTCTCAAGAAGAGTCTTGTGTAAAAAGATCCACACAATTTTCCTCCATCACGACAATACTCTAAATTCACATTTTCATCCAAAATGAATTCTTGCATGAAGTGGCATTGAATTATCAACACATTTGATAAGGCCATGAGAAACCAAATACATTGTGATAGTGATGAAACTTTGGCTATCACATCCTATTCACATTGGCCCCTCCTTTAAATGTCATCCTGATTTTTGTTATAAGCTTTCATAGCCATCATACTTCATATTCTACATAACATGCTTTTCTTTGCTCCATTTCTACCTAGGATAGAAAAACATTTGCTTGGTTCATGAAAAATCTTCCTCCTATCTCTCTTTTGGAAACCTTCGTAGAGAGAGATCCTCAAGATCCGATGGAGCCCCAAATGGGGGTTTGAAGCAATGGAGGGGTTCTTGATTGCTAATTTTTAACAATCAACCATTGGATTAACAACCAACTACACAATCCTATTTAATTGGCTGAATGGCCTAGTTATAATGGTCAGTCCATAGAAGAATCACTGTATATATATTGTTATAATATAGAAAAGGAAGTGTGTCTTGTCTCTTATCAAATCTTCATATTAATCTGTGTTCATGCCATGTTATATTGTTATTATCTCTCGCTTCTATTCTTCTCTGGTATTCTCCTGTCTATGCAGGGCATGCAAAAAAATATCATAGGCAAGCATTGGGAGCAGGGGCATTAAGGTTAGGACACATTCTGAGTGTCTCCTCATTCTCCTAAAAATAACATTATGAATAGTAGGTCTATCAAGATGCCCTTAGTCTAAACTAATCTGCATTAACCATTGGGTAGTGTAACTGTCTTGTGCTGCCCTTTAATGCTTGTTTTATGTAGGTTAGACTGGGATAGTGAATAGAGATTTCACTCAAAAAGAGTTAAGAGAAAGCCAAAGATGCAAAGGTAATCTCTGCCTGCCAATCGGAACAATCCCAATGTAATTTGGGTTTAATTCGTTCAATCAAATCAGTAGGTAGTAACGGCATACAAACTAATTTTAATGTTGGGGTTTTTTATAGTGCCAACCCTACATCACGCGAAACTGTTATATCTAGCATTTAGTTATGCCCACTATTCAAGAAATGGGCCTATCACAGGTTTGCCTTAATACTTTTGCTAATATTGTCATACTACAGGAGACCAGTTGTCTTAACTTCCATAAATCTAGCACATACTACATCCATTTCTAGCTAGGAAACTATTCTTTTTACATTACAGAAAGCACTGATTATGGAAGCATAATATTATCTCCAACCTATATATATACATTGCTGAAAAACAGAATTGGTAGTAAACAATCCTTTGTTTACATTGGGTTTTTAAGGCCGTTTACAGACGAACTTCAAACCATTGGACTACACCGGATCCATCACATATCTCGAGTTCACATGCCGATTCCAACAGATATGTAGTGGCGGCATCCAGGTCATTAAATCTCGAAAGATCATCAGGGAGAGAGCTATTTGGCCAATTTTCAAGCCATCCTCTCAATCTCGTTCGAAGCTCTTCCAAGTCGACAAACACTTCATCTTTCCCGGGTTCAATGAGCACATAATCTTCACAGTCCCCGTATAGTGCGGATCTTGAACCTAGCTTAGCAAACACCTTGTGATGCCAGAAAATCTCAACTTAGTCAGAGATTTAGAATAATATTGATAAGTCGGATACCTGATTATAGATATCCAAGTAACAAAACTGAAATGGTTTTAATTTTATCAGGATACAAGGCATAGTATGGGTTTTCAGCAGCAAATTTCAAATTACATTGTACATGTGTGGATCGAATTGCAAGGTTATGTATGTTGTTTAAGGCCTCTGACAGTGATGGGATCACATAGCTAATATTCCGATTGTCACTGTGTTGATCCATTCGTTCCAAAGCAAAGCAGTCTTAGGCCTACTTGGAGAAAAAGATATCTAATGTTATCTTAAGAGAATTTAAATCTAATTCATTGGTTCTAACTGATTGTGTTTGTGTTTGGCTGAGTCTGAGAAATTGCAGTACATATTTCACCTTCATTCTTCAACAAACTCATGAATCACGATAGAATCCTCTCTTCTAATATATGCATGTATAAGATATGGCATAAGAAAATCAGGACTAACCAAAATAGAATTGAAATATGGATCATTCAGAGTGACAGTAAAAAACCCAAATTTGTTAACAAGACATTCCTTGTCAGAAAAGGAGGAATATTGGATGCAGTGATGAAGAAGAATGGAACACGGTAATACTTACAGGAGATATAGAGGAGGATCCATTCTTTGAGATCGAATCCGCCACGGAGCTCCCAACATTGATGACCTTAGGTTCTGTCCATGGAGAACAAGAAGACAATGGGAGAGGATATAGAGAAGCAGAAGTAGAGGTAGTAGAAGGAAGAGGATGAAGAGGACGATGGTGATGGAGCAGAGGCCATGGCTGCAGGAAAATCTGAGCCATTTGATGCATTATCTTCTTCTTCTTCTTCTTCTTCTTCTTCTGGTTTTTGGGTTCCGATTTTGGAAATTACAATGAATACCCCTGCCCAAAAATTTGCTATAATTCTGCAGCATACCCCTCTCACACATCAAAAGACACGCAGAAAACCACCTGTCAAAACAAATTGATTGCAGTTTGTGCGTTGATGGTATGCCTCGAGCATTCGTAACATACCCACAACTCTTGTCAAAAATCGATTCATACATTCCAATTGTCATTCCTGAATTGATTCTGAATTTGTTCATTGGGTTACAGACGAAAAGTTAAAACTAGCGGGTTCCTTTTAGGTGGGCAGAAAGTGTGTCAATGACAAGCCCCAACCCAAATCGAATGATCCGTTTCGCTCCTAATTACCATTGCATAGGGGGGTATAATTATTTTTCCGTTGAAGCGTTGTTTAGAGAGAGAGAGAGAGAGAGAGAGAGAGAGAGAGAGAGAGGAAAGAAGGAAGGAAGATATATTAACATATTCTAAGACCAAATTTGGCCCATGATACAATTGGTTACAATAATGGGATGTGTACCCAATCATCGAAAAAATAAAAAAAATAAAAAAACATAGATGAAAGAGTTTTAGTTTGGTACCAAGGATATTAAGGAAATGATTATATGCTGGGACTAGTTTCATTTCCATCCAAGTCTCTTGAAATGGGGCGAGCTCATGTCAAAGGGTTTCGATGTGGGTGTGGCATGTGGTCTCAATGTAAAAGCTATCCTAACCATATTGTAAAGAAACATGTGTGATTATGTGTAGCGGAAAGAGTATGTACATGTGTGTGTGTGAGAGAGAGAGAGAGAGAAAGAGAGAAAACATGTATACAGAAAACTCAAAAACTGTATTAACAAGAATGACCAACAACAATTACAAAGAAGCGGAGAAGGTGCTTATATAGTCACCTTCTCTATATATTCTCTTACTACAACAACCGCTTGGGAAAGAGGTGGAGTCTTATCTGCCTACTAACTATGTGTCATAGAACGGTGTCATAGGAGTTAAGTTCTATTACACATTAGTTATGATACAAGGTAGTGGGGTTGTAAAGAATCAAGAGATGGATTCTTGTGAAGCGGAATAGGTGTGAACCGTGTGTGTGTGTGTGTATCAGATAGAGAGAGAGAGACACACACACACACAGAGTATACGCAAGGTTAAGTATATTAACAAAGGAGAAAGACACAACAAAATACAAGGTGGGAGGAGGGTGCTTTATATAGTCACCCTCTCTCTTCATTAACTACAAGACTCATGGAGCATGGGGAATGTGAAAGCTCATAAGTTATGTGTCATAGAATATGATTCTATGACTCATACTAAATGCTAGAATACAAAGTGGTGACTTAATGGTGACTCTTGACCGTTGGAGTGTCTATTCACTCTCAAGGTGAGTTCACACACTAGACCAAGTTGAGCTTGATTCTCAACACGCCCCCTCAAGCTCAAGTCGGGTCAGTTTCAAACGGTATCCGAAATCCGCTTCTACTCGCATCGGCGTTCCGGAGTCTGCGTCGACTCGCATTTATGTGGAGTTGCGGAATCTGTGCTCCAGCTTGCATTGTGCGTAGTTGCGAAGTTTGTGCTTCGGCTTGCGTCTTTCTTCGCGACTTCGTTGTGCGGTTACGGAATCTACGCATTATTGCGATTGCGTAGTGTCTTGCGTACTCCCCCTCAAGCTTGGCAGGTCAGGGATCGTCAATCCGAGATCGGTCATGAATTGCCATAGCTTCTTGGCTCCTAAAGCTTTAGTGAAGATGTCAACTGTTTGAAGATTGGTGCTAAAGTGTTGTAGGTCGACATCGCCAGCTAGAACGCGCTCTCGGATGAAGTGATAGTGCACTTCAATGTGCTTTGTCCGAGCCAAATAAATACTACTCATGTTGTCGCAGTAAAGGGAGGTCGGATCCTTGATGGGTACGCCCAGATCCTTCAAAATCCTCTTGAGCCATACGGCTTCACACGCAGCTACGGCTACGCCCCTATATTCCCCCTCCGTACTCGAAAGAGTGACGGTAGACTGCTTCTTGCTACTCCAGGATATTGCTCCGCTGCCGAGGGAGAAAACAAATCCGGAGGTTGACCTTCTATCGGCTTTGTAGCCGGCCCAATCGGCGTCTGTATACCCCTCGAGTCGTATTGGCATCGCGGTCTTGTAGAGGATGCCACAATCCATTGTGCCGCTCACGTATCGTAGAACTCGCTTAGCACAATCCAAGTGAGTATCACGCGGTGTTTGCCTAAATTGGCTAAGGAGACCGACCGGATAACAGAGGTCGGGTCGTGTGATCATGAGGTAGATGAGACTCCCGATGAGTTGTCGATACTGAGTCAGCTCACATGCTTTGGTGTTGGAGTTCGCATCGAGTTTGAGATTGCGATTGAGTGGGGTTGCCGCGGATTTGCACTCAGACATACCAAACTTGTATAACAAGTTGAGGATGTAGTGTTGTTGCGAGATCATGATTCCGGCCGGAGTTCGAATTACCTCGATGCCGAGGAAGTAGTGGAGCTCCTTCATGTCCATCATCTCGAACTTGTCAGAAAGGAGGGATTTGACCTTATTGATTTCGACGAGATGCTCACCTCCAATGACTAGGTCATCCACATATAAGATGATGACAATCAGACTTCTGGAATCGCTGCGTATGTAGAGGGAGTTGTCCAATTTTGACATACGGAATCCAATTTGATGAAGATATTGCGTTATCTTCGAATGCCAAGCATGCGGTGCTTGCTTGACGCCGTAGAGTGGCTTCTTGAGTCGGCATACAACTTTCGGATGGGTGCTCGAGTTGAAGCCAGGTGGTTGTATCATGTTCACCTCCTCTTCTAATTCGCCTTGTAGAAAGGCGTTCTTGACGTCCATTTGATGGAGGTGCCACCCTTTCGCCGCGGCAAGCGCAATTACGGTCCGTACCGTCGTCATTTTTGCCACCGGGGCAAAGGTCTCTTTGTAGTCAACTCCGTGCGTTTGGGCGTAGCCTTTCGCTACGAGTCACGCTTTGTAGCGGTTGACGGAACCGTCAGCGTTGTACTTCACTTTGTAAATCCATCTGCATTCGATCGCCTTTTTGTGTAGTGAGGTGGGAACAAGATCTCACGTCTCGTTCTTGCGTAGTGCCTGCATCTCCTCGTTCATTGCTTCGATCCATCACGGGTCCTTTGCGGCTTCCGAAAAGGTTTTCGGCTCCCGTACTATCGCTACCTTCATCATAAAGGCGTAATGCTATGCCATATAATCGTTGTAGCCGAATCGGCATACTGGGTTCTTTTCACGGGTGGAGCGGCAGAGTTTTTCATTTGCGGAGATGAGGGCTTTCTTAGCTCCAATTGGTACCTCGAAACCGCCGAACTCGTTGTCGAGTGAGTGAATCGACTCATCGTCATTGAAGCGATCGTCTTCGTATTCCGACATTTTCGCCTTGCCTTTGTCCATCTTCGGGCTAGGCCGTGATGTGCTTTGATCGCTCAAAGGCTCTTGTGGTCCGCTCAATCGGATCGTGATCGGACTTTCTTCGAATATGCGCGTAAGGCGATCTTAATCCTTGATCTCTTGTTCGGCGAATTCCGGGTGGAGTGGAGTTGGAGTCGGAGTTGTCTCTGGTGCGTACCAGCATGCGGACTTGTCAAAAACGACTTCTCGACTTACTCGAGATTTTCGAGTTGAAGGGTTGTAGCAGTTGTACCCCTTTTGCTCCGGTGAGTATCCTACGAGGATACATTACTCCGACTTCGGGTCAAGCTTTAGACGCTTCTCGTCGGGGATGTGCACGTATGCTATCGCGCCGAATATCCGGATGTGCGATAAGTCCGGCTTCTTTCCGAAGTATTTTTCGTGCGGAGTGACCTCGTGCACGCCGGATGTTGTGCACCGGTTCATTAGGTAGACGGCCGTATTTGCAGCTTCAGCCCAATATGACTTGGGCATATGCTTCTCGTTCATCATGGCCCGCGCTACTTCAAGGATGTGCCGATTTTTGCGCTCAGCTACTCCGTTTTGTTGTAGAGTGTGTCGGCAAGTGAATTCTCGCCGAATTCCTTCCTTTCAGAGATATGCCGTGAAGTCGTCCGAGAAGTACTCCTTGCCGCCATCCGATCGAAGACAACGTACATGTCGGCTCGTGGCTTTCTCGACTTCATTCTTGAAAGTTTGGAAGTGTCTGAACACTTCGCTCTTTTGCCGCATCGGGTAGATCCAAGTGTGCCTGGAGAAGTCGTCGATAAAGAGCACATAATATCGGCATCTGCCGAATGTAGCCGTCTACGCCGGTCCCCATACGTCGGAATGGACTACGTCGAGTAGACCTTTGCTCACGTTCCGCTCTTTCGGGAATGGGTGTCGGTGTTGCTTGCCGAATTGGCACGCTTCGCATACACCTTCAATCTCCTTCTCTTTGAATGTTGGGAATCCGATGACAACTCCTTTCGATTTCATTGCTTTGAGCTTTTGGAGATTTATATGGCCAATCCACTTGTGCCATAACTCTATGTCGGAGTCGGCTTTCATGCCCTTTGCGAACATGGCGGATTTCATCTCGTGTGAGTTGAGAATGAACATTCGGCCCTCTCTTCGTCCGCGTGCGATGAGTCGGCCCTCTTTTTCAATGAAGCAACCGCCTTGATTAAATCGAACTTGCATCCCTTGCTCTACAATTTGGCCGATGGAGACCAAATTCTTCGTAATGGTCGGTACATGCAAGACATTTGCAATGTAATTTTGCTTACCTTCTTTTCCAAACGCAACATTGCCGATGTGCCGAATCGGGTGCGTAGTGTCGTCTCCGGTTTCGACATAGCCGGGTCGGTCTGGCTCTCGAAGTTCTCGGAACCATTCTTGATGCGATGTCATATGGTTCGAGGCACCGGAATCGACGAACCATACGTCTTCCAGACCGGAGGCACTAGTTGAGGTAGAGGCCGACATAGAGTTTGCTCTATGTTTTATCATGAACATTCCGCCACGGTCGGAGTTGCGTGTATACATTCCGCCACGATCTTCGTAGTCGGAGTTGTTCCCGTACATTCCGCTATACTCTTCGTAGTCAGAGTTGTGTCCGTAATTCGTGAGTTGTCGGCTTGTAGAAGCCGATTCACGCATCTTCTTTCGACACTCTTCTTCGTGGTGGCCGAGCTTTCCGCAATATCCGCATTCGGTTGTGTTTTGATGGCTCGGCCGGAGTGGAAGCTCCCCCTTCTTGCGAAGGTTCCTCGTTGGCTTACGTTTCACGGCCGAAATTGGGAGTTGTTGTCATAGGTCGGACCTCGTCCGCCTTGTCCTTGGCCGAATCGGCCTCTCGCTCGTCCGCGTGCTCTTCCTCCGTTCGAGTATGTGCAGAACATGTGGCCTCCGACTCATTGCTCATTCTACGCACGTGGTTTTCTTCGACCAATAGCATTGATTGGAGCTCGAAGAAGGAGGGAGATTTCTCCCTTGCTAGAACGGCGGTTCGCATCGCGCCGAACCGTGGTGCGAGGCCGCCGAGGCATATTTGCACCATCTCATCATCATCGATACTTACGCTTATTGAGCCGAGTGAGTCACAAAGTTCCTTGATCTTCAAGGTGTATGTCATGATGGACATGTCCATTTGTTGAATGTTGTTCAACTCTTGGCGGAGTTAAGGCTTCCTCGCGGTCGTGTTGGCGGCGAAAATCTTTCGTAGATTTTCCCACGCTTCCTTCGACGTTTTGGCTTCTCGAATGTAACCGAGCATGTCGTCATGAACACATGTTTCTAAAGAATACATCACATGGCTTGCAGCTTGCTCCCATGTCACGTATTCGGGAGCCGTGTCGACGGGTCGGTCTTCGTGCGTTCCTTTGATGTAGCTCCAATAGCCTTGTCCGACAAGGTATTGGTGCAGCTTGTACTCCCAAGATGCGAAGTTGTTTCGATCCAACTTCTCGGTAGGGAGAGCACTCCCCATTTGAGTATTCATTATGTCGATTCTTCTTCTTCTTCTTCTCTCTTCGAATGCGAGCTATATAGCGAAACTACGTTAGCGATAAGCCGGTTCTTGGTCGTTGGCATGGAGCACAACACATGATCACAATGAGGCGAATGAGCTAGATCAAACTACCAAATCGCTCTGATACCATGTAAAGAATCAAGAGATGGATTCTTGTGAAGCGAAATAGGTGTGAACCGTGTGTGTGTGTGTGTGTGTGTGTGTGTGTGTGTATCAGATAGACACACACACACACACACACACAGAGTATACGCAAGGTTAAGTATATTAACAAAGGAGAAAGACACAACAAAATACAAGGTAGGAGGAGGGTGCTTTATATAGTGAGTTCACACACTAGACCAAGTTGAGCTTGATTCTCAATAGGGGTGTTCACACAGTTGGTTGCGCCTAAGGTGTGTTTCCACACTAGGGAAGTTGAGTTTGATTCTCAACACACCCCTTCAAACACAACTTCCAGTTACTAGATAGTTGGCTTAGGACTAGACTGGTAGGGTATCCGGCTTCAGCTGGCTTCGATTTCGGCTTTCTTGACCAACCGGTTCGACGCTTTGATTATGCTTGCTCAACGCTTTGATCCAACTATCTCAATTGGTCTATGAGAGAGTGTTAGACTTGTGACATTTAGTCCTAACCTGAGTAGTGTGGAAGATAACGACTTTAGTTCTCCCTAGATTCACTACCAATCCTCTTTGTGTACAAAAGCCATCTAAGGCATTAAGGTGCGTTTGCAAGTCAGGTTCCAACTCAAAGAGTAAAACTATGTCATCTACATAAGGAAGAGATTGACTTGCGTACCCCCTAGTACTATTTATTTGCCTCCCGTACAAGCAATAAAATTAGTAACCTCCTCAATGTTGATACCAAAAAGAGTGTGTGATAGGGGACAACCTTGTTTTACACCAATGTTGCTAGTGAAGCAATTGGATAGGTCGTTCCAACATCATACACACCTAGAGACTTGCTCATATAAAGCATAGATGGCCCAAATCATGTCATTCGGTATTTCTAAGCTTTTAAGCCTTTCAAAACCACTCTCTAGGGACAGTGTCAAAGGCTTTGTGAAAGACCACAAAACAACAATATAATTTCCTCTTGTGAGCCTTGGTTAGGTTAATTAAGCATCTAAGTGTGAAGATATGTTCAATAGTAAAGAAGGCTCATCTAAAGTTGGCCTATTCGGGTGCTCAAAGTCCTTAATGTCTCCATATAATTGATGAGCTCTTCTTCCATTTCTACACCATATAGTTTAGCGCACATATGACCAATCATTATGGCCCTATATGTATTTGGGCCCATGGGATCCCCTCCTTTATGTATAGGGGTTACTATGTTCATAGTCTATTGTGGTGAAAAACCCTCTATGAGGGCACAATTGAAGAGTAGAGTGAGAAAAGGAGCTAGGCACTCTCAAAGTTATGTGCCTTCCATTCTTGTTCAACATTAGATTATATTGATTGAAGAGAACCAAAGGAGCAATGGTACAAATCTCACAGTTGAAGAGTAGAGTGAGAAAAGGAGCTAGGCACTCTCAAAGTTACGTGCCTTCCATTCTTGTTCAACATTAGATTATATTGATTGAAGAGAACCAAAGGAGCAATGGTACAAATGATTAGTGGTCACTTATAAAAAATGAGTCTAGCCTTGTAAGCACCAACAAAGACATGGTTGTCTTTGGTTTGTATGGGTAACGGACCTTGCATCAGTGTTGTATTCTATAGTTGTTCCCAAATCAGGTGGAATGTGAAATAATTGCCACACTTAAATCAAATCCAAAAATCTCTAAGATCAAGCATCAATTGCATCTACCACCTCGTTAACCCCTGAAACAAGTGATTTAATATGGATACGATCTCTCCTTTCCATGCCAACATAGTAATCGAGAAGATACGTGTTATTGCTTTAATGAGGGATTAAAATGCTCTCTATAGTTTCTGGTGCACACACACTCCTGAGCCTCGTGCAAAAAAATTATTTGTAGTGAATCCTATTCTATGTATATATAATTTCAAGAAACAATGTGTAAAAACTCAAGTGTGAGAAGATTACATATTTATGAGTTAAATCCCAAGTCCATGACAAGGAAAATTAAGGTTTGAATGTATAAGTCAATGATAACCATATTATGTGACAAGGAACTTCTAGTTATTGTTGATTTTTTTTATGCATCGTTAGCGTTTTTCAAAGAAACTCTCCTAAGACTCTTAAATGAGGAATTTTATTTTGTAAATAAGTTTGTCATTATTCATAAACATGTAAGTGTCGCACTTGAGTTCAAGAATCAATACCATATGCTCATTGGATCTCATCCACATTCTAGTGAATGAGGGATTTTATTTATGAAATAAACAACTATAGATGTATCAAACTCAAGTGCTACGCTTGCATATTTATGAGTGAACCCCTTGTCCATGACAAGGAACATTTAGTTACTATTGAATTTTGATAGATAGCAACATTTCTCAGAAGGAACTATCACAAAACTAAAGTGTGTTGAAATTAACTTTGGAACTAGAATATACATTTTGATTGTGAGTTAAGAGTGTGCTCATAAATGTATAGATCCCTTCCCCTAGTGAAACGTAGGCTAATATGCAGTCATGGTTATGTCACTCCACTTAGAGCATTTAGATCCAAAAGAACTCCACAATTTATGTCATCAGAGGTTAGTGCGCTTCACAAGTGGGATAAGAAGCATTGATGAATATATAGTACAAGATTGTTTAAGTAAGTTGTAGGATAATGATAATCGGTCAATTGTATCTTGTTAATATTATTACATCACATTACGATAGTCCATCTAGTGCCCACTTTATAATGAACATATAGAGTCTCCTTAGCTATAGTGCACAGATCAATAGTCTTTAGTTTAGGAGGAGAAACATATTGCATCTCATCTAGGCAATGTTGCATATTGCATCTTGTAATTCAATATTCGGATATCGCCTTTTAATTTTGAGATTGAAACTTGACATTGAGATAAATGTTAATAAATCATCTCGAAACAAAAGTGTAGATGAAGCTTTATTAACCTTGTAGTACAATTTGTTTTTTCCTTTTTCTATCTTTCATAGGTGGAAAGTGATGAGCACTTACAACAACAATGCATCTCTTGCTTTTTATTCTCACAAGTGGAAAGTAGTCAGCACTTACTAGTACATATCTTGCTTTTAAACACTATCATACATTGACAACTTTTGTCGTGTTTTGTTGTACCCAACAAGCTCTTATAGTTTATATATAAATGAAGGGTATTTAGAGCTAGCATTCATTAGCATTGTGCCCAACAAGCTTCCATTTTAACATACATTTTAAAGGGAAACCCATATTGGGCAATATATTTCTTTCTACACTAGCATTGCACATGAGATGACATCAATGGCCATGGTGAAGGAGGTAATTATGGCAATGGTATTGGTATTGTTGGCGGCAACAACATCTAGTGCAGGGCCCCTAGACACAACAGTTGTACTAGCAAAATGCACTGGTGAGACTATCCCACAAGGGAGCCCATTCTTAGGCCATTTAGGGACGACCTTGATTCAATTATCCGAGAACACTGCCTACGTTGATGGGTTCCATTTCAAGGTGCAAAATGGTGGTGGAAATTGTCCAGCCTTTGGAGAGGCATCATGTGATTTATCACTTTCAGTGGATGATTGTTGTCATTGTGTCTCTACCCTTGCCAATGATATTTGGCGCATCTGCAATAATGCTATTGGAGCTGAAGTCCACTATTCCTCTTGCTTCATTCGATATGAACAATTCCGGTTTTGAACTATTACATAGCCAATGGTTTCTTTATTAGTGGGTTTATGGTTATGGCTCTCAATATATGTTAATATCCCCATTTGGTTTTCCCCTACTAACAATATATGTGAGAAGCATGTTTTGTTAGTAAATGAATACAATGGGCAGTGTTGTATCTATAAGATCATTATGTGTGATGCTAGTAAAATAAAATGTTGGGTACAATGGGCAGTGTTGTATCTATAAGATCATTATGTGTGATGTTGGTAAAATAAAAGGTTGGGAAGGTTGGGTCATACACATAGGTGTGATGTTCCTACCGAGTGTACCTAACATCTAGATGGGTGCTGCCATGAGAAGTGAATGGAGGACATCTATGCTGAATTCTGTTTTGTAGAGTGTGCGTTCGGGTAATGCTATGCGCATCGAATGATGTGGTGTTTTGGAGTTGTTCTTTTGTTGTTTCATCTACACATATTATTTTCTTTTGACATGCAAGATGGCTTGTAAGATATGAGTTTTAAATTATCCCTTGTACATTACCTTAACTAATGGAAGTAGTTTTTTTTTGGAATAAAATAAAACATCGTGCCAATAAGCTACACATTTTTGGAGAGTATTTGAAACTTAGTTGTTTTGGGACCACTTTAGCATGGTCATGTAGGACTTAACCTATAACACATACTATACATCTATGACACATAGACCACCATCCATGAATTGTTCTATTGCTTTGCTTTGGCTTGTTTCAATTAAATGTTCGCATGTACTTGTTATTTTGTTTGATTTTGGAGATTCTTTGATTGTTTGTAATTCTCAAACCTTTCATGTTAATTCACTTTCGACTTGTTCTACAAAATAATTTCTTCATGGGAAGTGGTTTACATGTAGGTAAGGTTGGCCATACATTGGGATATGGATGTGCCTAAACTCCCAAAAGGTTTAATCTCAAAACCTCACCAAAGTTGACCAAAAACTTTCATTTATCTTGATCGTCAAAAGAATCTTTCAAGCTCTGTGCCCTAATAGTTCAAAAAAAAAAAATCTATGGGGAGAAAACCTAGACTTTATTCTGAAATGTCAAGTGACACAATCATGTTGATGCCAACATATTTTGGATAGTCCTTAACACAAAAACCCGCCTATTGCTATCTTTGTGCATGTTTTACACATATTCATACAAGTGTTGATTGTTGTTTACACTACTCCAACCCCAACAACACATGTGGCTTCAATTATGCATTGGCACAATTTCTCTTTTAGGATGGGCTGTTTATCATTTATACTCAATTGTCCAATTCATGTTTTAGTTGGATTGGACTTCAAGACTCGTACCCAGCACTCGATTCCAATTATAGGAATAGAGGAAATATGACTAAACATTGACTTGCACAATTAATGATGGTGAAGAGCAAGATTAACATGAATGATGAGGTGATAAGATAATTAGAAGTAATAATCAAGTTCATGTCACTTCAGCCAAAAGATCCTTCAATTGCCACGAATCCCAGAAATATATGCAAATACGATCAATTCATGACCACAACTCTTTGATATAGCAAACTCCATGGCCTAAATTTTATAAAATAAATACAAAAATGGGCAACCATGTCGATTATGCTATATACATGAGAAAAGACAAACATAAAGGACAACCATATGAATTTTCCATTCAACGAACCTATTCTCTAGCCCTTCTCAAGATGAACAAAACTTTTGGCATCATGATTCCATCTTTTGACTAACCTTCTCACACCAAGATTAACACTATAATTTTCGAATCTCGAATGCTAACACCACCCGGTTCTTAATCTAAAGGATCAAAAAGCATTACGAAGACCTATGAGTCTGAAGACTCATATACACCCTTTGGCTTTTTTGGCGCTTCCATTAAAGATGGTGAAGTAAAGCTTTAGATTGCTTCATCAAATTATGACAGACAGCATGTTCCTCATTGACAATGTTACAAATACTAGCTCACCAACATCTTATTAACTAAATCCTTTCTTGGGCTCCCATATTTCCAGGTTTTCACACTTCTCTTTGTCAAGCATTGGACAACTTTGCAAGGAACCACAATATTTCAAACCTTTATTGAAGTCGATTGACAATACACATCTAATCTTAACACGGAGAGTCTAAATCGGAAACATATTACATATCATGTTATGGTGGGCAACAATTGCGGCCATCACCACCAAAAACGTTAACAAGGGTTGATCAAGTTGTTGGGTTACTTCAAATTGGATAGACCAGAGCTGTCCCTTCAGCACTGTTAAGGTTTTTGGGGGATTTTGGATGGTTAGACTGATGTTTTGAGAGAAAGAGTTACCGTTATTAGCAAGTGTGTATACACAAATATTAGGATAGGTGACCCTACCAAGTTCTTGTCTAGACTCAAATGAGATACAAATGTCTAAATACATTTTTTCAAGCTTTCTCAACCATCTATAGAAGCCTCGGATTGGAAAACAAACAACCAAACAAATCCCATCTACATCACTTAGCCACAACTAATTTCAACTCTTCCTCTTCTATAGGGTCCTTTATCCACATCCTTAGTGCACTACTCTGAGGCATATATATAATCAATCATATTGCACTACCTTGTGTCATCCTCATTATATTTGCCAACACGCTTGAATGTCTCAGTCATATTATATCACTCTACATGAGTTCAAGCACATCTACGACATCTCTCATCGACGGCCTTGCACTCCCTTCAGCTTGGAGACAGCTCGAGGCAAGACTAGCCAGTTGCTCGACTTGCTTTTCGGAAAATTGGTCACCAAGCCGAGAATCGACGATATCGAGAACTTTATGTTTGTTATTCAAGTATGGCTTACTCCATTGCACTAGATTATTCTGTCGGACAGGTTGGTTAGGGTCGATCACTTTTCTTCCGGTGATGATCTCCAATAAAACCACACCAAAACTATAGACATCACTTTTGACTGTAACATGCCCTGTGGAAGGAGATACCATCTATGAACCCTCTCTCTCTCTCTCTCTCTCTCTCTCTCTCTCTCTCTCTCTCTCTCTCTCTCTCTCTCTCCCCTATGGTTTTTTGATGGCTTATATAAACTCTTAGCATGCTCCAAACATATGAATGATGCGATGTGTGTATGGGGAAAGAGTATATGACATATATGAAATGTTATCAATGTGTATGAAAAGAAGGGCACATGAATTATATGCACAATAAATTCATGAAGAATGTGTTACCCGTTGCTGCATATTCGGGTGCTATGTATCCTAGAGTACCAACCACACGGGTCGAAACATGGGTATTGTTCCCTGTAGGGCCATCTTTAGCAAGGCCAAAATCTGATAATTTGGGATTATATTGCTGAGAGTATAAACAGACAAAGGGAAGGGATTAGATATTTATGTATTTATCTATCAATATATATATATATATATATATAGAGAGAGAGAGAGAGAGATACACACACACACGGAGTCAACAAAGATTTAGTATAAAAGATACTAACACTATCCAAAAGGATGTTTGATGTCTTAAAATCCCTATAGATCACAGGCTGCTCGGTTTCATGCAAGAAAGCAAGACCTTTAGCTGCTCCCAAAACAATTTTAACTCGAATTTGCCATGAAAGACCCATGTTGGGACCACCTATAAAGAAAATCAAACCCGAGTTTTGAATTATTTAAGAAAAGAGACACTTAAAATGGGATTCAGAAATAGTAATTAACTCACGCCGAAAAAGATGTTTTTCCATGCTTCCACATGCCATGAACTCATAAACGAGCAATCGGTGATCCTCCTCAGCACAACATCCGATCAACCTAACAAGATGTTGATGATGGAGCTGAGCAAGATATCTTACCTCCGTCTAAATCAACAAGCACAAATAAAAAAACAAAGAGTTTCTCTTAAGCCAAGGAAATCATTCATGCACTACGCAATTATGATGCCAGATTTGCATCTTAGTTTTCATCTTTCACTGATTACCAAAATCAAAGAGTTTCTCTTATGAGGCCACCATCTTGTTCCTTGTCAGATGATATATATATTAAGAAAACATTAATCCAAGTCAAATCTAATGCAATCCCTCTTATATACAAACCTAGTGATGAATCACCCTCAGTGGAGAAACAGAAAAATGGGTAGAGAGAATCTTTCTTAAAAATAACCTACAAAAATTATTTGGATAAAAATACAAGCTAATATTCTCCCAGTTTAACGCTTTCCAGGGTGGGAAATTTCAAATACAATAAATTTCCTCTTTAGAGAACCAAATGCTAACTATGAGCAAGTCACTACAATTGGTAGCTTTTGACATAAGACACACAAGCATGATGCATTCGAAGCATAAGATAATGGCCATCACAGTAAAGATATGAGCTACAAGTAATGTTACCATCCATTCTCTATGGCCTTGTGATCCCTGAAGATTGAGCTTCTTCACAGCAACCACCAAACCAGTCCCCGGGGCCGAAGGCTTCAAGGTTTGTTCATCTAACCAGCCCTTGTAGACAGTGCCAAAGCCACCTTCTCCCACCATGTTCTCCAGCTTGAAGTTACCGGTAGCAGATCTTAGGTCATCATATGAAAATTCCTGCAGACTATTGTTGACATCTGCTGATGATGAAGTGCATATGGATACACTCAATACATCATTGCTGTTTGATGTCCATCCACTACCATTGGTTGCCTCTCCGGAAATACCTAACCAATGCACAACCCTTTCTGAGAAATGCTTTCTGCAAGGGCAAAACCAGATTCCTTGAGTTCAATAACAAAGATTTGCTTACTCAACTACTGCCATTATATGCTGATGATATTTTTCATGTAACATAGGTATATTACAAAGAAATTGACATATCACAAAGTTTCAATCACAAGATTAGTAGGTTCTCAAATCAATGTACCCAACACTAGGCTTAAAGTCAGTTAAAACAACTCAGTGTTAACGAAATGCTCAAAACATTATGAAATCTTGGACTTTTTAAGCATTTGGAATATTCCCAAAGCATTGTATCTCAATGCATAGAAAAGAGGCTACCATCAGGGAGCTTTTAAATTTTCCTTTTAAACAGAAAGTCATAACTTTCGCACTACAGCTACAAATTGGACAAACCTTCGTGTTTTGGAATCCTCTCACTAAGATCTTGCAAATAACAAGACACATGATAACAGTTTTCAGTAGCATCTAATTTAATATTAAGCCAACATCAAATGCATAGGTATATTGATGGCATGGTATTTGTTACAAGGTCCAATTTTGAGTCCAAATTTTCCGTAACGTAAAGTAAGAGACACAACCAAACCTCTTGAGCTTTTTGATTCTCTCAACTACCTTGACACTGATGCCCATGAAACATCAAATGCTAGAAATGCGAGGAGTCAGGCATCTCTATTCAATATGGATTGGATACTACCAAGTCACACTCAATTACACAAGCACTGATCCTAGCTGTGAGAAAATGGAAGTAATAATAAAAAGGGACCAAGATCAAAAAATGGAACTGCAAAACAATGTGGTTTTACACCAGAGGATAAATGCATTGACTTGATTGCTCAGAAAAACCAATAAATAAAAAACAGAATACGAAAACTAAAGAAGAACAGTGCTATATGCTTAAGACAAATAATCAAGATAGAGTCATGTTGAAATAAAGATAGACAAAAACTAAAAGTAAAAACCTTGTCCCCAGGGTTCCACAAAAAACAATCATTACCGAGTCAGAATTGGAAGAAAAACATGATTCTCTGCGAGGAAACAATGAGTTGAACGATCAAGATAGAGTCAAGTTAGGAAAAAAAACCCCAAGATTTGGTTATGCAAATGGGAAAATGCACATTA